>NC_084852.1:29301779-29901779 GCF_951802175.1 Populus nigra | reverse complement strand
AAGATAGATGTTGCGAAATTAATAAAACCCTGAACTCGTTACAATAATCCATCCTTCGCAATCCTTGGGGTGAGTTCTGATACATCCATCAACGATCATCCATGACTTCTATCGAACCTCTATAAAATTATGACGACAACATGTATTAACTAACCATGTTACGTAAATAAAAATAACAAAAAATTGGTTTGCCCCGACATTATCCAACAAACTAAAAAACACTTATATTAAATATTTATTATCATTTATCAACTATCAACGTCCATACAAATTTATACATATATAAATTTACCGAAATCACAACTTCGCAATAGAATTAATAAAAATTAAAATGAACCCGTTAAACAAGCTATTATTTATTTCATCACAACACATTTAATTTGGTGTAATTCAAACAAAGTTTCAACAATTTACAAACAAATATAATTTGACAAAATCTAAAACAAACTATAACAACTACAAAATTATACATTCATTCTACAATTTTCTTTGACAAATAACAATCAAATAAGTATATATGTTAAAAAAATACATATACTAAAAAAACAATAAAATTCACATTTAAATGTTAAAACTAAAAAGGATAGATTTACTTACAAAAAATGATAAAATCCACAAGAACGGATGTTGTGACCACGTACAAAAGTATAAGAAACTTGAGTGCTTGTGTTGAGAAGAGGGGGAGAGTTGGGATTGGTGGTTAGTTGCAGTTTGGGAGGGGAGAGGTGGGATGGGAAAGAAAAAGGAGAAATAGAGGAAGAGAGTATCGGCATAGTTGGTATATATTGACTTTTACCGATGGAATCACCGATGGACACGTTCCGTCGGTATACCCGTCGATGCTTCTACCGATGACTGTGCCATGTCACTATACGGAGATCCCAATTTGAATCCCTTGATCATTTCGTCGGTAAAATCGTCTGAAAAAAATTCACGTCATCACACCGTTGCAACTTTCCAAAAAAACTATATAATTCGTCGGTGATACGGTCGGTATAAACTGACCGTATCACCGACGGGTATTGTCTGTCGGTATATATCGATAGAATTGGAGACGGAATTACTTCCGTTGGTAAAAATTACCGATGAAAAAATTACATCTGTAATTCTGTTGGTTTTCACCGATTTTCTAGTAGTGTTTTAAATAATTATTGAATCCGCTCGAGTAAGAATTTTAAGATATGTATGGTTCATGCTATAATAATAATAAATAAATAAAATAAAATAAACGGCTCATTGTAAAATTTGGAGTTTCGTACCTATGAAGTCTCAAGTTTACATTTTTAAATGTCTTCTTATAGGTATAGCTAGTGAAATTGAAAGCTTACTTTTATGATGTGTAAAATATAAAAAGGACAAACACTTAAAAGTTCATGATATGTATATTAAAAATAGTTAAGGTACAAAGTATCGATTTCTCAATTATTAAAAAAAATAAAAATATTCCATGCTATAAATCACAATAACAAGAGTTCATCCGCAACATACAAATGAGTGGCATCGAAACAATTACACAAACTACATCAATATTTCCTCAACCTCAACGAATTGGTGGAGTGAGAGTAAGTGTTCATACAACAAACATGCACGAGCAAGACACAGTTTCCAATTCCTTGAGAGTCGTGCTACAAAAAGATAATTTGTCACAAATCTTTTAATTTAATCAGAAAGGGATGAATTAAATCTCGATACATGCATATGATTAGAGAATTTTCTTACTAGCCCCACGTAATAAAGAATTTGTCTTTTCTGTAATTATTTATTTTCTCCATGCCTATCCTGGTTGCGTGTTTGGTTTAGCTTCAAATAATTATTGTCATTATAGTATTAATATGACGGTCTTTGTCCCTACAAGGTCCTCGTTGTTAGTTTAATCTAAGAACAAGCATGTATATGTATGTATATATATATATATATATATATATATATATATATATATATATATATATATGGACGTGCATGGCTCCAAGCCAAGCCCTCTGTACTTTATTAGCACAATCCGTAGATTTAAGTTTTAATTTTCAAAGTTTGTGTTTGTGTCACGAAAACTACAATTAATATTTAATAATGACATTGAAGTGTGCAAGAATCATACATTTAGAAGTTTTTAATAAATTAAAGAGACATCATTTTCACATTGAATTGAATTAGGCCTCCGCTCTATGTCCACTGTATATATCAAGCACAAAACCAAAACCAAAACCAAAACAATGCATTATTTAGGGACTAAAAATTACTCATCAAATAAAAATTTAATAGCAAAATATTTTTTATTAACCAAACTCAAATTTAAACACATGAGCCCACAAACCCATTTTCCAATCCACAAAATTATTTTAGATTTGAAATTTTTGCTATCCAAAAGTTTTTTAAAAATAATTTTTCATTCATCTTTAATTGATTTTTAAAACATGTTAAAGTACTTTTGTTGGCTTACAAAATCCAACATGACTTTAACCTCAAATGTGAGTGAACCTCACATTTAATTTGGCTTTAAAAGTGTCCATTAACCAATACATAGACTCCGAGAATTCATAGTGAGAAAATTAAAGTGGTAGATTACTGCATCAATATATGTAACTTTTCGCATTGAATCTTTTTTGGTGAAATACTATTTGATTTACTTTTGAACTATTTAACCTTTTATTTAACCAATACAATAGTACTCATATATGTAATATTTCATTAACAGTATTTTATCATTTGGTGTATCAAGATATGAAAACCATTAAGAGAATGATTACTTTTTGTTACGCTACAACTTGCACTTGTTTTACCATATGAATAAGGAAAGAATAATAATTTTCGAGTGATACTAAATGTCATAACCTAATTTTGAGTTCCCTCAAAATTGTTTTTTTATTTTTAAAATAAATATATTAAAATGAAAAAACAAAAAAAATACAAGAAACTTGGTTGGAAAAAATAGGTTAAAGAGAGATTTAAGTGAAAAATTATAAACTCAGTTCCAACCTTGAAGGACCCAAATGTGAAGGACATTGCAGATTTAATGTTAACTTAAATGAATATTAGATAAATTTGCATAAAAAATAAGTTTGAGGACTTAATTAGGCTTTTATTAGGCCAATTAGATTTAACCACAAGTCTAATTAAAGGTTTAATTAAGTTTAAGAATTAATTAAATGCAAAGACTTAATTAAACTTTTAATATGTCAAATTAATTTTATTAAGCAATTAATTAGTGAAAATTTAAATTTTGAAGCCTAATTCAGGTTTAATTGAGAAGATGAGAATTTGAAGGTTCGAATTTAATTTTTATAAATTCAATCGGATGAAGTCAAGGAGAAAGATGCAAGAAAATCAAAGATTGGGGCCAATTAAAATCAAATTGAAAAAATTCAAGACCATGAACCTCTTTGCAAAAAGCACGCGTATTTGGAGACCAAATCAGCTAGAATAAAGGTGAAATTAAAGAAATTAGAAGTTTAAAGATCAATTAATGATGAAATTAAAACTATCTGAGACTGTGCACCAAGTTGAAAAACATGATAAAGTCAGAAGGTCTTTTTAAAATTTTGCAGGGGTAAAATTGAATTAATTCTTGTAAACGGGGATTTTTAACCTAATTTAATTTAGGATTTCCAAAACAACATCATTTCATTTAAATGAAATGTTGTGTTTTGACCAAAATAGCATGCATTAGTTAAAAACAATGTCGTTTTGGTCAACACCATATAAAAATAAAAGTTAAACGAACTATATCTTCAGCCTCATCCCACCGATTTGTCACTTGAGAGACATTGTAATAAACATCAAAAGTGTCTGACCCAACTAGCCTTAAGAACCTAGTTTTGGCAGTACCAGTTTGTTGGCTTATGGCTAATGGTTAATATTCTTTCCAAGCAAATCAATGGCCAAAATTCAATCCTGGAAAGGACTTCAAACACCTTATTCACCCCCTATAAATAAGGGTGAAGTTTAGGTGAAGAATAAGAAAAACAACCAAGCAAAGACAATGAAGAAAACCAGAAGAAAATCGAAAGGAAAAACCAAAGGAAAACATAGGGAGAAAAAAAGAGAGAAAAAAGTCACTCCATCCTTGCACCAAACCAAAAGAAAACCAAAACCAAACCCTTTCCCCTTATAGTTGGTCGAACCAGAAAATGTACCTCATACCATCACCAGCATTTGCACCAACTTTAACCTTTCTTGGTCCAACTGTTACCGCCAGCAAAGTTGCACCTCTAGGCCAAGTAATGTCCCTCTTTTTCTACTCTTGTTTCCCGTGTGTTATTTTAAGCCAAATGATATAATGCATAATAGTGCATGTGCATGTGTTGTCAAGAATAAAAGTGTGTGTTAGTGTTAAGAGAGAGAAAAAAAACAATTCATTTTGTTGGCAATTTTCTTCGCCAAAAGAAATAACTACTGGGTCGAGCCAATTGTAAAAATAAGGTTGGGCCTCTTGCTCCAGCTCAATAAAATTGGGTTGAGTTGGGCTGGGCTTGAGCCCACATGTATATGAAGGCTTGGGCCTTGGGCCTAATAAGCCTAACCCAGCCTTAAAAGCGTGTTTGAAATGCCTAATTTTTTCAAATGAGAAATGTTTTTTTTTTGTCTTTAAGGTGTGTTTTCCAAACACGGCCTTAAGATATTTTTCATACCTCTAAATTATAAATAAGGGGGTGTTTGCCACACGTTCTACTATCATTTTTTTAGCTTTAGGTTATCCTTTATTTTAATATCTAGCCAAACAAACCCTAAATTATTTTTAAAAACTTTAAAAAAATCCAGGGATCATTTTAAAATTATTTATGGGTCCCTCGCTTATTTTTCCAACAATCTCACTTAATATCATATTGTAGACTTACACTATAAGATACTGATTTGATACTAAAAAATTCAAAAAAGTTTTCTTATTTTAAAAATAAGAAAATGTGTTTTTTTATGTACATATGGTTAAATTCTAAAAGTTTTTCATGCATATTATATAAAAATTTTAAAAAAAATTACATCTTTACCATGTTTTAAAAATACTAAAAATGGTATTGTAACCAATTTACGATTATCCATTAGGATTTTGCTAAAATTTCAAAAATACCAAAAAATTAATTTGTTTAATTAATATTTGGGGTTTTAATTTTCCAACGTAATGCACTCCCGATATTAAATTAAATGAATTGACAACAATAATGTTAGGAATTAATTGTAGAATTTATTATTTTGAAATATAAAATTACATTGTAAAGTATATCTTTAAATGTTAAAGCTACAAAGTAGGGATAAGCCCAACGTTAAAATCTAGACCCTAGAACAATTAAGATTTAGCCTGATAAGATAAAGACTTCTTCACGAAGACATATCTGCCTTGAACCTTAGATAAATCGATGAATAGGAACGTCATCTAGAAAAAAAAGAATCAATCAACAATGTAAGTTACCATAGGTAGGTTGTACTGGGGTGATGCGTCTTTGTCTTGCACAACTAGTCTCCTTAACCAAATCCTCACAAACCATTAGTTTTTCCAGTGACTATGATACCAGGTGGCGACTCCTTCAAAATAATAATTTTATGATTAATCCCAATACACCCAAAACCCTTTCAATCAAAGAGATAGATTCGTCATTTGACGTTGTGCACGCCACGAGAGGATTGCGACCCCATTGGGGAATCTTTGGTTAGACTAAGCTTTGTTGATTGTTTGTTTGATTGTTTATTGTCTTGTTTATTTTGTTGGTTTGTGTAATTTAATTTTAGCACGCATATATTTACATATTTTTCATGCATAAGCACATCGAATATGGATTCATGCCTTCATTCATTTTTAATTTGAGAGCATAAACTCAATTCTAGGTTAGGTAAGTGAGCAGCGATCTACCTCATAACTTTCAATCGGGATTCGGATTTGTGAAACACCCAACTATGATCTGAGTGTTTACTTGGAAATTAAAATCTCACTGTGCCTCAACCATTCCTTGTAAACCCATATATTGCCTTTATGAGAGGTGATCATTAGGTAGATCATAAACCCTTTTGAGACCGGGTAATAAGCCTACCCTCATAGTTTTGAAACCCGACCCGGTTATTAACCCGGTCAAGTGATTGGGTCACGGGTCAGATGGGTTGACCCGGATCAACCCGGGTCAACCCAAAAAAAAAAAACACCGCAGATAATTATTCAATTAAGTGAGCCATACAGAAAATGGTAAAGCATTAAGTCGCATAGCCAACTGCCAAAAAGTCTAGCTGGAAACTTGAGCTTCATGTCCTTTTATTTGACAGAGTATTTGAAGCTAAAACTCACTGTAATGCTTAGGATTTCTCTTCCAAGGTTACATAGATACTAGTTTACAGGTTGTTTGTGGCACTTAAAACATGATGCAAAAGTAGCAGAAAGAAAATAATGACACAAGGCAGTGGTCATTATTTGTCTGTGGCCGAACTCAGGGGACTGCCCGGTGGAGCACCACCAAATGAAGAGAGTTACCACAAGCCTGAGACGACTTCTACTACTTTGCCAGCTTCGAATCCTTTGACAAGAGCTAGGACGGATTGAACCGAAAGCTTTCTTTTTTTTGGCTTAACAGTGATATGAGACAAAAAAAAATGAAAGAAAGAGTAGTTGCAATACTACCCGGAAGAGGCAGCAGATGCAATAGGCCGGGAAGAGAAGAGGCAGCGACAGCGGCAGGAAGCGACGGGAAGTCCTCTACTCCTCTGTCAAGACGTCCTCTGCGATTAGCTGTGTTTCAATTAGGTTTGCAAATTGTAAATTTTGGAACTGATATTGCTTTGTTCTTCTTGTCTTCTGTTTTTAGCGTTTTGGCCAAAGGCCAAAACGACGTCGTTTAATAACTGGCAATATAAAAAAATAATGACCGGGTCTCACCCGGGTTTGACCGGGTGGAACGGGTCCCGGGTCAACCCGCCGGGTCGACCGGGTTTTCCCGGGCCAATTCTCAAACGGGTTTTTGCCTTTACCCGGACCGGTCCCAAGCCCGGGTCGGCCGGGTTCCGGTTCGACCCGCCGGGCCGGGCCGGGTTTTAAAACACTGCCTACCCTTCATGTAATGGCTAAAACCTGCCCTTAGGATGTTAACGCCCTAATAAATCATTTTATATCAAGGTAAACCTGATAAAAAAACATAAACTCTTCAGGATTTATTTGAGCTATGACCATGACTTCTATAACCTTTTCTGAATGTGGGAAAAAATCTAAGATGATGCAACTAGTTGAGAAGAATTTCTCAAGGACCAAGGTCGGGGAATTACCATGCATAGCTAAAGTATATTGCTCTATAAATAACATGTTAAAGCTTGTGTCAGTCATTGGCTATGTGGAAGAGACTCTATTTGAAAAAAGGTATAAGAGAATTACTCATCTCTTTGAAGATTTCAGTGCAAATTTTAGTAGTCAAAGCCTTGTTGTATTTTTCAAACATGAAATACAGATGCTTCACCTTTAGAGATATCGACATGACCCCTACCATTAAGGAACATGCTTGAATCCTGAATTTCTCAAATGAGCCTCACAATGTGTATTTCAAATAAAGAATTAGACACACATGTGCTAAAGTCACCAAATTACTGCACTTAAACAAAGTTGACCAATATAGAATAACTAAAACCCTCTTTGGGTTAGTTCTATTTCCTTTAAAATTGTTAGGATTATTAGTTTTGAAGTTGTTAATGTAACAACCTAACATTTCCATATAACTTTCATATTTCTAATCATCATATCTGGGTATAATGGGGTAATTTTTTTGTGTGTGATTTGTCTTACAATACATCCCATTATTGATTCTTTGATTTACCAAATGTACAGCATAGTTTCTCCTATAACTTATACATTTCCTCGGTTCTTTTCTTATCCTCCTAGGCAACACAATATCAAATAACTCTATTACATACACGCACTTGCCTTCGGCCACCCACCAGTTCAATTGTTTCTCAATTTGATTCTTTCACATCGCTTCTCATAATTCATCTTATATTTTTTTCATTTTTCATTTGCTTAAAACATACATGTGATGGATACACACACATACACATAACAAAAGAGATGTAATAACCAAATGCTAGAAATACAATCATACCATTTAATACATTTCAAGGTGAAGTTATTAACACAATTTTACGTATTCATAGTACATAAAAATAAGTACCTAATAAAATTATAAATAGTGAAATGACACAATCAGTGCTAGCCCACTTCATGACATAAAAGACTTATGCTCGTGATTTTTTTACAAAGGAAAAGAATCATTAAGTGTATTTGCGCCTTTAACAATTCTACTCAAAACATTCAACTCAAGTTCAATAATACCTCAACTCATATAACAAGACTTGTGCTCATCATTGCAACTAAAATAACATTACAAATTTAACATTTAGCCATGAAATACATGTATGTGGTTTTTTATAAGGAAGGAGAACAATATGCTTATCCAAAATTCTTTTAACATCGATTATATCATATACATATTAAATTACGCACTAGTTGTTATAGTATTTAAGTTTATATTTGTCACTTTTGATATTGCCTTTACAATGAATTATGTAATACATTCAAATCTAAGGTTGCCAACTATACGTCACCACGTAACAACTTATTTTCTTAATTTTTGATTCCCCAGTCAATAATTAATATTTCATTTTCTTAGTTACTGATTTCCTTGGGTACAATCTTTAAAGTAACCACACGTATTAATCATATGTTTGCTCGTCACCATCACTACTTAACATAATTTGTTTGTACATTACCATATTTTTTTTATTTTCTAGGTATCACAACCGTTTGTTACATTATCACCCCCATTGATATTTACTTTGACTTAGTAGTACATCAAACAATATTATGTCTTAAGTTACCAATCAACCCTCCTCCATCATAAACATTTTTAAGCATCGGTTCATGGTCTTACACAATGGTTTCCATTATATAATCGATGATAGTTTCAATGGTTTCTATTATTTGAAAACAACAACATCATGGTTTCTACTCATTGGAAACAACAACACAATGGTCTCCATGCAAAACAAAGACAACTACATGAATTCTCTTTTTATTAGGAGCAACTAGGAAGTAACTTTCATTGCCCATGATTTAATTTAAAGGACTTATCAACTTAAATAGAACCATAGGGAAATAAAAACCTATATCATCATCTTATAATTAACCAAATTATACTTTATTTCATTGGTGATCTTTTCTTTGAGCAACTAAACATCAAAAGTTGTCATATTCATAGATATTGGTAATTAATAGAGCACGACAAATAGCAAACCACCAACAACAACCAATATGAATAAAGAGCAACTACCAGGGGCTATAGAATCTAATAAGAGACATCATTCTCAAAACAAAAACTAACAGAGCAGTCACCAAATATAGGGGAGATATCTACAGTGAGAGACCAGACTAGGAATACAACGTAGCTTAACCTTCCAGCAGAAAATAGAGCATCTAGCAAACAAAGGAGTGGACGTGCAAGAAGAAACACCTATCAACATAAAATCAGCAATAACGTCAGCAAGTCATGCAATAAACAGTCCAAGAGAAAGATAGTAGACCAGAAGAGGAGACTCTCTATAAAAGCAGGCAAAAAGTCTGAAACTTGCGAAGTAAATAATCAACAGATTTATTAGTATTGTCAAACACTATTTTGTTTCGTTCTCCCCATATTAGAAACTCAACCAAGGCTAAGGAAACTATGTGTATTCTTGGTTGCAGCCCTTTTTTGTTAACATTAAGACCTCAAAGTGCACTATTTAGAGTAGTCATGCTCCTATTAATCCGCAACTAGGACTTAACTTTCCTCTATAAAAGGAAAGTCCAATCACAAGCAAAGAAAAGGTGGTTGTGAGTTTCTTCATATCATCTACAGAGAGAGCATATGTTGTCAGAAGAAGCAGGCTTTAGTTTGTCTTTTGTTTTTAGCTTTCTAAGCACAACTAACCATAAGATGAAGTTGTTACGAGGCATTAACCATTGTTCCCAAATTACATTGCACCATTGAAAAGGGACACTTTTAAATCTGAAATGTTCATTTGCATTAGCAGAGAAGGATCCCAGATTATTCTGCCAGCATTGAAACATGCTATCTGCTTCAACAGTTCCACTACAATTACGAACCAGGTAATCTTTTAGGAGAAAAATAGACTTCTAAAGGGGAGAAGAAGTTTTTTGGAGCTCATAAATCTATATTGTGTGACATCATACTCTTTATTTCATTGTATTAGTAAATGCTTTCAAATAAGATGGTTAACAACACTCATTACTGGTAATCCTAGTATGGACCTCATTAACTGGATTTAACCTCATCCTTTGACTCTTGGCTATCCAACATGGATATCATTAGCCAAAGTTAATCTTCAATGTTTATTCCCTGCTATCCAACATGGATATCATTAGCGAAAGTTAATCTCATCATTCATTCCCGACTATCCAACATGGATACCATTAGTCGAAGATAATCTCATTAATCAATCTTGGTTATCCAATAGTGATACCATTAGCTAGAGTTAATCTTATCAATGAACCCTGGTTATCCAATATGGATACCATTAGTTGGAGCTAATCACATCATTGAATCCCGGTTATCTAATATAGATACCATTAGCCGAATCTAATCTCATCAATGAATCACAGTTATCCCATATAGATACCATTAGATTAAGCTAATCACATCATTTAATCTTGGTTATCCAATATGGATACATTAGCATAAGCTAATCTCATTAATTAATCGCGGTTATCCAATATGGATACCATCAGAATGAACTCTGAAATGTCTTCACAAGGGATTTGGTTATCTATATTCTGTCTTTTTTTGAAAACTTTCTACTTTACCTGATCTTCCTCTTTTCTGATTTTATATCTCCTATTGTTGTCGATACCGTTACTAACTGTGATGTTTTTCTGCTTGTCTGGGATGTCTGCAACTTTATTTGTTTCTGATTCCTACTCTTTTGCTGGGTACTAGGAATGGCTAGCTATAAAGATTTGCTAAGGTGTCTCTTGTAGACTTTTCGCTTGCTTTTATGGAGAGTCTCATCTGCTAGTCTATTATAACATCATTATTCATTGTGTTTTATGAGTAATTTTAATCGATTGAAATCGGGTAGCAACATTATGCATAAATACTTCATGGATTTGATAATAATTAGTTAAAGATGGAAACCACCTACCTGCCCCTCCCGTAGTGTGCCCTCGCCAAATCGTACATCTGATCCTGGTCGCGCGTCCTGATACACAAAATGATCATTACTCAGTATATTTTTATTTAGGTAATGTCAAAGACCATTTCCACACATATACCAGAACACATATAATTTCATTCAAACATCTCTCATGTTTGTATAATTGTACAGTGATAATATTGTAACAAGACATTCATATCTAATTTTAATGAAGGTCATCTATAGAAATTATATCATTATGACACTGAAATTGTCAACAAAACTAAGTCATTTTGACAACACTAAAATTATCAACAAAACTAAGTCATTTTGACATTGAAAATCGCCAACGAAAGGTAAGTCATTCTGACACTAAAAATCATCAATAAAAGCTAAATCATCCTGACACTGAAAATCATCAATGAAAAACTAAGTCATTCTGACATTGAAAATCATCTATGAAAAACTAAGTCATTTTATGTATGTGTGTTATTTATACATAATGGTATATAGTGCATGTGTGTGTTGTGAAGAAGAGAAATGTGTGGTGATGTTAAGGCAAAAAAGCAATGAATGAATGTTAAAAGAGTTAGTTGTTGCAGGTAATTTTCTTTAGAAAAAGAAATAAGTCACCGAGTAGAGCTGGTGGTAAAAAAGAGGTTAGGCCTCATGCTCCAGCCAAGCCTAGTTATTTTATAATAATAAAAGAAAAAGCTTTGGGCCATCTAACGACTTAACAAAATCAAGTTGGCTTGGGCCTAAGCTCAACTCGTATGAGTGGGGAATGGATTATAAGTCCAATAAGCTCAGCTCATGTGGCTGGGCTAAGCCTAACCTAGCTTTAAAGACTTGTTTAACACGCCTGACTTTTACCAAATGAAAAATGTCATATTTTTTGTCCTTAAATCATGTTTGCTAAACACAACCTTGACGTATTTTTCATGCCTCTAGATTTTGGATATGGGTGTGTTTGCCACATGCCCTACTGCCCCTTTTTTAGCCTTAGTTTGTCTATTATTTAGTGTCTAGCCAAACAAGCCTAAATAATTTTTAAAAATTGAAAAAATCCAGGGACCATTTTAAAAATATTAGTTAGTCCCTCATGTTTTTCAAACAATCTCACTTAATATCAACCTATAACTTACAATATAAGTTATTGACCTGATATAAAAAATATTCGCTTTTCTCTGAAATTTTGAAAAAATAATCAACAATTAAAAAAAGTTTTCTTATTTCAAAAATACAAAAATATTTTTTTTGTTTTGGCATACAGTCAAATTCTAAAAGTTTTTCATGCATTTTTTATTAAAAAATTGCATATTTATCATGTTTTAAAAAATATAGAAATAGGTATTGTAACTGGTTTATGATTATCCATCAGGATTTGGTTAAAATTTCAAAAATACCATAAAATTAATTTTTTTAATTAATATTTGGGGTATGAATTTTACAATGTAATGCATACTCTCAATATTAAATTAAATGAATTAATAGCAATAATGTTAGGAATTAGTTGTAAATATTATTATTTGGAGGTATAAAATTACACTATAAAGTATATCCTCAGATTTTAAAAATACAAAGTAGGGATGCGTGTGACTTTAAAATTTGGGCCCTAGAACGGTTAAGATTTAGCCTAGTAAGGAAGAGACTTCCTCATAAAAAGAGATATGTCTTAAACTTTAGATAAACCAACGAGTATGAACATGATTAGAAAAAAAAATAATCAATGAATAATGCAACTTATCATAGGTATAGTGCACTAGGATGATGCGTATTTTCCTTGCACAACTAGTCTCCTTACTTATACACTCGCAGACCATTAGGTTTCCTAGTGACTATGATACTAGATAGCAACTCCTTCAAAATCATAATTTTATGATTAATCCCAATACACCTAAAACCCTTTTAATCTAGAAGGCAAATTTGTCATTCGACGTCGTGCATGCCACAACAATAAGAATGTTATATGACTTAGTTTTCTATTTAAACCTAGATCTTTGGATTTTCATTCAACTAGGTAGGGTTATCATCATTACACTATTTTATCTTTAAAGGCTTTAATCCTACTCCCATCAATGAGTTATACATAAGTTCTCTCGACAAAATTTTGGTGAGCAAATGCGCAATATTTTTCTTTGACTTTACATAGTCAATGGAAATAATTCTATTCAAGAGCAAGTGTTTAATAGTATTATGTCTGTGACATATATGTTTAAACTTACCATTATACATAATACTTTGTACCTTTATAATTATTAACTAACTATCACAATGAACACTAATAGTTGGCACTAGTTTTGGCTAACATGGAAAGAAATTATGAATTCATTTGGTTTCCTCTCTAGCTTTTTCAATAGCAATAAACTCTTATTTCATTGTAGATCTTGCAATACATGTTTATTTACAAGACTTTCATGAAACAACTACTCCACCAAATGTGAAGACATATCCATTTGTGGATTTTAAATCCTTAATGTCATATATCTAATTTGCATCATTATACCCTTCTAGTATTATTGGGTATCCAGTATAGTGTAGCCTATAGTCCAAAACATGCCTCAAGTACTAGAATACCCTTTTAATTGCTTTACAATAATCTATACTTGGATTACTAAATAATCTACTCAGTTTGCTACTCGACTAAGCAATATCAAGCCTTGTGCATACATCAAGCTCCTAATTATTTAAAAATATTCCTAATGGTCTAGTATCTTGCCTTTATTTTTAGATAGATAAACACTTATGTCTATTGCTGTTTCACCATTCTATTATCATATTTATAAAATTTATTGATATTTTTCTTAACATAATGGGATTAGGACAATCAATCCATTATATGTCTTATAAGTTTTTGTTTCTATTATGACATCTACAACATCCAAGTCTTTTATGTTAAACTTATTAGGTAATATTTTCTTAGTAGGCTTAATCATATAATCATTATTGCCCAAAATAAACATATCGTCTACATAGAGAAATACATTGACATTACCTTTATTAGTGTTTTTTTATATAAATACATATATTAACTTCATTGAATTTGAACTCATTTGACAATATAACATTGTCAAATTTTACATACCATTGTTCATGAGCTTATTTCAAACCATATAATGATTTAATAAGTTTACAAACTTTCATTCCTTGTTCACTAATAACAAACCCTTCAAGTTATTCTATATGGACCTCTTCGTCAAGGTCACCATTTAAGAAAGTTGTTTTTATATCTATTTGATATATTTCAATCTTGTTAATAGTTATAATGGTTATTAAAACTTTTATGAAAGTTATTCTTGACACATATGAATATGTGTCAAAATAATCTATACATTTTTGTTGTCTAAATCATTTAAAAACTAGTCTAGCTTTATATTTGTCAATAATATCATCGGCTTTCATTTTCATTTTAAAGACCCACTTATGGCCTAGTGGTTTACTTCTAGAAGGAAGATCCATTAATTCCCATGAACGATTTTCTATAATAGATTCTATTTCACTATTGATTGTCTCTTTCTAATAGAAAGCTTTCGGACAAGATACTTACTCAGAATATGTGCAAGGTTTATTTTCTAAAAAGTATGTTAAAAAATCAAGACCAAACATTTTGGTTATTTTTCCCTTTTACTCATTTTAGGCTCAACTTCATCATCTTTTGATTGATGATGACTATTTGAGATAGCTTTAACTATTCTCTTAAATGAATGATTTTATTGTGTTTTCTTTTAAGGAAATAATTTTTAAACAAATGAAGTATTCCTTGATTTCACAATAGTATTAGGATAAATATCCTTAGTACTTGACTTGTGTACAAGAAATTGATATACATTATTGTTGTTAGCATATTCAATAAACAATAATCCACAGTTCTAGGTCCTATCTTGACCTTTTTAGAATCAGGTACTGCCATATTTATAAGACACCTCCATAATCTAAGATATTTATAGGAATATTTTTTACTTTTTCATTATTCATATGATATCTTTTCTAACTTTTTATGGTGTTTTATTAAGTATTTATTTGACAGTTAGAATTATCCCCCTATATGTTCTAAGGTATTTCCAAACTTATCAACATGGCATCATCATGTCTTTTAATATTCAATTCTTATATTTCACAATGTCATTTTTTTAAGGTGAGTAAGGAATGATAATTTATGGATAATACCATTTTATGAGCAAGATTCCCCATAAGGTGTTTTGTAGTATCCACTTCTATCATTTCTTATTACCTTTATTTTCTTGTTAAGTTGATATTCATCTTCATTCTTGTAATATTTAAACATTTTAATAGCCTTATCTTTGCTTCTAAGCAAATAGATATAACAATATCTTGTGCAATCTTATATAAAAGTAATATAATATTTTTTTCTACCTCTAGTACAAACTTTAAATCACTATTCGAGTGAATTAAGTTCAGAGGCCCATTACTTCTTTTAATTGTTTGAAAAGAAGGTTTCATGAATTTTAATTCTACACAAATCTCAAACTTATGATTTATCTCAAAAACCATACTTGGTAATAATTCAAGATTAATTAACCTTTATATAGAATTATAATTCACATGACCTAACTTGTCATGCCACACATCACAAGACTCAAGCAAATAAGAAGAAGAGATAATCTTATTGTTATTCTAATCATTAGTTATAATGGCCATTACATTCATATTAAAGAGGTCATCACTAGGATACTTTTTTTCTACAAACATATCATTTTTAGAGATGATAAATTAATCTCTCAAAGACCATTCTAAAATTATTTTTTCTCAACAATGAGCCAGACACTAAGTACTTTTTATTGTCCATAATTTGGAGTACATTATTGAAGGTGAGGGGATTTTCAAAATGACCTTACCCACTCCTAGTACTTTGAAAGTTGATGAGTTCTCCATATACAAGTTTTTACCTTCCACTTCTTAGCAAGTAAAAAACGGTGCATAAGTGTTTTTTTAACCAATATCAACCCACCACTACTCAGGATTATTGAATAGGTTGATTTCAAAAATAATAACTTGTAGATTTATTTTTTAGAATTCTTTTATAAGGTAATCAACCTCGATAATATTGGCTTAAGAAATACTTTTCTTTGGGTTCTCTTTTTTACATTTATTTCTATAATTCTCAGCTAGGTGACCTAGTCTTGTTACAGATGAAGTATTTATCATTTAACTTCTTGGCAGTTCTTTTCCCATGACATCAATCTTCATTTCTTATTCTTATTGTGAAACTTCGTTACTTATTCCACAATATTTGTTTTAGGGTTACTGGAAGAGTTTGATCTTATTTTGGTTAATGTATTATCCTCTTCTATTCTTAACTTTAAAATGAGATTTTTAACTCTTATTTCCTTCTGTTTATGCTTAAAATTCTTCTTGAAATCTTTTCTAGATTGTGATAATTTTTCAATTATTGCAGCCACTTGGGAATATGCCCTTAAAGACATACCTTCAACATGTATGTCATGCAAGATGAGCTAAAACTCTTGAACTTGGCTTATAAACGGTTCTTAAATCAACCATCTTAAAATTTAAAAATTTACCAATAATAAATTTCTTTATGTTGACATCTTTAACCTTTAACTTCTTATCCAAAACTTCTCACAATGACTTTGCTCTTTTAATTGAACTATGCACATCATATAGTGTATTGTCTAATCCATTCAAGATGTAGTTCTTAGAAATGAAATCATTATGATTCCAAGCATCCATAGCTTCCACCGTAGTGTGATCAGAATCATCATCTAATTGTTTTTTTTTTGTTAAGAACATTATCAAGTTCAAGGTGGTCAGATAGAATAACATCTTCTATTGTCACATCTTAAAGTTCAATCCATTTAACTTTTCAAGTTTCTCATTGTGCATCACATGAGGTGTTGATGGAATCCTCACTACTAAAATAGTACTTATCGAAGCAAAATTAGTTAGGACAACCAATTCTTGAGTAGAAGACATGATAAGGTCTATTAAAATAATATGTAAAAATTACACCTTAATATTGTTGGAAATTATGATTACTATTTTCTAAATTTGTAAATCTTTGTTAAATGAAAAATTACTTGCATAAAATATGATCACATAAAAAACAAACATGTATAAAATTTGAAAGGATTAAGAATAGGATTTATATGATCAACAAAAAAAACTCATACAACATAACAATTATTCAATCAAATAAATATTAATTGAAAACATGTTCGTAATAGAAGTTTAAAAGACTTACTTGTTGAAGACAATTAAAAGGAAACAAGGAACTTAACATTGTTGCTAATGATTGAACTCTTTATTCTTAAGACGTAATTGCTCCTCACTTGGTGCAAACAGCCCAATGCAATTGCCTCCCTAAAATTCGACAACACTACCTTGAAAAATGCACTTGTTTTAAAGGTCTACAAACTTAATGGAATTGACTCAATTTTCTCTCTATAAAAACAAATACCTATGATCTAGGGTAGAAAGAATGAATTGAAGAACAAGTTTATGAAAAAACAACAAAGGAAGAAAAGAACTCAAAAGGTTTCTCCATTCCTTTCCATCCATTCAAGACACCTATTTATAAGATTCCAGAACTAAAACATTAATTACTCATAATTCATGAATGTTTATTAATTATGATAAATGTCCATAATTAATATATGTTCATTAATAAATATTCATGAACATTCATAGTTCATGAAAACTTATAAGTACATTCATTTTTATCGCATTATAATTAATGTATTAGTTCATGTACTATTAGATTTTAAGGACTAAAAATTACTAATCAAATAGGGATTTAATAACACAATATTTTTCATTAACCAAACTCAAGTCTAAACTCATGAGCCCACTATCCAATTCATAAAACTATTTTGGGTTTGAAACTTTTGTTATCCAAAGGTTCTTTGAGAACAATTACTCATTCACCTTTAATTGGTTTTTAAAAAATGTTAATATTCAATGTTAAAGAACTCATGTTGGATTACAAACCCAACATGATTTTAACCCTAAATATGAGTGAACCTCACATTTAATTTAACCTAAAAAGTGCTTATTACAAGTTTTATAAAACCAATTCCAATATATATAGGTGATGAAGTCGTGAAAAAATCCATATGAATTTGTGCTCTTCACAATTGATAATGAACTAGCTGGTAGGAACAAGTTGGTGTCACTTAAAAATCAGACTCTTCAATGCTCAAGTCAATTCAATGGAAAAATAAAAGAAACAAGAAAATTAAGAGTGTAAGTAGGGATCATTTTGTATTTGTGATGGGTTGAGTGATGTAAATGTAGATGTGTTGTTCATGGGAGTTCTTCTTTCATACTTAATTATCCTCACTATTTATAAATATTTTAGAACCATAAGATAATAAAGACCAAGTTATAAGTCTACGAGAGTAGGTTGAAAAACTTGTGTTCTTGTTGGGTGGCAAACCTGTTATTGTTAGGTGAAAGGCTACCCTTTATCATTTATCACCACAGAGTTAGCATGTGATGTTAGAGGTAAGTGATGACACTCATAATAAAAAGTAGTACAATGGTTATAATATAAGTAAAGTGGTTTGCACTAGAGATTAAGGTGGTGTTTGAGATCTACTGGTTCTGGAAAAAATTCAAGTAAACATATATACATGTGGATGGTGAATTCTCTTTTTTTATATTTTTATCTTTTCAACTATTTTTGTCTCCACATTGAAGTTTCTATTGGATAAGTTCAGTTGGGCCATAAAAGGAGAGGTTCTATTGAGAAGAGGAGAGAGAGCTTGGACCAGGAGTAAAGGCATGGTTGGGTTAAATGAAATGTTTGATTGACAATGCCCATTTCTTCTCCTTTGTCTTTTCATTCTTTCTCTTTCTCCTTTGCTTCTTCTCCTGCCAACTCAAGGGTTGGAGCTGCCAGACAGCAAGCCTGGTTAGGCTTGTTATAAAGCTCATTTTCATATATAAGAACTAAAACTCCTTGGAAAAGTATTGTAGCTCCAGACTCATTGTTATTGTCACTAGAATATTATAATGGTGTTTTTGCCCCTCCATATAAAAAACTTAAAACAGGCTTCCAAGAATATTAAGGTCTTTTCACGTGACTCATTTATCATTACCAAATAAAGTAGTAAAACAACATGAACACATTTGGAAGCAAAAAATTAAGCTTGGCGTCAAAGGATATTTTTGTATTTTTATAATGTTTTTTTGGCTATTATAATTGAACCTAAGGGGCACTTTGGTATTTGCATAAATATAATAAAAAAAATTAAAATGCACAATGAAACTATGAAAATACCTTTAAAATCAACAATTTTAAGCTTGGAGTCAAAGGGTGTTTTTAACTTTTCATAATAGTTTTTTTTTTAATTACAAAGTCAGCTCAGGGATAATTATGCATTTGGCTAAACAAAAAAACTAAAAGGTGGGTGCGTTATTTGGGGGCCCGTGGGAGGTGCTCACACCCTTCAGGCAGCACTTACGGCGCCTCCCAATATCCAAAAATGTCCTTTCATCATGTGGTTGAAAGCGTCATCGTGTCCTTTTCCTGTTAATATGATGCGTGTCTTTGTTGGTGATTCATTTTGACGCAGATAGGCCTTTCTTCTTTTTTCCTTTCTTCTCTTTGTCCTCAAAAAATTACAGTTTAACCCTCTTGGTTGTTAGCATTTCAATTGCAATCCTTATTCTTTTGATTTGTAATTCTTGGTCTTAGCCCTTTTAGAGAAGTTTTGTTTGTTTTCAACTTTGAATGATCTGAATTTATCAAATATTACATTTTCTAATCTCATTCTTTGGATTTCTAATTTTTATCATTGGCCCTTTTGTAAAAGTCTCAATGGTTTTCAATTTCATCCTTCAATTCAAATTGATTGTATTATTTTTTTCAATTTGATCCTCGTAGTTCTGATTTCTTTTTTTTCTTGGCCCTTTTGTGAAGGTTGCTATTATTTTCAATTTCACCCTTTAATTATACCATTATTTTTGTTTTTTATATCAATTTTGATTATTGTTCTTTTTAAATTTTTTATCCTTATACTAAACTGATTTTGTTTCAATTTCACCATTGAATTAAATATAATTTTTATTTTGTATTTTAATTTTGATTCTTAATTATTTATTATTATTTTTAATAATTATTTTTAAAAAATTTTATTTTTTAATATTTAATTGATTAAGAATTAACTTTATAATTTTTTAAAAAAAATTACATGCTTCGGGTTGAAGATTTGTTTTTTTTTTTGTTTTTGAAGAAGAGCTTGATAATACTTTTTATTATTTGGCTTCATGTCCGCAGCGCAACGAGGACAGAAAGGTGTGCGTGTATAGTATACAGCTCTTCAAGTTTTCAAGGGCAACAAAGGGACTGGCGATATTTATGAATTTATAATCCAGAAGAACATCTATATCAGCGCGCTCTTGCTTGTCCAATTCTGTCACCATGCAAGACAAAAGTACAAAATTCGACTTTAGAAACAGAGGGTATTAATTTATATCGAAATCCAAATAATTAAATATAATAAAACACCCAACCTATGGACTTAATTTATTCCCATCGTTATAAAATGATTGCTAGACATGATCCGCGGCACATGCCGCGAGGTTACCTCTTGCATTGTCATAATTTGATTAAATATATGTACATTTGATTTTTCGAAGGGCAATATTGTTTGATCCAATACAATGGTAGCTCAAATAGGAGGGCATTTGTTTTCAGTAAAATGTTTTCTCTTTTGCATTTTTCACGATGTTCAGTAAGGAAAAATTGATTTTAATTACCTATTATAAATCCAGAATTATAACAGTTAAAATGTTTATGGAAAAGATTATTTAGGTGTTAATATTCATGGGCAAGATTGGACAAAATAATAAGCTCACGGAAATAATTCTTTTATGTATCGGTCTAAGTTTAAATTTTAGTTATCAAAAAAATAATGTTTTCTAACTCCAAAGCCACACTCAAGTTCTACCCCACCTCCAGGCGTGGGTTTAAGCTAAAAACCTACTTTTCTTAAAACATTTTTTTTATAAAAGCTTAAATGTTTTTTTGTCTAATTTTAACTTTTTATTTTATAAACACTTAAAAAATTTTGGTTTTTTTATATGAAATAAAGTTATTTTATAGTATTTCAAGTTTCACCAAAACATAACGAACAATTATTTTTTAAAATTAATTTTTTATTCACTCATAATTTATTTAAATTATGTTAATATTTCATATTAAAAAGTTTATGTTGAAGATTAAGTTATAACAAGATTTTGATCCAAAAAATGAGTGAACCTTGTTTTTAGTTTTGCTTCAAATATGCTCATTAACCATATTCGTAATAAACTTTTTTAATAATTATGAGTAGTAGATCGTAATATATTTTAAAAAATATTAATGAGGTGAAAATATTTTTTAATAAACAAAGTGAATTTATATGTTAACATAAAATATTTATGCTTTTTTAAAGAATTGTTTATGTAAAAATACTAGAAAATTATAAAATTATTTTTTATAAAATATTTGAAAAAAAACAAATGCCCCTCCTAATTAACGAAGCACTCTTTCTTTTTTCTTTTTTCTTTTTTCTTTTTTGGGATGGAAAACTAAAGTTTGGGGTCACAAATTCTCAATCCGAGAGGTCTTCTTCATTAAACTGACTTCGGTAGCAGTGAAGATAAGATTTCGAATAAAGGAGCAAGACGTTAAAAACTTTTATTAATGCAATAAATATAGTAATTTGGCATGGGGCTGGATTGTCTTAAAACTGTAATAAAATTGCAAAAGAGGGCACTTAGAAGGGAGCCACATGTCATCTTTTAAGGGGGCAAAAAGATTTATTTATGGTCCTCTTATGTTAAATAAATAAAAAAAGATTAAGCGGGGCATTGTTCCCCCTTCTTTACACGTGGCTTCACACGGGACCTTTCAATTTCTAATATAAAATCCGATTGGTGTGTTATGTTATACAAACATAAATCACTTATAAATTAAAAAAAGAGAAAGAGAGAAACATCAATTTCAATGGGTGCGTTCCATAATTGGATGTACGTGTCTTGATTTGTAGAATGCAAATCTATAAATTAACTGTTAAATTGACTTTTAATTTTTTTTATTTATATATTATTTGTTTTTTTTTCTTTCAACAAGAAGTGACTACAATTAAAAAAAAAAATTAATCTTGAGTGACAGCAAGATAACAATCTTGCGAAGTGTGAGATTCTTAACTTCATATAAGATGTTAAACAAAAAGAGATAATGCCAAAAAAAAATAAACTATATAAAACAATAAAGATAAAAAATATATAAAAAAAAGTGATAAAAAAAAGAGATATTGAATATACAAGTCAGACCATCATTTATATTTGCTAGATGAAATATTAATAATATTATAGATATTGAGTTTCACATAATATTATACATATACAAACTGTCTATATATAGCATATAAAAATTTTAGCTAATTGACTTTCACAATGAACACAAATAGTTAGCATTGGTTTCAGCCAACATAGAGTGTCCTCTAAAAACTTATGAATTCTTTCACCTTTCTCTTCGACTTTATCAAGAGTAATAAATTTTGATTTTATCATGGATCTTGTGACACACATTTATTTAGATGATTTTCATGCCACAACTTCTCTGCTAAATGTGAAGACATATCCACTTATGGATTTTGAAACCTTAGTGTCGGATATCCAATTAACATCATTATACTTTTCTAGTATTGCTAGGTAACCAGTATATTGTAGTTTATAGTCTAAGGTGTACCTCAAATACTTGAATACCCTTTTTATTGGCTTTCAATGATTTGTACTTGGATTACTTCTAAATCTAGTTAGTTTACTAATCGTGTAAACAATATCAAGTTTTATGTAGTTCATAACATACATTAGGCTTCAAATTATTTGAGAATATTCCAACTAGTTTATTTAATTACCTCTATTCTTAGACATGTTTACACTTATATCAATTGGTGTTTTGAAAGTGTTATTGTTATCTTTAGAAAATTTATCAAGAATTTTCTCAACATAATAAGATTAGGACAATACCATTCATAAGATGTCCTAGAAACTTTTATTTCTACTATGACATTTGCAACACCTAAGTCTTTTATATTATACTTGTTAGTTAATATTTTCTTAGTAGACTTGATCATTCAATCATTGATGTCCAAAATTAATATATCATCCACATAGATGCATACTATGACATAACTTTTATTTGTGTTTTTCACATAAACACATTTATCCATTTTATTGATTTTAAACTCATTTAATAACATAACCTTGTCATATTTTTCATGTCATTGTTTAGGTGTTTAGTTCAAACCATATAATGATTTCACAAGTTTACCAATTACTTTATGAAGTTGCCTTCAATGCAATGGAGAAAGATAATAGTTTTTTTTCAATATGAAGAAAGAACATCTCTTGAAGTTGGAGTTAATACATTGGAGCCGATTAGCTCCTCCTCTACTGAGTCTTATAGTTGTTGAGAAAAGGTGTTGTGCTTGTTTCTTTCACATTTACTGCTCTTTTTAAGGCTTGTGATGCTAAAATGGATGAGGGTTTGGGGCGGCAAATTCATGGGCAAATGATTTTGGTTGGGGGGTTTGGTAAGGATTTGCATGTTGGGAATTCTATGATTGATATGTATATAAAATGTGGGTTTTTAGAGTGTGGGCGAAATGTGTTTGATGAAATACCTAATACGGATGTGATTTCTTGGATGGAGTTAATTTCTGCTTATGGGAAGAGTAGGAACATGGAGAGTGCAGGAGAGTTGTTTGATCATTGATGGGTTATTTGATTTTTAATTTTTTTTAGGTTGACCTGGGTTAACCCATCTGACCTGTGACCCAATCATTAGACCAGGTCGACCATCGGGTCGGGTTTCAAAACTATGCTATTAACATTCATATGGAAGTTATTCTTGACATGTGTCAAAGTAGTCCACACCTTCTTATTGTCAAAAACCTTCAACAACAAGTCTTTATATATATATATATATATCAATAGTGTCATTAATTCTCATCTTTCTCTTAAAGATCCACTTATGGACTAATAGTTTAAGTTAAAGAGGAAGATCTATTTATTCATAATAGATTCAATTTTGTTATTGACTGTCTTCTTCTTATAGGAAGATTTTGGATAGGACATTGCCTTGAAATATGTTCAAGGTTCATTTTCTAACAAGTATGTTAAAAAAATAAAGAATAAATGTTTTTGTTATTTTTTCCTTCTAAATGTTCATCTTCTAATTGATAATGATCACTTGAGCTAGCCTCAATCATTCTCTTAAGTGAATGATTTTCCCGTGTTTTCTTTTATGTAAACACATCTTTAAGAATGTAGCATTCTTAATTCCATAATAGTATTATAATTACTATTCTCAATACTTGACTTGTGTATAAGAAATTGATATGCATTACTATTATATGCATATCTGATAAAAACACAATCTATAGTTTTAGGCTCTATCTTAAACTTTATAGGATTATATATCACTACCTTTATAAGACACCCCCTCCACACATATTTTGAGGTATAAGTTGGAAAGTCTTTTACCTTTTCATAATTCTTATGGTGTCTTTTCTAACTTGTTATGTGGTACTTTATTAAGTATGTAATTGGTAGTTACAATTGTCTTTCCCATAAGTTTTATGGTGCTTCTTAACTTATCAACATGGAATTTATTATTTCTTTAAATGTTTGATTCTTACATTCCACAATGTCATTTTATTATGGTGAATAATGAGTAATAATTTGATAGATAATACTATTTTAGGAACAAAAATCATCATATGGTGCTTCATATTCTCCACCTGTATCACTTCTTACTACTTTTATCTTTTTGTTAAGTTGATTTTCAACTTCATTCTTGTAATATTTAAACATCTCAAAAGCTTTATCTTTGCTCCTAAGCAAATAGGTATAACAATACCTTATGAGGTTATCTATAAAAGTAATATAATATTTTGTCCACCTATAATTTGCACAAACTTTAAATCACTAATAGATGAATGAATTAAATCTAGAGATTCACTACTTCTTTCAATTGTTTGAAAAGAAGGTTTTGTGAATTTTGACTCTACACAAGTTGCATACTTATGGTTTTTCTAAAAAATCATACTAGGTAATAATTCATGGTTTATTAAACTTTGCATATAATTATAATTCATATGACATATCCTACCATGCCATACGTCACAAGACTCAAGCAAATAAGAAAAAGTGACACTTTTATTATTATTCCTATCATTGATCATAATAGTCATTATATTATTTTAAAGAGGTCATTGTAGAGATACCACTTTTCTAAAAACATACCACTCTTAGTGAGTATAAATTCATCGCTCTCAAATCATTTTTGCTCAACAATGAGCTAGACATTAAGTTCTTCCTAATGTCAGCAACATGTAATACATTATTGAGGGTGAGAAGCTTTCTAAAGGTCATCTTCAGTATGACCTTTTCATCACCCAGTACCTTGGAGGTTGATGAGTTTCCTATGTATAGTTTTTCTCCATCCACTTCTTTATAAGTGGAAAATATCCTTTTATTAGCACATATATATCTTATAACACCAGTGTTAACCCACCACTTCTCAGGATTACTGATAAGATTGACTTCATAAACAACACAAGATAAGTTTATTTCTAAAACTTCATTGGTGAGGTGATAAACCTTGATGATATTTACTTTAGCAATCCTTTTCTTAGGGTTTACTTCCTAATCTTTATTTATGTAATCTTTATTCAGATATCCAATCTTGTTATAGATAAAACACTTACCATTGAACTTCTTGGCAATTTATTTCCCTTTCAAAACAATCTTTTTTTTTTTATTTTTGAACTTCACCGAAATTTACTTTTAGGGCACCATAAAAGTTGACTTTCTTCTAGGATAACTTATTGTCCCGTTCTATCATTAACCTCAAACTAAAGTCTTCAATTCTCATCTCATTGTGCTTATGCTTAAGATAGTTCTTGAAACCTTTCTAAGATGTTCATAATTTTTCAATGATTTCAGCCACTTGGAAGGAATCATTTAGATACATACTTTCAGCTATAGTTTTGAAACCCGACCCGGTGGTTGGCCCGGTCTAATGATCGGGTCACAGGTCAGATGGGTTGACCCGGGTTAACCCGGGTCAACCCAAAAAAAATTATTACGGTAAATTTGTTACCCTACTTCTTCACTCTACCAATAATATAACCCATCTTCTTCACTCTACCGGGTAAGTTTTTTTGTTATGAACTTATGAAATGTCTCTTCATTTCCTTCGCTCTATTTAT
This sequence comes from Populus nigra, assembly GCF_951802175.1. NCBI lineage: Eukaryota > Viridiplantae > Streptophyta > Magnoliopsida > Malpighiales > Salicaceae > Populus > Populus nigra. Next base: position 29,875,389 of record NC_084852.1, on the reverse strand, counting down.
CTTCTTCTTTTTACTTCTTCTTTTTTTGACAGATCTACTAAAATCTTTCCTCTATTTATCCTCTCTTTGCCTGCATTTCCTCTTCTTCTTAGGGTTACTTTTAAAACCTAAATTTTCTTGGTTTTGTTGTGTATTCTTCTCCTAATAGATTATTAGGTTAATGGGTCTCCCTCATCAATTACTCTTTGGCTCTTCTATCTATCAGTTCGAAGGAGAGGATAGCTTTAATGAAAATGGTAGCTTAAGTGATTCTGTTGGTGTTGTTGAGAGGTAATTTAATCTCTATTACCAATTTTAATATATTGTATTGTTTAGCATTAGGGTTTTTGGAATAGCTCGATATTTCAGAAGTAATTGTTGGAAATTCTTAATGGAATGGTAAGTTTGTGTTTACGGCTGTTGAATATTTTTATTTATAGTAATTGTTAATGGAAATTCTTAACTGTTGGAAATTCTTAACTGAATGGAATGATAAGTTCTTCTTCTTTAATTAGGTTTTCTCTCTGGATCGTTCATCGTTTTGGCCTATAAAAGCCAAAACGACACCGTTTAATGTTTATGTATATATATAAAAAAAGAGGTCGGGTCTCAGCCGGGTTTACCCGGGTCGCCCGGGTTCCGGTTCGACCCGCCGGGTCGACCGGGTTTTTACTTAGACCCGGACCGGTCCCAGGCCCGAGTCGGCAGGGTCCCGGGTCGACCCGCCGGGCCGGTCCGGGTTTCAAAACTATGCTTTCAGCATGTATATCTTGCAAGATAAGCAAAGACTCTTGAACTTGGCTTACTATGGTCATTGAAATAACCATCTTGAGATCTAGAAATTTAATGACTAAGAACTTCTTCACACTAGCATCTTCAACTTTGTGCTTTTTGTTTAAAGCTTCCCATAATTCTTTTGTATTTTTTATTGAACTATACACATTATATAGTGTATTGTCTAACTCATTCAATATATAGTTCATGCATATGAAATCAGTATGATTCCATCCATCCATAGCCGTCATGGTAGCAAGGTTAGATTTATTTTCTAACAATTTTAGTGCTTCCTTAGTCAAGAACTTTGTCATGTGTAAGGTGGTCAGATAAAACAATATTTTTTTCTTGCCACTTCTTAAAGTTCAACCCATTGAACTTTTCAAGTTTCTCACTATGTACCATAGAAGGTGATGGTAAGATCCTCATTATCGAAGTAGTATCGTTGAAGCAACATTGGTTGACACAACCAAATCTTAAATAGAACGAGTAGAAGACATGATATATATATATATATATATATATATATATATATATATATATATATATAACAATAGCCAATAATATATAAATAAATATTTTAGCTCCACACTAAGCAAGTAATAATAATAAAAAACTTGTAATAAAGCAACCTAATAAATACAAATATTTAAATTATACAAGATAAAATCAATAATCATTTTTTTTTTTGGGTTACTACATTAAACCCTATTTTATTCACTGTGATTTATATAATTATCATCATTTCACTTATGAATTATTTTGTATATAAAAATAGTATTGTGTGAATAGTACTTTTACAAAGTAAGTTCCCAAGAAAGATTGGAGTGGTCACAAACAGTCCAATTTAAAATCCAATCTTCTTATATAAAACTTCCTAGATCATATCTATTCACTTTACTAACTTTCTATATGTATGAGCAGTATTGCATGTGTAAATATTAATGTATACATGAATAGTATTGTGTACATGAACAAAACTAACTAGATAATTTTGATGTCAATTCTAGAGAGTATAAGCAAGAGAAACAAAAAGCATGAACATACCAGTAAGATAGTATAAACTATCATAAACAAATTAATGATTCACTTATTAGAAAATATAGATCAATAAGATGTATGACATGTATCAAACCATCCAAATTGCATGAAAAAACAATTTTCAAAGATAAACTATAAATTAAAAAAAAAAGATATATAGTAACCTTACAAAATTAAATAAAAGAAAAGGAAAAATAATAATAACAAATCAAAAGGTTATAGACTAAAGCATATAAAATTAAAATTAAATCTATATTTGAGAATATAACAATTTAAAAAGAAGTTAAATTAAAAATTGAATTTCAAACACGCTAAAAACCTCTTTTATAATTTGTCGTTGTTGTTGTTGTTGTTATCTTCTAGATAAACTAAACAAAATCTAATGTAATAAAAAAGCCTTAAGATTATTTTTCAAATTTGTAAATATATTAAACTAGTAAACAATAATGTTTAGTTTGTCATAATAAGAGCATTCAAAACATAAAAAATTATTTAAGAAAAGTATACAATTTTAAATCTATAAACATGCAAAAATAAAACTCATGTCTAACATGTTTTCAACATAAATATAATAAAAAAATATCAGTGTGCATATTAAACATCTACACAAACTTACAATTGGCACAAAATCAAAGTCCTAGCATATATACCATTAATAAAAATAATTATGCTTATATTAAAATAAAGAAGGGTACTTACCTGTTGAAGAACTTTAAAGTAATGAAAAGCATGTTGTTGTCAACGATAAATCCTTTATCTTTAAGGCTTTATTGTTCATCACTTGTGCAATTAAGATGTTTGCAATATATCTTTTGAGATTCCAACCATGTCACCTTGATTTAGAAACACTTTTAAACAAGGTCTTTGAACCAAAGATGATACAAACCAAGTCAAGTCTGAATTTGATCTTAAAATATCTATTGACTGATTTTGCGAGATTAGGCATATCTCTTAATAGTACATCAGAACGAGTCAAAATTTTACAGGAAGATACTAGACATATGAAAATATATTTTGGTTAATGTTCAAGTCAAATGGAGTTCGGGAACATTAGCCTCTTCAAAAACTTAAAAACCCAATTGGAAAGCTAACACTTGCGGTAGTCCATCACAACAGAATAAGGAGGGCAATGTCGAATACCCTAAAGAGAATAAAGACACTTCGGTTTTTATTAAAGGTAATGTTACTCCTATTTCTTGTAATCATGACATAAATGCTTTTGTTGTCTAGGTTTTGGTCATATTGCTTCACAATATCTAAACAAAAAAATAATAATAATGAGGTTGAGACTGATAGGAAGGATGAAAAGGAAAAGATGCCACCATTGAAGGATGTTGATGATGTTTGTCTTGAGTATCCGATTAAAGGAGAGACACTTGTGGTGAGGAGAGCACTAAATATGCATGTCAAGGTAGATGATTCAGAAGGTTAGAGGGGGAACATATTCCACACGAGATGTCATATTTATAATAAGACATGTAGCTTAATTATAGATAGTGGTAGTTGCATTAATGTAGCTAGTATTGAATTGGTGAGAAAGTTGAACTTGCACACTACCAAACATCTCATTCCTTATAAATTACAATAGTTGAATAATGATAGTAAAGTGAAAGTGAATAAGTAGGTTTTGGTTGCTTTTTCTATTGGTAAATATTATGATGAGGTATTATGTGATGTTGTGTCAATGCAAGCTAGTCATTTGTTTTTTGGTAGACCGTGACAGTATGATAGAAAAGTTATGCATGATAGAGTGTAAAATAGGTATTCCTTTGAGATGAATAAAAAACCTATAACTCTTCTATCTTTGACACCTAAGCAAATATATGAGGAGCAACTAAAATTAAAGAAGAAGATGGTTGAAAATGAGAGCTTATATATCAAGATGACCTTTTTTGCTAACAAGGTTCTTCTTTGTTTTTATGATGATGCTATTCATTAGCTTAATACTAATTTATTGATCTTAGAAGATGTTTTCCATGATATAGATTCGAGGTCAAATCTTTTTTTTTTTTAAAGGAGGATGATATGAACCAAGTCAGGTCTGAATTTGACTTTAAAATGTATGTTAACTAGTTTAGTAAGATCAGACATATCTCTTAAACCGTACATTAGAACGAGCTGATATTTTACAAAGAGATACTAGACACATGGAAATATACTTTGGTAAATCTTTAGGTCAAATGGAGTTCAAGAACATGTTATTTCATATGGCCAAAGTTAATAGATAAATATTGTCAAATCTATCAAATTAGACCTTTGTGTACTGTTTGAGACATATCTATAGCTACAAGTGGATCTTTTTTTATATTCAAGTTAGTCTGAAAACTAGACATCTCAAGATTTCCAACCATTATGTTAGGCCCAATAATCCATCTAGACGAGAAAAAACGACGTGTTTGAAGTCAGGAATGAAAATCTATAAGAATGAATAAAAATTAGAGATTCGGGCTACATAGAGGAATTTTGACATGAAGACTTTGTTTTTATTATCCTATTTTATTTATTTATTTATTTTTGAATAATTATTCTTAATTTGGGTTTGTTTTGGCCTATTAAACATTATTTAGGGGTTCATTTCATCATTGGACTTATGTTAGTTGATTACTAATTTAGGTTCATTAGCTTGCAACCAAAAGGGGTCTATTAGGGTTAGTTAGAGGAGACTATATTATATTTTTTTAGCTGAAAATTCCAGCAACAAGTTGGAGAATAAATATGAATTTTCCTTTTGTTTGTTTGTGGCAAAATCATCTTTCTTTGCATGGACAAAAATCATACACTGACTTATCAAAGATTAACTAGTTTCATGGCATCATTCGCATACTTAGGTTCTTAGATACAAGATTATCTCTATGTCCAAGTCTTTTTCCAATACTTTTGGTTCTTAGGTACAAGGTTACCTATAGATTAAGGTTCTATAAAAGCTGATTTTTGGCTTTCCGGGTTATTATTTACTTCATTAGGGGTTGTCTGACCACGTGATCAAGAGGTTTGCATCAAAAGATTTGTAACTCAAATATCTCTTAATAAGATGAACATAAACTCTAGATTTGAGAGAAAAACCAAAGCATAAAGAGAAAAGAAAACACTAAAATATGAGATGAGGAAGAAAGCATAAAAAATATATAAAAAAAACATTGTTTTAAACTCTTCCTTCACCCCCTTTTTATAATGGATTTTGAAAGCTAAAAAGTTGAAGAATTAATTCTAGTAATGATCATAATTAATTCTCAAATTATCAACTTTTGATTAGCCATCATAAATCAAGAATTAAATCTAAACATGGTGGCCATAAATCTATACTTTGTTTAGCTGAAAAAACTATCCAGATTTGCAACAAAAGCTTCTGGAAGAGACTATTAACATTTATGGGCTAGACTGGACAAATAATGGGTTGGCCCAAGTCCAAATTTCAATTGGAAAAAAAAATTCTTTTATGATCCAAACTATTATTTTATAACAAACCTAAACCTAAGTCTGAAGCTCGAGCATAAGTTAGGTTTGACTAGGGTTTGCTGACGCATGTGTGTGGGTTTAAAACCAAAGCCCATTTTCCTTAAAACGTCTTCTCTGTAAAAGATTCAATTTCAACTTTTCAACTACTCACTTTATAAATAAACCAATGGATATACAAATAAATGGTTATTTGCGATTAATTTTTTATTCATCCATAATTTGTTTAAATCATGTTAATATTCTATGTTAAAATCATATGTTGGATATCAAATTAAAAACATTAAATATTTAAAAAAAAAATTCAACATAATTATGTAAAAAACATTAAAAAAAATAAGATCTTACTCTATTTTTAATAATATATTATTTTATTTGAAGACTTATTATAATCTAAAAGATTTCTTTTTCTAACATGTTTGATATTGTAATTTATGATGCTATTTTTAAATGTGTTCTTTGCTTGAAAATGTATTAAAATTATTAGTTTTTGTATATTTTTTTATTATTTTTGACATTAGCATATTAAAATCATAAAAAAATTAAAAAAATCATTTTAATATTATTTCATGGTAAACATATTTTTTAAAAAACATAAAAAAAAAAACAAAAGTGGCTTTTCAATTTTCAGTGTGGTTAATAAATATAGTAAAAATAGAACACGTGTCACATAAAAAAGAGGACACCCCTGTGTATTTTGTTTCTTCGTCAAGATCAGTTCGAATAATAAATTTACAAAAATGTATATATAGAAAGTTTGATCGGACAGGCATGGAAAAGTGAATATCATGCATGCATTTTGCAGCAACACGTATTCAAAAGGATTATCCTTTTATTTATATTGAGACTGAGATTTAAATAGAGCTAATAAAAAAATATATAAATCGTTTTATAAATTCAATTATTAAAGCAGAACTTCAAATATTAAGAAGCTAAATGAATCTTTGTTTAATTTGTTTAAGGACATGAGAAAAATCTTTAAACACGGGAACTGAGTTAGAATGGCTTCTGTTTTCAGAATATATTTGCTTTTGACGAAGGTTTTTGGTTGCAAAACAGTATGTTAGTTGGAGGCGTATTTTATAAAAATTATGATTGAAGTTTATGTGTAGTAAAAAATATGTATAAAATATTTTACTTAGTTATGTTTGGAAGTGTAGTTGCGGTTGTTTTTCAAAATATTTTTTACTTGGAAATGCATCAAAATAATATATTTTTTTATTTTTTAAAAATTATTTTTGATATTAACGCATCAAAATGATCTGAAAACACCAAAAAAATATTAATTTGAAGCAAAGAAAAAAATAAAAAATTTTAAATTTTTTCAAAAGCATTTTTGAAACACAAAAACAAACAGGGTTGTAAACTCGGTTAAAAAAACATGTAAAAACTGCATTTCAAACTCAATTTTTTAGTGGGTCTCGCAGAACAAAATACAATTTGATTTGTTATTAAATACCTTGTTGTGTTTGTTTCACCCCAAGCATAAAAGCTAATGGAAAACAGATGCAACCTTAATTTGGAAGCAATTTTTCATGCAACAAAATAAATTTTCTATAGAAAAAATTATTTCTTGCAGATTAGCTTTAAGAAAGTATAAATGTTGAATTTATATATTACATTGTGATGCTACATATTTAGAAAGTGAAATTTGTACCCAAATAATGAAAGTTACAAAATGTGGTGACCAATGGACGTTAGAAATTAAAATTTTGGGAATAAGGGAAATGATAAAGAGACAAATTTGAGAAATAATAAAATAAAAAGAAAGGGATCGATGCGTGTGTATTGCTAATTAATAAATAATAAGACTTATTTTTTTTATCTGAGATAATAATAAATATTATTTTTTAAAATGTTTTTAGTTTGAAAATATATTAAAATAATATTTTTTTTTATTTTTTAAGATTTATTTTTGACATTAAAATAATTTAAAAATATCAAAAAAATAATTTAAATAAAAAAACAAATTTAATTTTTTTAAAATAAGGTGGTGGAACCACAGCCCCAACACACCTTTAATTTCAATTTAAATGAAAATATAGTGCCGCCAATATCTCAAATAAGAACATGCCAATAGCTTGTCATATAGACATGATCAAGATTTAAATTGAAAGCAAAGAAAAAAGAAAAGAGAAAAAGAAAAGATAATCTCAGCTTTGCAAGACGAGATCCACACTTTTATTCAAACCAACAATTCTTTCGCGATCCTCATCCTCAATTAAAAATTCAGTACCATAACATGACTAACGCTTTTGAATCGTATGAAAAATAATGTAATTTATTATGCTGATGCATTGTATAGAAAATACAATTGTTGTTTTTTTTAAAAAGTTATTTAAAATAATATTTTTTTTATTTTTTTAAATTATTTTTAATATTAATATATAAAAAATACAAAAAACAATTAATTTCAAGCAAAAATAAAATTTAAATTCATGAAATGTATTTTTAACTTTCGAAACAAATAGTCATTATAGCATGAAAAAAACTCCAAATTTAATTTAATTTTTTCTTTTAAAACATTATGGAATTAATCGGGAAAATCATTATAATGGTTGCGTGTGTTCGAATTTGAGTCTTTAAGGGACGTAGCGTAATGGTAAAGGGCTTGAGATCTGCACAGCAGGTCTCAAGTTCGAGTCAGGACGTTCATTTCTTGTAAGAGCCTGGGATAGCCGGGGTTTTACTTGCTTATCTAGGCCCACAAAATATGCTTTCCGGGAGGTGGGTTTCCTCGAATAAAAAAAAAGTGTTTGAATTTGAATTTGATGATTTAATATTTAATAAAATCAAAATAAATACTCCTCCAATGTGGAAAATTGTAATAATACTAAGTATGTTCCAATATGGGACCCAAATTGTTGAATACCCCTAATTTAATGCAAGATTCTACTTTGAAATACAAGACAATTAAGCGGGCTAATAAAGTAAACCCGACAAATAAAGAGATTCTAAGAATAAAGACAACTATATCAAGAGATAAATTAATGTAAAGTATAATTAAAATATCCAATATCTAAGTCATGAAAAAGGGGATTTTTTTTAATTAGTATATTTAATATATTTTCTTTTTTAAAAAAAAAAACTAGGACAAGTAGAAAAGGATTTTGTAAAATATCAGTCGAGTAAAAATTACAGCTCCCAAGGCGAGTCCACCGCTGCGTTTGGACAATACGCATAGCTCACGCCACTATTAATGATGGTTGTATTTGGTGTTCGTGGATTGGTCTAATAATAGTAGCGTTAATTTTTAATGTTTTTTTAACTGGTCCCGAATTTTTATAAATTAACAGTAAAGATCTCTAAAATTCACCACCCAAAATTTACTGGTTGCTGTGACAGAGTGTTCCATCACCGTCAATTCAATTAAGCAGAGAGCAGTCATATCAGATTGGTCCCCAGCATGAACGATCTATCACTGATTGGTTGTGACCACAAAACAAATATTCACACGCTGATCAGTATAGTATGATATAAAATATAATATTTACTATTAATGTCAATATTATTACCACCTGGAACTAAACAGTAAACAATGCCTCTCTGATAACGTGTGATTGTGCGCCGTGTAATGTTCAAAACTTTGATTAAACGACAAAAGATACAAATCCAAACGCAGATGCTTTTTCTTTTTCTTTTCTTTACCAAAGAAGGCGCCTTCACACATTCAAATCCCCTAAACGACACCTAGTCGTTTTCTAATCTCAAACTTCAACGAGGTTACTTGAGAAATTTTGATATTATTCAAGGGTATTTTGAGAAACGAAATCCATCCACAGCGTTGATATCTGCGAACTCTTCAGTTAATTTTGCAATTTCATAAACAGGGGAGCCACTTATATGCGGATGTGGTTGTTAGTTTTTTTTAAAAAAAACTATAAATTATAACTTCTAAAAAATACATAAAAAAAAGATTTTGATATTAATATTAAACTATTACTAGACATTTAAAAATTAAACAGAATTGATCGAAGAAATGATTGAATAGATAAATTCAGATTCTAGTGTAAGACTATGTAATTTTACGGCAATAATTATAATTCTCAATCCAACCATTGAATACGGTAATAAAATGAATATTAGTGTTCACTCATTAGGATGCAACTAGTCCAGACTCAACTGGTAATAACTAAACACATCCCTCCCACATTCATGGAGAGGGAAGGAATACCCCATCTCATACATGTAGAGAGGGGCATCGATTTTAAAAAAAACCTCGGAGGTTCTCAAGGTCGTTTTATTGATACGCTTATTAGGGAGATGTATCTAGGCAATGTATTCATCAGGTTGTTGGAAAGCCATGATTTCCACGTCCGCAACATTTATGTTATTAAGGATGTCATCTTTAGGGGTTCGAGGTAATCTCCTTCTCTCTTGAGGGTCTGTAGAAGGGATATGGGAAGGACTCCTACGGTACCTCTTCTCTTAAGTACCTTTAGTATGAGAACTTTTTTAAAGATGATTCATAAAGATTTTTCTCGGGTCAAGGAAGATATGACTTCAGGTCTCTTCTACAAGAGTAGTTTTTTTTCTCTTTTTTTTTATAGATCAGACAAAATCCAAGTAAAGAAAATGAAAATGTAAGAATAACTAGGGTTATAAAAACACTCACTACATCCCCACTATTGGATGAAAACTTTTTGTGTCATCATATGTCTTGAGAGGAATACTCAAGTGATACTCAAGTGATATATTGAGTGCTAGCAGTCATATTATTCACCAAGACGAATCTTCTACCAGTGCAAAAAAGCCACTTGAACTTGAGGATCTCAATGGTGTTAAAAGGAACACATAAAGACTTTATGGGAAGGATAAAAAGGGTCTCACGTGCTAGAAGTAGAGGTTTTTTTTCAAAATCTGTGTGTATAATACCCAACAATTTAGGGGGGGCTATTAATGGATCAATATATATATATATATTACTTTTTGTTTGTTTGTTCGAAATTGCTCTCCAAAGGTCTAACCATGAGAAGGTTAAGACCCATCATCTTTAGGCCCAGCCAATAAGTCCAGACGCCTATAGGTCAAGTGAATTGCTAGATCAATCTTTTTTGAGCTCATCCAAGTGTTGAGCTCAAACACCTATGGGTTTGGTAAGTTGCCAGACTCATTGTTCTTAAACTTAGCCAATCGCTGAGCCCAAACATCCCCTGATAGATCAGATTATTTTATCTTAATAGAAGAGGCCAACATTTCCTCTACAAGGAAAAGAAACACCTGGAGGTATAAAAGAACGAAACAAAGATGATCAGGCCATGTTCAATTTTTTCTCTTTGGTTACAAGGACTAGTCTATCTTAAAAGCTTTTTTCTAAAAAGTATAATCGATCTCTTTTTAAGTCAACACTAATTTAATTATCAAATAGATAAAAGAGAACCTGTTGCAAATAATGACGATGATTTACCATACTTTCACTATAGAAGGGTGGGTTATATTTTCAGAACCAGGTAATTATTAACTTTAGGTCAGGTCTATGCTCGACCTTCAAGCCTATGGGATAAAACAAAATCTTATCAAATAAAAAATGATATCAAAGGTTATTTTGGAAAGTGTTTTTTCTCCCAACATAATTTCTATGAGCTCCCTGTATGTTTTTCATCCATCGATCAGTGTAGTGATATTCTTGGATCATTCTTTAGTCATTGAAACTAAATTTGGTTTCTCAAGTAGATGAAAATTAAATCATTCATCTTGGAACTTAAAACTATAACATTTATGAGGATTTTATTTTTTTTATCCTAGATTTAATTATGGTAACCTACCATCCATTAAATTGCTTCTTATGAATTCATCCTAGTCTCATGATTCAAGTTTGAACGATTAATCCGAGTTGATTCAGCTCCATTTTTTAGTTGAATTTTGTTTTTATTTTCATCCTTCAACACTAGGTTGAAATTAAATTGAATTTAATAATTTTTTTATTTACTTTCTATAGGGTTATTAGGGTCTCATGACCTGGATAACAGATTTAATAGGTGAATTCGAGTTGATCTATCTAATATGTTGTCTTTTCAATTCTTAAAAAAATATTATCTTAATTTTTTTTAATCAAACTACTTTTTTATCAGTCGTTTAAATTTTTTTAGACCCGTCAAGAAAACAAAGTCACTTCAAATTAATTACTGTATTATTTATTTTTTATTAAAAAACATATTACCAATAACTTAGATATTTTTTTACATAATTTTTTTTAAATGATAAGCATCATAGCAAGTACAGTAATTTTCTTACTAGTGTTATGTGAGAAGTAGACAAGACATAATAATAAGATAAATTAGTAATGCAGCAGACTGCTTATGGACTTTCGAAGAGACTTTCTAGAATCCTTTCTTCGAGTTTTGGGACTTGAAGCATCCATCACACACACACACACACACACACACACACACACACACACAAGATTTTAAACCATTTTTTTATTAACGACGGACAGACCACATTGATGGGTCTCATCTCATCGACGGAGAATACACATCTTCGGTCAGTGCCAAAGTCTACAAATAAATAAAATAAAATAAAAACTCCTCAAAGCTTTATTAAATAAATTTACAACCCCCAAAAGACATATATATATATATATATATATATATATATATATATATAGAGAGAGAGAGATCTAGAGCGGAGAAAAAAGAAGAAGAAGAAACAAAAGAGGGGGAGGAGGAGATAGAAAAGGTAAAAAAAGAAGTTTAATATTATGCTAATTTTTAATATAGCATATGAAATCATAAAAAATATTTTAAAAAATATAAATTTAATATTTTTTAATACAAAAATTAATTTAAAAACAAAAACTATCCGTAATTCACGCAGGAAATAAAGAAGTTGTCAGATCGGCCATTAGGTAAAAAAATGACGGCAGCGAGTCCAAAAACTAAAATAAAGGGATTTTGTTTTTGCCAATACTGTTATCTGTTAGCATTGTAACAAAAATATTCTGAAGTTAGAATCCCTCAATTTTTATTTTTTTATATTAATATGTGTTTAGAGCAGTCTAATAAATATTATGAATTCTAAAATTAATGATTATATAAGCTTTCAGTTGCTCTGAAATATACGAGACTTGAACCAGTAATCTTTAAAAAACAAATTTAAAATTTGACTAATTAAATTACATCCCTCAACAACATCAGAATATCTAAAATTAATATTACTGGGTGATCTTCCTTTTGTTGCATATTTTTTTTAAAAAATTTTATTTTATATAAAAAATAATTTAGTTGCCAGCATTGTAGATTTATATGTTTGATTTTTTTGTGGGGTAAAAAAAACCTATATAATATAGATTTTTAAGTTTTAATTAGATATAAATTATAATGAAATAAATTATATCTCTGAGAAAACATGAACTCACCTCAACGAGAAATGGTATAAATACATATAATGGTAACAACGACGAGAGAAAAAAGAGCAAGAAAAAAAAGCAAGACAAGGTCTGTATTCTTCTCTCTCACTCACAAACTACAAAGCTGATGACATAGCACATTTTTAATATTATATTATTATATTCGCTTCTCTTCTGTTTTGTTTTTAGCCAGAGCAAAGGGAGAAAAAAAATCTCACAGAGTCGCACGCATTTAATATTCGGAACAGGATTATCCCATTTTTTTTGTTCTCATCTTCGAAAAATTTGAGCGCTGGTTGGTCTCTTCCTAAGTTCAAAATTATTCTTCGTTTTCTTTCGATTTAAAAGCTGGATTTGGTGCTGTTTTTTTTTTGCACAAAACCGCTCTTGAAGCAGTTTTTTGTTAGAGGTTTTCGTCGCTTCTTCTTCTTCTTGTTTGTGGTGTGTTTTTGGTCTGAAATATGTTTTCTGTTTCTTTTCTTTGAAGGTTTCAGTTTGAAGCAGAAAGCTTTAGCAGCATTTTCTTTCTTTGGGAATTTTGTTTTCTTTGAGAAGCTTAGCTGGTATTTTGTTGCCTTTTCAAATCTTATAAAATTGTAACAAGTTTTGGATCTAATAATACCTTGATTATATATATATATTGTTTTTCTTTTAAATTTTGGTTCCAATCAATACCTACTTTTGTGTTTGTTCTGCATTTTCTTTTGCACTTTCCGAGCAACCAAACAGGAAAAGAATTTGATGCTAATGTAAAATGTTTCGACACTGATCTTTGGTTTTTTATTTTGCAGGAAGTCTACGTGAGCCTGTTTGATTTCAAAAGGTGTGGCTTTTCAGCTTAAGACAGTTTGTGATAGTAGTTCAAATTTATGGTTCCAAGAGTGAAGGTTCATTAGTCAAATATATATACAGTCTCACTATGTTTCGAAACGGAAACAATCAAGGGATTTTTTTTTTATCTCCACTAATACAAGAAAGTTACTCCCTCATTTTTGTTTTTAATCTTTTGGAGCTGTTTCTTTCACTACTTTGACTCATTGATTTGAAGGCTCAAAAAGCAATGCTATAGCGGTGTTGAGTGACATCCTTTTGTCCTCGTTACAGTGTTTATTGTCCTTTTCCATTTTGCCAGTGTTCGTGGATACTCTTTCCTTGAATTTATTAGCATGAGCAAGTAGTTTTTTTGTCAAATTTCTGCCAGTGGAATCTGGTTCTTGCCTTTCGGGCCGAAAGGATGTCTAGATCCTGAGGATATTTTTGGGTACCATTTTTTGATCATCAAAGGATGCCAAATACAAATTTACAAGCTGTGAAATGGGTATTTTTTCTTCTTGAGGGACTTGTGTTAAATGGTGAAAGCGGTCTTGTCAATGGAGTGGTCTGCTACTGATATATCCGGAGGGGTATAGGTTTATTGTCGGTGGTACTTGTCTTTTGAATCCAACATGGACGGGACAGGATATTAATGCATGAAACGTCTTAGTGTAGACATGCTGTTGTTGTTGTTGTTGGCTCTATAAAACTCTAGTGGGGTTTTGATTGAGAGAACAACTGGAGGTTTCTGATACATTAATTTTGTGGTGGTAGTGATGAGTAGAGAACAGAAGAAGGGGAAGCAAGATAAAGGCGGCTCGGATGTTGCTGTGAAGGTTGTTGTCGCAGTTAAAGCCTCCAAGGAGATTCCTAAGACTGCTTTGGTCTGGGCTTTGACTCATGTTGTGCAACCTGGAGACTGCATTACTCTTCTTGTGGTTGTCCCTTCACACGCTCCAGGTATATTTTCCATTTCCTTTCAATGACGTCATGCTATTGTCTAATCTTGATTAGTAAACTTTGTCTGGGATATTTTGTAGTTTGATATTTCATTATTGATTCTAATTTTGCTTTATCATTTCCTGTTTTAGAAGGTACTTTGTGGTCTAACTTTCTTAATTAGTTGGTAAATATGATTGTCTTCACCATTTCTTCAGGTCGAAGATTATGGGGATTCCCAAGATTTGCTGGTGACTGCGCCAATGGTCACCGGAAGTCTCATTCGGGAGCAACCTCAGATCAGAGGTGTGACATTACAGATTCCTGTTCCCAGATGATCCTTCAGCTTCATGATGTTTATGATCCAAACAAAGTGAGTGCCGCAGTCTAATTTCTTGTGGGTGCTGAACTCCATATATGCCTTTGCTGATACTACATTTCGTATCCTGATCCGCGTTCGCAGATCAATGTGAAGATAAAAATTGTTTCTGGATCACCTTGTGGGGCAGTCTCTGCAGAAGCCAAGAAGGCGCAAGCCAACTGGGTTGTACTAGACAAGTAATGCTCCAATCTTCATTGAGTATAGTATCATATTTCATCCCTGTCAGTTAAAAAAAAAAGACCTTTAAGATTTTAAATTAATGAGTTCTTGCCTCCTTCAAGTTCCCAATACTGATTTGCTTGATCCAGAATATATGTTGATGCTTATGATTCATGATTCTATGTTTGGGCTTCTTCTATAGACAGCTGAAGCACGAGGAAAAACGCTGCGTGGAAGAGCTGCAATGCAACATAGTGGTTATGAAACGATCCCAGGCAAAAGTCCTCCGCTTGAATCTGGTTGGAACATCAAAGGAACCTGAAGTTGTGGGCCCATCACCTTCCAAACTAAATGAAGCTTCTGAGCAGCATTCAAAAAACAAGAATAATTCTTCAGGCTCCATTCGAGGACCGGTGGTTACTCCAACAAGTAGTCCAGAGCTTGGAACACCCTTTACTGTGACTGAAGCAGGAACTTCATCAGTCTCAAGTGATCCGGGGGCTTCACCATTTTTTATCTCAGAAACAAATGGAGAACTGAAGAAAGAGGAACCACTGGTCATCAAGGAAAATAGGGATCTTGATGAATCTAGTTCAGACACAGACACTGAACATTTATCTTTGGCTTCAAGTTTAAGGTTTGAACCATGGGTAGGAGAGTTAATTGGTTCTCATATTCAATCCTCAAGACACGTAGAAGAAAGCTCTCAGAGAAGTAATTGCATGGCGCAAACATCAACAACAGAAGCTTTGCTAGAGAAGTTCTCAAAACTTGATAGACAAACAGGAATTGGAATGTCAAACTACAGGACTGATCTAGACTTGAGTGTAAACGTGAGAGAGGCAATATCATTATCCAGAAATACGCCTCCTGGGCCGCCTCCTTTGTGTTCGATATGTCAGCATAAGGCACCTGTATTCGGGAAGCCCCCAAGGTGGTTTAGCTATGCTGAGTTGGAGCTTGCTACTGGAGGATTTTCGCAAGCCAATTTCTTGGCAGAGGGTGGGTTTGGATCTGTTCACAGAGGTGTATTGCCAGATGGCCAGGCAGTTGCTGTCAAGCAGCACAAATTGGCTAGCTCACAGGGGGATCTAGAATTTTGCTCAGAGGTGGAAGTCCTTAGCTGTGCTCAGCATCGAAATGTTGTTATGCTCATCGGGTTTTGTATTGAGGACAGAAGGAGGTTGTTAGTTTATGAATATATATGCAACGGGTCACTAGATTCTCATCTGTATGGTAATTTTTCTTTATCCCTGCATGAAGAGTTTGATGCTTGTATAACTGAAAAACACAATATATGGTCCTAATGAGGTGACGTTTTTTTGGCATAGTAATAGATACCTTTAATTTAAAGTTCGGTTTGTGGATGCCAATTTTGGTTGCATTTTACTAAGAGAGCTTTATTCTTTAGGGCATCACAGGGAGCCATTAGAATGGTCTGCGCGCCAGAAGATTGCAGTAGGAGCTGCTCGAGGGTTACGTTATCTTCATGAAGAATGCAGAGTAGGTTGCATAGTCCATCGTGATATGCGGCCAAACAACATTCTCATAACCCATGATTTTGAACCCCTGGTATGAATATTCATAGTTTCTTTCTCAAAATCAGACACTTACAAATGTAAATGCTAATCACAACTGCTTCATTTTTCCATCTTCTCTATCATCAAAGTCCTCTTCTTTTTACCTTCCGTTTCCTAGTCCAGCATCTCATATTTTTTAGATACAACAGAACCGGAGTAGAACTCTTGTAGACCTTCACTCTGCTTTTCATTTATGCAGCACCTCCGTGCTTGACAAGCTTTTTTAGGTGTTGTCTTCCTTTGAATTTCTCGGATGTTTTTTGAGATATTTTTATTGTGTTTCATGATGTATGAAATGTGTAATTCACTTGCCAACCTGTTGAATTTATTGACCTTAATTCAGCTTTGATTTCTAGGTTGGAGATTTTGGCCTAGCAAGGTGGCAGCCTGATGGCGATACTGGTGTTGAAACAAGAGTGATCGGAACATTTGGGTAATTTCAGATAGTGTGCCTTATTGCCTTTTCCTTCCACATGCAATTGCAGTATAGAATAAGATGTTCTTCTCTGCTGCAGGTATTTGGCTCCAGAATATGCTGAAACCGGTCAAATCACAGAAAAAGCTGATGTTTATTCCTTTGGAGTAGTTTTGGTCGAGCTTGTTACAGGACGAAAGGCAGTGGACCTCAACCGGCCAAAGGGCCAGCAGTGTCTCACGGAATGGGTAAGCTGTAGGGATCATCCTTAGCTTGCTCTTTGTAATCCACAACATCAATTCTAGCATTTTCTTGTTCTTTTAGGCTGTATGTTTAGTGTAATCTCGCTAAGACATTGTCAAAATGCATGACAGGCACTGCTGATAGAATCAGAAAGATAAATATTTCTTGCTTCCTTTCAGGCTGTAGCTTCTTTGTTTTTATATTCTAATTCTTAATCATATTGATCTGGATAGGCACGCCCTCTATTGGAAGAATATGCCATAGTGGAACTGATTGACCCACAGCTTGGCAATCACTATTCAGAGCAGGAGGTTTACTGCATGCTCCATGCAGCATCACTATGCATACGACGGGATCCTCATTCCAGGCCTCGAATGTCTCAGGTAAACAAAACTTTCAATTTGAAGAACATTCTGGCATGCCTTACAATACATGGATCTGAATGAGCATGTTCTAAGGCAATCCCTTAGACAATGGAAAATCCAGATAAGTTTGCTATGTTGTCAAATCTGCATAGAAACAAATGTGAATCACTCAAAGTTACGAAGACATAGGGGATTTTGTTTGTGTGTGTGTGTGTTTTTGAAAATATCACGTTTTGTGTTGGAAAACCATGTGGAAACGCGCTCTTGTTAAATTTCGCTTGCGGGAAAGATCTTGACAATGCTTTACTTTCTCATGCACAGAGCATTCTGTTGTTTTGGATAGTTATAATCAAACATATTTTTTCTTTCTTGTTTGTGTTGTTTGGGAGAAGGTTCTCCGCATACTAGAAGGTGACATGCATGTTGACACGAATTACATGGCAGCACCCGGGTATGATGTGGGGAACCGAAGTGGAAGGATTTACATAGATAGAACAGCAGCAGCAGCAGCAGCCATCAAAACATTATGGTGTTCTGCTGTCAACGAATGAGGCATTGGAAGGATTCAGTGGGAAGCTCTCTTTCGACACCCTAGAGCCAACTTTCCGGGAAAGGGATAGCGCCAGGAGGATTTCATGCCAAGATGATTTGTAAAGTGCTAACCCTTAATGAACCACATATGGTATGCTAAATATGTCGCTGGCCCATTTGCATTTTGTATTTGTTTTGTTTTCCTTTTTTTGCCTTGTGTATGTTCAAATGCCATCTTGATTTTGCTTTGTATAGTAGAAGGGAAGTAGGGGTAGCAATGTTCTGTGTAATTCTTTGGTAAATGATAGGAACTGATATCAAATAGCAACGATGCCAGAGTATTAGTGAATACGTAATGCTTCGAATCAATGAAGCAGCAGCTTCTGGGAATCTGTCTCTTCCTCTGTGTTTGTTAATCTTGGGCTGTTCATTAGTTTTGAATCTTTGAAAATTGAGGTCAAGAAGCAGACAAAACTAATCTTAGATTTGTCCTAACCTCAGGAAGCAACCACAACCAGAAAACATGAAACATGATAGGGCATTAAACGAGGAGGAGGGGTTGCAATGATGAAAGGAAAACATTTTCTCACCTCGTATGTAATTTCTTGAATTTCAAATAATTGGAAATGCAATAAATCCAAGCATTGAATTTGATTTGATGGCGACAAAAGCCTCTGAAATTCATGACGACGCAGGTAATTGTTCCTTGGTACCATGTGGTCGGTCCCATAGTTTGCTCTTCATCTCGTTACCCACAGGACCCAGTTGGTTGCCGTATTGTCTTTATCGTTACCTCTGTTTGATGATTATGATTTTCAGCCAACTCTAACCTGAAATCGAAGGTTTTTTTATTTTTTTTCCCTTCTGAAGTAGCACAATAAAAATAAAATATTAAAAAAATAACACTTTTGAAAAAATATCACAACTTATTAAAAAAAATCAAAATTTTTAGAAGTTATTTTAAATTTCAAAATAAATAAATATTATCAAATACCTTTATCATGATAAAGATGATATTTATTTATTTTTCAAAGATAATATTTTAAAATATAATATTTCATTTATAAAGATAATAGATAATATTTTTTTTCTTTCTAAAATAATCTTAATCCTATCTTATATCAAATTTATTTAATTTTACATCAAAACCATAATCTTTTTTTTTAATCTATAGGTTTGTATAAGAATAAAATATTTATTTTGATATAATATTCTAATTTATTTATTTTTTTATTGAAAAAAGAAGTTTACCTAATAATAAAAAAATACAAATTAAGAATACAAATTAAGAATTCTATTCGTGCTAGAATTCTATTAATTTTTGTTTAGAGCTTAATGGTGACGATATGTACTCGGCACCCAAAGACTACACCACGTGTCAAGCATTCATTCATTTGGTTAGGTAGTGTAGTCAGTTTGTAGGCTCCTAAATTAAAAGGCTCAACTATCTTTTGTATCTGCCCAACAAAATATTGTTTTGTTTTGTTTGTGGGCTCCTAACGTTACTGTAAGTTCACAAGATATTTTTTGTTTTCCATCCTAGATTACTAACTTTTATTAATAATATAATTTTAGCAAGAATTTTTAAATTTGTGCATTTTTGAAAAATCACCCTAAACCTTAGTTTTTTTTCTTCAATTAGACCTTAATTGAACTAATATGAGCTTCAAGTTCCAGCAAATATTTTATGTTGATCCTCTAATGCTTTCATTTTTTTTTATCAAATTAACTTTAAATTTCAATTTGTTTCTTCAATTAAGTCTATGATTGAGTTAATTGTACTTCTAAACTTTGCTATATTTTCTATTTTGATCATTAGTTTTTCCTTGAATTCCAATTTTTCTCCTCTATTAGCCCCCCAATTGAATGAATTGAAGTCCCAAACTTTACTATTCTTTTCATCTTTGAACTTTGGTCTTTCAATTACTTCAATTATGATTAATTTCATACATTTATTTTTCAATTTTCTTTAATTAAACACTAAATTACATGCCCTTATTATCTTTGATCAACTATAAATTAAATTCTTGTATGATTCCAACCCAAACTCTATTTTATTTTGAAACATTTTTCTTTGAATAATTTTTTTTTTCTAAACTAATTGTTTTCCTGAAAATTTTTAAAATACTTTTGAAGACTTTTTTTCAAGATTTTAAAGAGGTAAAATTCAAGTTATGACATTTCCAATTTTTAATTATTTAGCTAATTTCAACCCTTTCCTAAATATTTCTTCAGAATTTCATCCCTAATTGTATTTTTCTTATCATTACATGTTGCAACCTTTTTCAATTTGGTCATTGGTTTTCTAATTTTTAATTATTTAGCTAATTTCAACCATTTTCTAAATATTTCTTCAGAATTTCATCCCTAATTGTATTTTTCTTATCATTACATGTTGCAACCTTTTTCAATTTGGTCATTGGTTTTCTAATTTTTAATTATTTAGCCAATGTCAACCTTTTCCTTAATTTTACCCTTTTTTTTCTTACTGTTTTCGAAATTTTTTCATTTTCTTATTTTTTTTACTTTTTTATATTTAATTTTACTTTTTTTTACTTTCATCTTTCAAAATTTGATTGGTTTTGAATTAGGTTTTATAATTTATTTTGGTTTATTTTAATAGGTTTTTATCAAGATCTTAAACAAACATCCTCGTATTTGGTTAGTGTTCAATTTTGTGAGTTTTTATTTTTGTTATAATATAATTAAGTAAAAAATAGTTTTTTTTTTTTAAGAATGAAGTTATTAAATCAAGTAGAGTCCATGACCTGAGTCATAGGTTTAATAGGTTAAGCCATGAAATCCAATTCAATCCAATATATCATTGTCTCATTATGTAGAAAAAATAAAAAAGATATTATCTTAGATTTTTTTGTAAAGCCAAACATGTTTTTTTGTTAATTGTCTAGGTTGCTTTTAAATTTGTTAAGTCGATTAGGTCACATTTAGAGAAGTCCCAGACAATTTAATTTCAAGCTCGAGCTAGGTAAGGAGGTTTTGATATTGATCTGTTAGTCAGGTTTAACGACACTATCAAATAGTTTCTCATGGCCTAAACATTCAAATAATATTTTGTTTAACCTACAACATAATGCAAGATAGTTATCTAGTTAGAAAAACTAAAAGATAAGGTGAATACATTGGTCGCCTCCTTACAAAGCACTGTTATTGGAACAATACTTTGCTTTTTTTTTTAATTTTTAATTTTATACTTTAATATTGATTTTATTGACAATTAAATTTCATGATTTATTTTGATTTATTTTTTATAGGATTATCTTAATCTTATGATCTAAGTTGTGGATTTGGCGAATTAATTTTTTTTCTTTATTTTTTTAATTCATGCTTCAACATTGGGTTGATTGGAAATTGAGATTCATAATTTATTTTATTTTTCTTTCTTTTAGATTATATTAGACTCATGATTCAGTTCGTGAGTTAACATAGGTTGAGACAAATCAATTTTTTTTTTTCAGCATTGAGTTGATTAGGAATTATGATTTATATTTTGTTTTAATTTGCTTTTTATGAGGTTATCTCAATCTTATGATTTAAGTCGTGAGTTTGTCAGATTAACTAATGTTGACTCTAGTAACTTTTTTTTCTTTTTGTAATTAATATTTTTTTTTCATTTTCTTTTTTCAACATGAGGTTGATTGATAATTTAACTCCATAATTTTTTTTGATTTGATTTATACAGTGTTATCATGGTCTCATAATCCAAGTTGTGAATTTAGCAAGTTGACCTTAGTTGATTCAGGTCAATCTAATAAATTAATGTCTCAATATTTTTTTAAAAAGAAGAAGATATCATTTTAAAATTATTTTAAATCAAACTATATTTTTTTAATGATCCAAGTTGTTTTCAAATCTATCAAATTCACTAAATTACATAATATAAACCCCCACCACACACAATTTAAATATCTTCTTCCACTCAGAGAAAATTTGATCTAGCTCTTAACATATTGCGAAACAATAATCTAGCAATTGTCTAAACCTCCAGCCTCAGTGACCGCTCATTGTACAGATTGCTAATTAATTACTGTGGAAAAAAGTTGAGGGAGGAGAAGAGGAAGAACTAAGAAGCAATGAAAAATGGATATTACATATTTTGGATCCCAACCAACCAAAAAACAGAGAAAAGAAATTGTAATTCTTCTGTTCTCTAAATGTCTATATTTGCTGGACGTCTGAAGAAGAAGAAGACAAATTATGTCAGATTGTTGATGTTCCCACACGTGTCTCTGTCACCATGAATTCTATTTTTCTTTTCCTTATTTCTCTAGTCTTTTCATGCTGGGTTTGGCATCATTGTCAAGTTTCTTTGAAACTTTTTCTTGCTCATGATGTTTGCTTAATTTTCTCCTCCCCTTTTGACCCAAATCGGCATTCTTCTCTTCATTCTTACAGTAGGGAAATTTACAACAGTATCCTCCTCAGCCACCCACCTTGCAAAAAGAAGGGAGAGTTTTGACCGATATCATCATGGTTTTTCAAGGTAAAGAAAGAAACATCTAGGATGATTACTCTAGGGGATATCTAGTATAAAACCTCAGGAAAAAGAGTTGATTGTAAGGTAATACGAACACAATCATCATACAAGTCTTAGTGTGTCTACTATATATATATATATATATAAAAGTTGATTGTAACTGGAAGCACCTCAAGGGAACAAAGAAGCTAAAAATGGCAGAAAGGAGGATGTTTCTACTTTCTTGTCATGATTTTGTCTTTGCTCATTTGGAAGGGAAAAAAAGAGGGGGGGGGGGAATGTAGCGTATGATGAGCATGACACTTTGGATTTATGAACCACTTTATTCAGTATGGAAAACATTTCTATATATAAAAGATGTCATTAATTCGATCGGATTAAGGTGGTAAAATTCGAACTTAATCAAGTTCTGATCCGTTCACCATTCTTTCTTTTTTTTTTGTAATTAAGAATCATTAATGATGAAAAACAATTAGATTTTATTTTAATCTATTTATCTTAGTTTCTTCAATCGCACCATGATGGTGCTGTGTAGCTATCAAAAGCTTTTCTTATCCCTATCCTCTCTCTTTTCCGCCTTATCCTTAGACGTGCTGCTGGCTTTATGGTAAAAAATAAGTCTGCGGTTTTTTTAATTGTTGTTTATGGCCACCCCAATTATTGAATTAATTAAATGTTCATCCAATATTGGAAACAATTATGAACATTTGAAATGCAAAACAGAAAAAAAACAAGAGAAATTAATTTACTGTGATTGGGGAAGGAATTATTTACCTAAATTGGGTGACAAAGTGGTGCAAGAAGATTGAAGCTTCCAGCCTGGCGAGGTCAAGTCCAGGACATAATCTTTGTCCTCCTCCGAATGGAGTGAAGCTGCCATTAATGCTCATATCCTTGTCCTGTAAGAGATCGAGCTAGCAGGTTAAAATGCTAGAAATTAAAGACACCAAATTAAATAATAGCAAGAACTAACTATTTGCAAAGCAATTGATCTCTTACTTGCCACCTCCATGGATTGAATTCGTAAGGCCACTCATAGTTGTTTTCATCAAGATGAACTGACCTGAAATATGCAAAAGCACACCATCCTTTGGGTATCAAATACCCTTTAATTTCTGTGTCTTTCATCGCCTTTCTCATCACCCCGATTATTATGTTTCCCATTCTTAGAGTTTCTGTGATCACCTATATATAATTAGGGAAGAAAACAAATTTATTGTTAATATTTTCACTCATTTTAATTAATTCTCCATTAATCAAATAATGAGGATTGAAAATGGCGCATATATACATACCGTTTGAGTAAAGGGTAGAGACAAATAATCAGTCCAGCACAATGGCTCCCCATGCTGAGCTTTGAGGCTTTTCAATTTCATGTTCTCCTTCTGATCAGATTCAATCATCGATCATATGTATGAAAAGACTGCCTCAATAAAGATAAAAAGGAAAAAACGACACAGGAAAAAAAGAGAGAAGAAAAAAGTGCTATGATGGTTACAAGTCACACGTGGAGAAGTCACAAAGTCGACATTGATAGGGCACCTAACCATAAAATTGACCCTTATCTAGAAGCACTATAATTTTGAGAACAATCCCTACACGTTTCCTTGATGAAACCCTAGGATTCTGTTCTTAATTTAAGGAGGATACTTTCATTCGGATAATGGGTTCGAACGTGGTTTTTTCTTCCCCCATGACTTAGAATGGAGAAACACTAATCATTAGTTTACTAGAAAATAATATAAATTATATCTAATTATTATTTAAGTTATTAAGATAAGATAGTTTTTTATCATAGTATCAAAGCTTTAATAATTAAACGGTAACGGGTTCAAATCTCATTATTTTTATTTATTTAATAAAAATTAAAAATAAAATAATATGAGTTTATACACATTTCAATCCAAATAGTTCTTTAATTTAGTTGTATGTTTCTATTCTTCACATTCTTTATATATATATATTAAGAAACCAATTTAATATTTTTTTTAAAATAAAAAAGATTAAAAAACAATTTTTAAAAGCTTCTTGAATCGCAAAATCGAAGCTCAGTGTTAGTTTCTAAAATGATGATCTTGTTGTTCATCAGTGCAGTCATGCGGTTCTGTCGGTGGGCAAACCCTAGGAGCTGTGTGGAAGACCTATGAGAAATTATGGCATAAGATAAGAGTGTGTGATCATAGGGAGATGTCCCCAGAGGATAAGAAAGCTGAGAACAACAGTATTATTATTTGCAAGGGTAGTCAAAATAAATGGTCATTTATAAAACTCAGAAAATGACAAATAATAAATAATAAATGGACACCTAGCTAGCTAGAGCTAGAATTACTGGAGCGTACTAGTCGCCAGTAAATTAAAGAAGATTGCCATGTCATGAAAGAGAAAGCAAATTAAAACCAAGATGGAAACAAGAAATCAAGTCTGAAAGAAAATGACTAATTATTAAAAGAAGAACAATGACATTATTAATCTTAATCATGAATTTGATTTTTCTTGCAGCTAATTAATAACTCCAAGAAATTAAGTTAAGAATATATATATATATATATATATATATATATATATATATATATATAGAAGAAGGGTGTTGGGAGATTAATAAATTGATGAGCATGCATACCGTCAATTGTTGCAGAGCAGCAGGGCAATCTGAAAGGTACTTAACAGCAAGAGTCATGAGGACCGGCACTGAATCCTCACCAGGTATCATCATATCGATCATATTATCAGCTATTAAATCATCTGTTAATTGTTCACTTGCATCATTAAGCAGCACTTCCGCTACATCCTTTGGTGCCATTGAAACAATCCCAGCTCTACCTTCTCTTTTAGATTGGATGATTTTCTGCACTAACTTCACCATTTTCTTCTTTGCCTGGAAACCCAAAAGCAATTTCATTTTTCATCATTGGTCACTTGTATATTTTTCTATCTCTTCGTACAAATTAAGAGAATGTGCGTGTGTGTGTGTGTCTGTGTAGCGTATCGTTGGCTATTAACTTGCCTGTAATGATCGATAAAGTTGACTTCCAGGGATGTTTAAAGGTAAGGACATGAGACCAGCAATGAATTCTTGGAACTGTTTCTTTAGCAGCTCCATTTCTTCACCAGGATCCAAACTAATCAATGCCTTGACTAATACTTGAAAGGCAATCTGGAGACATTTATACAAGAAAGGGTTTTTACTTGGTAACTTTTTGGGGAAATTAAAGGGCTGTAAATATATGTTGTAATCATCATGAGTCTCTTTTACGAGACAATATGATTCATGCAAGCCCCATACTCCACTAAGCTTGGTTTATTACTTTCTAGCAAAATCATTCCAAACTTGAGTAGAAGCCGGAGATAAAATTCAAACATTAATCGTTTCTTTCTTCCGCTAGAGAGAGAGGGTGTGTTATAATTGCATGTACGTCGTCGTGATTTAAATGGGTTCTCTTTTATGTTTTTTTCTTCATAAAAGCATGTAAAAAAAAAAAACAAGTAAAAAAAACATAGAAGAAGATGAAAGATGCCAGAGATAGGGTTAAGAGCCCGACATCTTTTGTTTTATCTTGTGTCTAATTGAACTCTTCTCAAAAAGAAAAAAAGAAAAAAAAAAGGCACCGTCATAGTCATAGAATCAGAGAATATCGAAGAAGACTAGCTAGAGATAGATTTCAAACTCCTAAAAAATAGAATTCAGCTCTCTAAACCGCGCACACACAGAAAACTAAGAGAGAGAGAGAGAAGAAGCTAGGGGACTAACATTCTTGGTTTCATCTTGTATGAAAATGGGCTGGTCTTCTCTCCATTTCTCCATTGATTCTTGAACATAACTTTGCATGTCTCGGGTGATTTGAGCTTTGAGATGAGGGGATTTGAAGAAGGCACCTATGAGACCATGAATTCTCCTTTGTAAGCTCCCATTGATGAGCAAAATGGAAGATTTTCCCATCAACTCGGTTAGAGATTTCGGGTAAGAAGGAACGAACACCTTTGCATCACTTTGTAGTATAAATTTGCTCACTTCTGCATCTGTTGATACTATAGTCGGACTTCCAAATATATGTGACTTGAACACCTTCCCATACCTACAAATTAAAAATGGACAATAAAGTAAATTTTTAGTATATACTAGCTAGCTACAAGGTTAATTTTGTGGTTAACAAGTAACCATAACCCTCTTCTTAAGCATCATTTCTGATATGTGATGTAATTACTTTCTAATCACAAATTAGCCTAATCTAATCTAATATAATCACCTGACAAGATAAGTAACCGCAAGATTAACCTTACATGTATCTACCTGAAAAATATACGAAAACGATAACAAAAAAAATCAAGTATTGATTTGGGATGTTATATCTAGTGCTGCTAGCTAATACACGTATCCTTAACTGCTACTGCTACCACTTCTACTTACATGCGACGGCGTTTATCCATGAAGCTTTCAGGGCGGTCTGAGTAAGCACATGAAACGAAGTCGATGGTTTCACCGATAAAGGGCCATCCAAGAGTGCCTAAAGGAAGTGGGGTTTTGTACTTTGATGATGATAATCTGATCGTCATCATACTACTGCTACTAAACCAGCTGCTGTTCCTGTAGAGAAATATTATGGCAGTACTGGACAACAAGATTGCTAACGCAATCCACAATAAATCGTCCGTGTTAATATTCATGATATTAACTTAATTTCACACTCGTATCCTATTCCTACAGAGCTCTCTGTCTCTCTCTCTCCCCCCGTCTCTCTTTCTCTCTCTTTCCTTTGCTTAAATACGGTTTCCTAATTATGGCGATGATGAGTATACTTTATATATATGAGAGGATGATGAGTAAGTATTTGTTTGTAAGGAAAATATATATGATATGAGAGTGTACGTACGAGCACGCGTGGCGTGGGGCAGAGAGAGAACAAGGTTGGAGGTCAAGGTAGTGTGTGCAAGAATATTTGTTTTCTCCATTAGTATAATAATGAGGTGATGCTAGCTTGTGATAAGTATTAGCTACTACTAAGCTTAGTATTGGCTTCTTTAGCGACAGTGGGCCTAAATGATGCCCCCTCTACGAGGAATTATATATATATATAGTTAATCAGTATACGTGCTGCTGGTAAAAATATTCTACCTTGTTAATTACCTATATTAACGTTATTTTTATATTTTATTACATTACAATGAGTGTAATATATATTTGTGTTGTTGCTTCCAGCTCTGATTAAATTGTGTCAGGTTAGGTTTTTTGTTGATTTAAAGTAGTATTAATTAGAGGCTTATTAATTTAAGTGCTTGATTTGGAAGAAAACTCTGATTAAATATGTAAGGAAACGTTTGTTCTTTGAAATATCTTATTTATTTTTACGTGAATCCTTTAATTGGTCACGGGTCACAATTATACGGTAACATGCATTGATCAAATTATGATTACTGGAGATTGAATACATGAAATACCAACTACTGTATGTAGAAGAAGAGTAAAAAAAAAAACCATGAGGGGTAGCTTAACTGGTCAAATCTTAGGTTTATTTCTCTATAATTACGAGTTAATTTTAGTCCTTTCAGGATAATTAAAAACTTATATGGTCGTTAATTTTAGAACCTGTATATGAGATTAATCGAGGTACGTGTAAAATAGCCTAAACACTCATGTTAATAAAAAATATTAAAAAAATAAATAAAAAGAAACATTCTTCGAAAACTCGTAAATAAGTATCATGATAAGTTTGTTTTTGTTTCTAAAAAAACAATACATGAATCTTAACAGTAATTAATTAATTGAGGAGGGAATTCATTGTTTCCCTTTGAAAAAGTATTATTCACTTGAATAGTTTTTTTTTTCAAGAATTAGTTTTTTTAATTTATTTTTTAATAATTTTTTAATCCTAATCTCATAATCTGAATCACGACTTTGGTGGGTTAGCTTGGATTTTCTATCTTTTTTTAAAAAAAAAAATTCAATATCATCTTTCAATATTTGGTTGTTTTGGAATTCGGCTTCATAATATGTTTTAGTTTATTTTTTATAAGTATATCCTGGTCTCATTACTTGGATTACAGGTTTGGAAGGTTAACAGGGGTTAAATCAAGTCATTTTTTAATGTTTTTTCATTTAATTTTTTTTAATTTCAACCTTCAATATTAGATTGATTAGGAATTAAATTTCATAGTTTATCATGGTTTGATTTTTATGGAATTATCTCAGTCACATGAATCGAGTTATAAGTTTGGCAAGTTAATCCGTATTGACTGGAGTTACTTGGTTTTTTTTTTAAAAAAAATTATCCTCCAAAATTATATTGATTGAGAATTGAGTTTTATAATTTATTTTGATTTATTTTATATATAATTAATATGGTCTCATAATTAGGATTTTAAATTTAATAAGTTAGCTTTGGTTGAGTTAAGTGTATCAATATATTTTTGTTTTAATATATATAGCAGTAGAAGAAGAAGAATTAGTCCCCACAAGTCCATAATTGTCTCGTGGGCGCAGTGGCTTGAGGCGTCCCTTTAGCAGATGCAGCTGGTGTCCTCGTGCATTCATGTGAGGCTCAATAAATCCTACCACATTCTCCATCACCATCCTCATCATCATCAATATCAACTTAATTTCCCTCAACTTTTGTCCCTCTCGCACGCACGCACGCACGCACCTAGGCCAGCCCAGCCCCTCATCATGTGTTTCTTTCATTACCATCGATCCTCTCTTGAGTTTTTCTGTGGGGGAGACAGAGAGAGAGAGAGAGAGAGCACATGCGATTACCCTTACCAAAAATACTTTAGTTTATGTCAAACGTTGTCTTGAACCCTTCTTAGCTAGTGTGTTAATTCAATAATGGCTGTGTCATTATTGCCCTCAAGCTTGTTTGTGTGCCATAATTCTTAAGGGTGGATATATATAATTAATAACAACACCTAAAACATAGACGAAAGCCATGACTTTTGGGGCTAGCTAGGGTGTATTAATTAATCTACCTCTTTAATTTTCAAAAATCTCTCTCTTTGACTGTAGTGTTGATGATCAAATAACATGGATTGTGGAATTAATTATAAGTTGGCCCGTTTCTTGACTGCAAATGTAATTAATCTATATATTGTTAATTAAGCTCCATTACTTGGCTTTCTTTCTGGCTACCTCCTTCAAACTACCTACCTCATCATACAGTGCTATCCTTTTATATAACAAGATTAATCATTATACATTAATATTGTTAACATATTTTATTGCATTAATTAGATCTCTCTCTCTCGTTTGATTTGCTGATTGCTAGTTTCTTTATAAAAACTCTTCAAAATCTATTTAGAATCTTTAAGAACATACATGGTAGGATATATATATTTCTAAATCCTTTTGAAAAGGCTGGAGTTTAGGACTTATATTTCATGAGGGGAAAGAAAGATATGATTCGGAGGCTGGAACCTAATCTTTTTTCATTATTATTAATGAGGATGTTCGGGTTAACTTGCGTGCACCTCGACTAATCCCACGAGCTCTGAAGTTAATGACCATGCAAGCTTTTAATGACCCTGAGGTTTGTGAGACTTTAATTAGTAATCTCTAGAAAACAAACTCATAATTTAACTAGTTAATTAGCTCCTCCCCTCAAGGTTCGTGGAAACTAATCTTATTTGATAGTTGCAGACGTTGGCTTGATTTGGATACTTTGCAATGCTTGAGGTACTCTCATAAAGTAAGTCGGATATTCGTAGTGATATGGTGTGGCCACATCCTCTTTGGAACTTATTCTATGTCAGCATGTGAATATCTTTTTCTAAAAAATTGGAGAATATGCTTCATTTATTGAGTTCCTAGCTAACACTAGAAAGCAAGCAAATTAAATAAAATCCATGGCTACCTTTTACCAAGAATGTGGTCCTAAGATTTATTCCCTAATCAATCAATTATTTAAGACACGCTCGCGATAAATACAGACCCAAAAACTCAAAACAAGTGATGAAGCCTAAAGCATTAGAGAATAATCCAACTTCTTGGCTCTAAAAGCCTCGTTGCTTTACTAACTTAATTAATCATTAGAGAATCCCACAACCTTATTTTTGCAAGTATTAGGGCTTAAGTCCATCGGTTCCATAATACATTTAAGCCTAAAGCATAAACAAGTCACCAAGATCCTCCAAACATCTAAAATTTAACATCACTAGCATTATTCTCTTCTTTTTTTGTGTTGAAAAAATATTGCTTCATTCCGCATTGAAGCGCGGACACCTTGACTAAAGTATAAAGATACGTGGAGTATATGATTGATTGATTGATTGATCGATCGATCATATGATTGCATGTACAGAAGCAAGCGCAGAAAAGCTAGTTTGCGGTCCGTAAGAATCTTGCATATGATGTCATGATTCACAGTATGAAACCGTCGTCGTGTCAAAAGAAAACAACAATAATCACAAAAGACTGCAATTTATTAAGATGATCAAAGCTGTAGAAAATTCATCTACAAGGAGGACTGTTAATGCATATCGATATTCAGCATGCAGATAGCAATTGCTAAATTACAGAATCACAACCGATAAAGAGGCCACCACCTAGTTATGGCCCAACTAAAATGGAGTCGAAGGAGGATGAATTTAGGACAGTCATGCCCTTCAGCATCTTTACATGAAACTCCTGCCACCTGGTGGTTGAAATCCAAGATTTCTTTCCATTGCACAAAAGTCAATAAAAAAAAATCCATTCCTAATGATGTGAATTGGAAGAGAAGCATGATCGACTTAGATGCTTGGGATGGATTTTGCTCGAATGAATTGTTTGAGAATAGCTTTCTCATCATCAATGCGCTTTCTCTCTTCTGAATCTTTTGGTTTCACTTTTCTTTTTTCTTCCAAAATCCACTTGAATAGTTCACGCTGCTGATCCTCTCGAATAGGTTCACATAGCTTCACTACTTCAGAAATGGCAGGTGATGGTATGGGTGTCTCAGAAACTGGAGCGGTTGTACTAGGAGTGGATGAGGGAATTTTGCTTGAAACTTCCTCCTCTTGAACTGTATCCTTTTTCTTCGTTCTCATGAACAAGTAAGCTGCAAAAATTACATTAACCTCACTCAGTCCACGAAGAGAAAAGCAAAGCACGATCCTGAGAACTACTAATCAAGCAATTTAGCTGGAAATTTGAACTACACGACATCCCCAGCCCACAAATCTAACATTTACACAAAGAAGCCGCACCAAATGTTGCAGCTAGTAACCATATACATGTAGAAATATTATTCCAAACATAGACTACCAAGGGTACAGAACAGATCAACAAACTACACCTAAACACCAATTTTGGGAGATGGTTATGAGAGCGTGTACGAGATGATTTCACTTGTCCCACGTCATCATAAAGCTCTTATGGGTAATAATCACTCCATACTCCCTGCTTGGTGCTGCATTGCATCTGATGATACTCCCAACCAAGGCATCCATGAAGTGTGCACCTAAAAGAATTGCCATGAGAGGTGCTAGTGCACTGCCTACTGCTTAGTAGTTGATGACAAGTTCTGTAACTATATGTAGTTAATCACATCTAATGTCAAAGGATTGCTTTTGATGCTAGTAATGCTGTCAGTTAATAAACCATGGAAAAGAACTCAAGGACAGCTTTAGAATCCATCATGTGGTTTCAACTCTTCAAGCAACTGCACTAAAAGGATACTCAAATCTGGAGGATTCGGAATTTCTACAGCATATAACCAAGAAACAATTATCAATGGAGAACATTAATCACATAAATCCAAATATTTATATCCAAGGAGGATTTGAGAATTCAATACTAGTGTGCAGAAAGGTTTTGCATGCATTTATCCCCAATAAGATGTAAAGATCATACTAGAACCATCAAAACATAAGAAATGTGAAATATTACGTACAGCCTTAATACAGCATCTCCAACATGGATGATTCACTAGGCAATGTGCATAAATTTGATTGGACTTTATTACCTTCAACCATGTTCAACCATCACAGTAGCACATACAATATCCACCCACCCATTCATGTCAAGTCCAAAAAGGGTGCTTAACAAATTCATGAGTAATGTGACATCTAAACCAACTCATCAGTTTGATGTTTCAAAAAGAACTGATAACTATACTGAATTGGAATGGATTAAAAAAATTCCTATGTACCATTGTGGCTAGAATTTCCAGGTATCACCTACAGATAGCAGTGAAAGTGGACATCTTAGTAAGGCCATTTCTAAGGTTACTTGAAGATACTGCAGTTCTAGGTGTTTGCAAGTTACCAATTGATAATATAAAGTTTACAGCCCATTAGACACAAACACTTCATAGTTCATAATCCTAAAAACATCACAGCTATGGATCAATTAGTTAATTTACAAAGATACAAGATAATACATTAAGTAAATATCCTCGACAGTCCGTAATCACTTAAAAAGGCTTGTCACCATTTGAATAATGTATTTTCTTCTCTAAAGTAACAAAATACTTTCTGAGTCGTAACTGCACTAATCATTTGTAATTGCTATAATCATGGAAGAATTAGTAAATCATAAAGGTCAATAATTTATTTTAGGCAATAAGTGCACATACTTAACAGTTTGGAACTCGGAAGGAACCATAATTATAGTGCCTTCAAGTGACTATAGCAAGCACCAGTCATAAAGCAATATCATAAGATTGATTCAAACACCCACCATATGCCGGAAAAAGCAACTGAAGTGAGAAGAGTTCATCCCATCTCATTGAAATAACACAATTTCTCAAGTGAATAGAAAAGGAATAACACTCCTTATCAATTTCACATTATCAACAAAGAGCATGGGCACAGCAGGTAGAGCCTGTGCCTCCACATACTTATAGTCCAAGAAATTTAACACCATGAAATGCACAAAACAAAACAGAAATTTAAGCAGACACATCAAACAGCTGTAAAAAAATAAATAAAGTTATCGTAGCAAATGCATGACCAGAGAGCAGGGGAAGCATGTGATAGTCATGTGCACCATATATGACACTTCTAGAGAGAAAAACAACAGAGCATTTTGCTAAGCTCATGATGACATAATATAGTCATCTTTTCTGAATCAATTTAAAAGTTTCACTATGTCAATATAATGACAATCATCTACATTTTCCTATTTCAGATAAAAAGAAAATGTACACAACACGATCTTTTGATCCTTCCATCACCTTGTTCAATTACATCCTAGCATCAATTAATGTCATAAACCAGAAGAAACAGACTGCACAATTAACTTGATGGTAGGCAAGTCTCTGGTAACTGAAAGGAAATATATGCCAAAAGAGACATTGGTATACATGATTTGCAGGACCCCAGAAGGCAGATAAAAAATATTTCTTTCCAACACTTTTGCCTCACAGTTAATCAAATTTAAATTGTTTTCAACCTGCACCTGAACCCAATAGCTGAAACTAGTGACAGTAAGCAAAAAACCCGACAAAGCCTGTAAATTGTATTTGTTGTTCATTAAGATGTTGATGTTACCGGCTGTATGCCAAACAACCAAAAAAAAAGTGTCAAATAAATTTCATCCAGTACTTCAGACAATTTAACTGCCAATATCTGGATTTTGGTTTCGTAAATGGCCATCTAAATATTTGAAACATTTAATTACCAAAGCTATTTGACAGTTTTTCAGTTATTTGAGACCTGAAGGATGTGTAATGAAAGTAAGTACAGAGTCTCAATAGGCGAGAATCAGGCGCTCCTTTGCATAATACATACATCCATAACTCAAACAATGAGCCTGTGCTGCATAGGCTTTCACAACTTGAATGGTCTAGCTAGTATAAATTTGAAACTCTGAGAAACCTCCAGAATCCCCCTTTTTTTTTTAGTTAATGATCTATGAGAACCTCAGGCAAGCTAATCCAAATGGTGATGCCATATCACTGTAGAAAATCAGTTTAGAGGGTGGGGTGGACCACCAGGGAAAACCATTTTGCTATGAAACATCAGACTTATCAGCGCAATATGCTAATTCTCTATTTGGCATGTTTGAACATTGACACCATGGACACACTGATATTTCATCACCCACTTAGATAAAAGAAATGCAACTGCTCAAAGTCAAATATACAAGTCACACTCAAACATCTACGAAACTCTATTGCCTCATATCAACTTCTGATTGTCAACAGAAATCATAATAAGGGTATTCCTAGAAAGCTAGGATAGACAAAGCACACATGTAATATGCCAGAGCTAGGGTGATCAATCATTGGATAACAAACAGTAACAGCAGCAAGCCCCTCAATTCCACGATTGCTAAGTCATTACTCAGCCTGGCAGCTGAACCATTCCCAATACGCAGCAAGAAACGTTAAAATTCATCAATCAGAAAATTCACTCTCAGCCAAGCAACTATTGAAATGCAATACAATTATTATAAGATCCATCTAAATCCCTCTATTTTACATGAAAACATCGAAAAATGTAACCAAGATTCAAGAAAGAAGATTCAAGGAGCCATTTCAAGAATCAAGACGGTAAAAAGTGATAGTATATAAATATTCTTCGATTCCCAAACCGGAAAGATAAAAATTATCCAGCCCAAGTGTAAAATCGAGTGAGAGAGTAAAATGGCAAAATAGAAAAGACCCATTTCGGCAAATCCAAAAATCATACATTAGAATTGAAAAGACAGAGAAAGCGAGCACCTCCAACACTGAGATTGACAGTCAAAATAAGGGGCCAAAGGAACTTGTAACGCCTAGCGAAAGACTCCTTAGGAGGCTGAGGGGGTGGTGGAGGTGCGGTAGACTGAGACCCCATTTTGTATGATGCAGCTGCAGCAGCAGATGATGATGATGTCCCTGTTGCTGTTGTTGGTGAAGACAAATCCTTTGCTTTTAGTTGCGCTATTGTTGTTGTTGTTTTTGCAACAAACAAATAGTAAATCGAAAGTTTAAAAGACCCAAAATGATTCGATAAAAAAGAAAAGAATTCTGGAATTGATAATTTGTTACCTTTCTTGGGTTTGTTGGTGAAGAGCTTTAGGCCTCCTTCTTCTTCTGCCTTCATTCTTCCTTGTGCTTCGACAGGAGGATTATTGAAAACTGCCACTCCTAGTATTGCCTTCCTTGTAGGTGTACCAAATTGAAATGTTGGTTAACTAGTTTTGTGACCTCCAGGGTAAATAATTATTTTTTAATGTAAAAATATTCATACAATGTGAGTGTATTTAAAAAAATATAAAAAAATCCAAATTTTAGTGATAGATTCGACTGAGTAAAATAAATCGTTATCATTTAATAAGATAATAAAAAAAATAATGACAATAAATAGATTGAGTAAAAAATAATCACTAGAACCTAAAGGAAAATATCAACCACAAAAAAGAGAAATATCTTAGTTTCAAGTCAACTCAATAAAGATTAAAAAAGAAAAACAAAAATATGACTCTAATCAAGTATAATCAAGTATAATGAGTATGCAAAATCTACAACTCAGTTCATTTTAAAAAAATAAAAAAAAATAAAGTATTGGCTATCCAAGTAAGCATGCTAAACCCTGTGAATAGGATCATGTGAATGTGATAGCTCAATAAAAGGCAAATCGAGAAAGATGAAAAATCTCATTTTTAAATTAACTCAATGTTAAAAAATAAAAATTAAAAAATATTAAAAAAACAACAATCCAAAAAAAGACTCAAGTCAATCTTGTCTAGCCCGTCAAACTTGTGATCTTGATGATAAGATCAAGGTAACTGAATAAAAATAGAAATCGAAGAAAATCATGAAATCTAGATTTTTTTAAAAAAAAACTTGGAATGATGAAAATAAGAAAGAAAATCAATAAAAATAAAGATAAACCCTAATAAAAAAAATGATGTTAACTCAGGTTAAGTTCTTAAATCCATGATTTGGATCATGAAACCAAATCACCCAACTGAGAAAAAAAATAGAGTTCAATTCTCAATCAATCTCATGCTGAAGGATAAAAAAATTTAATTTTACAAAAGCACTTAAAACAAAAAAAAAATGTAATCAAATGAATGAGGACCAAATAAGAATTAAAAAAAGAAAAGAGGAAATTGATATTTTTGGATTTGAGGGTGCAATTGAATAGAAAATTTAATTTCACAAAAGGATCAAAACGAAAAAAAATAAAATAATGAGGACTAAATTTTAAAAATAAAATAATAGGAAAATCTAGAATTTTTTATGGAATGATAAAATTGAAAACAATTTGAAATTTTAGAAAAGAACTCATAACAAAAATTTAACAATCAAAGTGTGAGGACCGGATTTGAATAATAAAATAAAAGGATAACTTTGCAATTTAGAATGGACAACACAATTTTGTGGAGAAAAGAGAGAAATGAGGGAAAGAAGGAAGAAAAGGTCGTTGATGACAAGCTATCGGGAATAAGTATACACACATTGCCGTATTAGAAAAAGCGTGTCGAGCTATATTGATCGCCACCATAAAAGGCCAGGTTGACCACCGTTAAAGATCGCATATTTTGTCAGAGCAATGTGGCCTCCCTCACTCTCTAGCATGTGTAATGCAAGTGCTAACCATTTTTAACTTGTCCATTAACTTCATCCCCCATATTTGTTTCATAATTAAATTTGGCCCCTTAAGCCCTAGTTGCTATAAATCAATATAATTTAAGCATATTTTATCAGCCCGAGCATCAATCAGGCACCAAAATTTTTTCCTGACACTGTGAGACCTTTGTAACCAAGCAAAAAGAATAAACTATCAAGTCAATTAGGAAAAAAGAAGAAGGAAGGATTAGATTTAAAAGGAAAAAAAAAAGAACAATAACCAAAATAAATAAATATTTTCTCTAAAAGTTTTAATGTAACATCCCCAATTTCTGAAATAAAACAACAATCTCATGTCAATAGAAAAACAGAGTAGTTAATTTTTTTTTTTGTATATATATTCATGGTCTTCGTATTAACATCTACCGGAACTTCGACGGGGTCCCCCCTATCCCAAGTTACTGACATGTAACCTGTTTACACTTCTAACAGTTCACATCTCATAACTTAATTCCCGACCCAATTATCCTGAGTTTCAATTCCACAATTATACTCACACCTATCAACCATAATATTTATGATATGCATTATATAACAAAATATCATTATGGATGGATAATTAAATAAATATAAATACATAGACATGAAATATGGTTATGTGAACTACAACGTTAAATTCATCCAATCAAGTTTAAACATTTATTATACAAATTAAGTTATACAAATATTTTCATGTTTACAAAATACAAGGGTATACTCCCTAGAACCTAGATTTCAAGAAGGGAACATAAGCTAGGATCTACTCCTGTCGTGCATGCGATGATCCTGAAACAAAATATATATTATTGCAAGGTGAATATCACGATAAATATAACAATATGAATATCTAATAATTTCAACAGGGTAACATGCGTTCATATTTCATTTATTTCTCCATTCTAGTTTTTTTTGTTAATTTAAAATCTCTTCCTTATTCAAACTATTAATAACCATTCCCTCAACCACTATCAACCTTCATTCCAGACATTATAAGATCAACGTGATTACTTTTGCTTATCACATTACCGATACCAATTTCATTGGTATCATCATCACCACCCCATAGGAGTCGATGTAAGGCGATACCTTTACCCGAGATCGTAACATACACTAAATGTATGCTGGCCAATACATGGTGATCCCCTTACCCGGGATCGTAACATACATTGAATGTATGTTTGCCAATACATGGAGATCCCCTTACCCGGGATCCTAACATACACTAAATGTATGTTAGTCCATTCGTGGCGATCCCCTTACCCAGGATCCTAACATACACTAAATGTATGCTAGCCAATACATGGTGATCCCCTTACCCGGGATCCTAACATACACTAAATGTATGCTAGACAATACATGGTGATCCCCTTACCCGGGATCCTAACATACACTCAATGTATGCTAGTTTATGCCTCAAATCACACTTCTCATATTTTCTTTATCAGTGATAATTTCATCACTTGGCAATTCATATAACAACTTTTCACCTTGAATACACATACATTCAGTAATTCACATTTCTAATCAATAATATATTAAATTATGGAATTTAACTAGAAAGCATATGTGTGAATCACCTACCTGCAATAGAAGCTCTACTCGTGCTCCCCTGCTATTGCTGTTGCACCACGTCTGTGGTCCCTCCTGTAAATCACAGGTTTATCTCATAAATTTTCCTCACTCAAGGATATGTTTTATAATAACCACATCAACAACCACTAAGTCTTTCTTTTAGTCATTTCTTAGTACTTTATGTTTTTCTCATTTCACTCATTATTACTACCGTTCTTTGTCCAATCCTAGTTATCATTCCTTTCTTTATATTTGGACTATCATTGTCCAACTGTTACTGCCTCGTTTTTGAACTGTTACTTTTTGACCTCTCCTCAGATTTTTAACTATATCTGGAGTTATACAACTCCGATTCAAGCGAAAATTATGGTGTTGGAAAGGTAAGACATGAGGCTACAAGTTCTATGTTTTGGAAAGAACCCAGTTCTACCTCTAAGATAGTCAAAATCGCTCATCAACAAACACTTGGACCGTTACTGTCCAACTATTACTGTCCATTTTTGAACTGTTACTGTCTGACCTCTCCTTAGATTTTTAATTATATCTGGAGTTATAGAACTCCGATTTAAGCAAAATTTATGGCGTTGGAAAGGTAAGACAAGAGGCTACAAGTTCTATGTTTTGGAAAGAACCCAGTTCTGCTTCTAAGATAGTCAAAATCGCTCATCAACAAACATTTGGACCGTTACTGTCCAACTATTACTGTCCATTTTTGAACTGTTACTGTCTCACCTCTCCTCAGATTTTTAACTATATCTAGAGTTATAGAACTCCGATTCAAGTGAAATTTATGGCGTTGGAAAGGTAAGACATGAAGCTACAAGTTCTATGTTTTGGGAAGAACCCAGTTCTACCTCTAAGATAGTCAAAATCGCTCATCAACAAACACTTGGACCGTTACTATCCAATTGTTACTGTCCATTTTTGAATTGTTACTGTCTGACCTCTCCTCAGATTTTTAACTATATCTGGAGTTATAAAACTCCAATTCAAGTGAAATTTATGGCGTTGGAAAGGTAAGACATGAAGCTACAAGTTCTATGTTTTGGGAAGAACCCAGTTCTACCTCTAAGATAGTCAAAATCGCTCATCAACAAACACTTAAACTGTTACTGTCTATTTTTGAACTGTTACTATCTTGTTTTTGAACCGTTACTGTCTAGACATTGAACTGTTACTGTCCAACTATTACTGTCTAGACATCGAACTGTTACTGTCTTGTTTTTGAACTGTTACTGTCTGACCTTTCCTCAGATTTTTAACTATATCTAGAGTTATAGAACTCCAATTCAAGCAAAATTTATGGCGTTGGAAAGGTAAGATATGAGGCTACAAGTTCTATGTTTTAGAGAGAACCTAGTTCTACCTCTAAGATAGTTAAAATTGCTCATCAATGAACCAGACCTACTACCTTATAGGGTCTGTCATGACCCAGTCTCGGTTGGTGACCCATGATTGGAGTTCTATGACACCAAATTGAGCAAGACCAATTTCATTAGTTAGTAAACATCCAAAACTACAATTTCTATGAGGAACTTGATCATAATTCCTTCATTCTCCTACCCAAAATCTCTTTGAAGGTCAAGAGACAAAACTGTCTAGATTCATCAACCTTTCTATTTATACACAACACATGAAGTTCTTTACTTTAATAACTCATACTTTTTCCTCAATTCAAGTCTAAGAACTCAATATATAAATTAACATCCAGACATCAATTTATAATCGACTTGAAATGACTCATAAGACCAGGTTTAGAATATCTTACCTGGTGCGAATCAAGGCTTCGATCCCTCATTTTCTTTCTAATGATAGCCGACCCTCCCCTCTTCTCTTCTTGTTCAATTTTTTTTCTTGTTAATCCCTTTCCCACCAAGGTTTATTTTACCTATAACCCTCAATCTAGGATGGGTTCTTGAAATTTTGGTGTTTCTCTCTTGATTTCTAAAAATAGATATAAAAACTCTATCTTTTCTTTCTTTACGTAGCTGCAGATCTGTTTTTGGTGAGAATAGGAGTATTTATGCTCTATAATTATTCTTATTTGCATTTAGACCCCATTTTCTTTAAGTGTATTGGTTCTTGCCCCCACTTCTTTTTAGTTTAGTTTATCTTCTTTAATTTAATCCAGCCTTGGTTTTTCTCAGGATTTACAATCTCCCCTCCTAATAAAAATTTCATCCTTGAAATTCAAGTTACGTACCTATGTCGGAGAATAAGTGCGAAAACTTTTCCTTCATCTCGGATTCTCTTTCCCATGTTTCTTCTTCTATTTGAGAGCTTCTCCACAATACTCTCACCAAGGGAACTCTTTTATTCCTCAACAATTTCTAACCTCGATCTAAGATCTTGACGGGCTTAGTTTTCATGGTTAGATCCCCTTTAATCTTCATAGGAACTTGTGGCAATACCCGTGAGGGGTATATCTTGGCCTTTCGCAGCAATGATACATGGAACACATTGTGAATCTTATCCAAATGTACCGGCAATTCTAATCGATATGCAACTAGCCCGATTCTTTCTTTAATCTCAAAAGGGCCAATATATCTCAGGGCTAATATCCCTTTTACTCCAAATCGAATGATGCTTTTCCAAGGAGCAACCTTTAAAAATACTTTATCCCCTACTTGGAATTCCAACGGCCTTTTTCGACAATCTGCGTAACTTTTTTGTCTATCCTGGGCTTCCTTCATTCTCTTTTTGATCACCCTCACCTTGTCAATTGTCAGTTGCACCATCTCAGGTCCCAAAAGCTTCCTTTCTCCTACTTCCTCCCAACAAATTGGGGTACGACATTTCCTCTCATACAATGCTTCATATGGAGCTATACCAATAGTAGTTTGATGGCTATTGTTATAAGCAAACTCC
Organism: Populus nigra; assembly: GCF_951802175.1. NCBI lineage: Eukaryota > Viridiplantae > Streptophyta > Magnoliopsida > Malpighiales > Salicaceae > Populus > Populus nigra. Next base: position 29,833,925 of record NC_084852.1, on the reverse strand, counting down.
ACCAATGGCAGGAGATCCTTCCAATCCCCTCCAAACTCCAGCACACAGGACCTCAAGAGATCCTCAAAAGTTTGGATAGTCCTTTCAGATTGACCATCCGTCTGAGGATGAAATGTTGTGCTCAGATTCAACTTTGTCCCCATTGCCCGTTGTAAGCTAGGCCACAATCTTGATGTGAACTTTGGATCCCAATCCGATATAATTGAAACCGGCACTCCGTGAAGTCTGATTACTTCATTTACATATAATTTTGCCAGCTTATCCACTGAATCAGTCATCTTCATTGGCAAAAACAAAGCAGATTTTGTTAGTCGATCCACGACCACCCATATGGCATCATTCCCCTTCTTTCCCCTGAGGAATCCCGTCACAAAATCCATAGAAATATCCTCCCATTTCCATTCCGGAATTGATAATGATTGTAATTCCCCTGCAGGTTTCTGGTGTTCTATCTTTACTTGTTAATAGATCCCATAATTTGACACAAATTCTGCTATTTCCCTCTTCATATTTGGCCACCAGTAGTTTTCCTTTAAATCCCTATACATCTTTGTACTCCCAGGATGAGTAGCAAATCGAGATTCATGAGCTTTTCTTAATACTTTGTCTTTCAAAATCTTATCCTCAGGCAAATAAATTCGCCTACCCATAGCTATTAGCCCATCGGATAACATTTGAAATGATGTCTCTATACCCTTGTTTACCCTCTCCTTGATCTCTTTTACTTTCCCATCTGCTTGTTGAGCCACCAATACCCTGTCTCGAAGCACAGATCAGATCTTTAACTGAGCTAACAGTGATCCTTCGGGCCCTACACTTAACCGCAAGCCCATTTTCTTTAATTCCACTATACTTTCTTGTTCCTTAAGCTCCATATCATTCATCACTGTTTTTCCCTTCCTACTCAAGGCATCGGGTACTACATTAGCCTTACTAGGATGGTAGTCAATAACACAATCGTAATCTTTTATTAACTCTACCCATCTTCTCTGCCGCATGTTTAACTCCTTCTGTGACATCAAATACTTCAAACTTTTATGGTTTGTAAAGATTTGAACTTGTGTCCCATATAAATAATGTCTTCATACTCTCAAGGCAAACACTACCGCTGCAAGTTCTAGGTCATGAACCGGGTAATTCACCTCATGCGACTTTAACTGTCTTGATGCATAAGCAATGACACGCCCATTTTGCATCAATACACATCCCAGACCCCTTTTTGAGGCATCACTATATACCACAAACCCTTCTGTCCCTGATGGAAGGGCCAACACAGGAGCAGAAGTGAGCCTCTCAGTTCTTGAAAGCTTGCTTCACACTCTTCCGACCAAACAAACCGGACTTCCTTGCGGGTCAGCTTAGTTAAAGGTGATGCTATGGTGGAGAATCCTTCAATAAACCTTCGGTAATATCCAACAAGACCCAAGAAACTCTAGATTTTAGTCACGTTGGTAGGCCTTTCCCATTTTAACACGGCCTCAACCTTTCTTGGATCTACAAATATTCCTTCTGCGGATATTACATGGCCTAAAAATACCACTTCCTTGAGCTAGAACTCACACTTATCCAGCTTTGCATATAATTGATTTTCCCTTAAAGTCTGTAGCACAACCCTTAGATGTTGTTCATGCTCCAAGTGAGAGTTTGAATACACCAAAATATTGTCAATAAATACAATCACATATTGGTCCAGGTAAGGCCGAAACACCCGATTCATCAAGTCCATAAACATGGCTGGAGCATTGGTTAACCCAAAAGGCATCACCGAAAACTCGTAATGCCCATAACGGGTTCGGAAGGCAGTCTTTTGTATGTCTTGATCCTTGATTCTCAACTGGTGATATCCAGATCTCAGATCTATCTTAGAAAATACCCTAGCCCCCTTCAACTGATCAAACAAGTCATCTATTCGTGGAAGTGGGTACCTGTTCTTCACCGTCACTTTATTCAATTGTCGATAATCAATGCACAAATGAAGGGTGCCATCCTTCTTCTTTACAAATAATATCGGGGCTCCCCAGGGTAAGTTATTAGGCCGGATGAAGCCTTTATCTAACAATTCCTGAAGCTGGACCTTCAGTTCCGCCAATTCCATAGGTGCCATCCTATAAGGAGACTGGGCTATAGGAGAAACTCCTGGAATAGTTTCTATGGAAACTTCAATTTCTCTAACTAGAGGTAATCCAGGCAACTCTTCTGGGAATACATCTTGAAACTCCCTCACAACAGGAATACTAGCCAAATCTATGTTATCCTTCTCCAGCTCTCTTACATGGGCTAACCAAGCAGAACAACCTTTTCTCAGTAATTTTCTAGCCACCAAGACTGAGATTACACAACTTGGAATTACTTTTCTTTCCCTTTTAAACACTACTCTTTTATCACCTATTCCTTGGATTGTCACCGTCTTGGTGAAACAATCCACTCGTGCCTTATGTTTACTTAGCCAATCCATGCCCAGAATCACATCAAAATCATATAACTCTAACGGCATAAGATCTGCCCTCAACTCTACTTCTCCAATATATATTTTTACCCCTCTATAAATATCATCAATATGTATATTCTCTCCCAAAGGCGTACTAACTGTCACCCCTACACCCAAGTTACTAGATAACACATGCAAGTTATTCACAATTCTATAAGATACAAAGGAATGACGAGCTCCAGGATCAATTAAAGCATAAATTTGCATTGTATCTAATTGTAAAGTACCTGCCACCACATCAGGTACAGCTCTCACATTCTCGTAGGTCGTGTGATATACCCGACCCTGAGTCCTCCCCTCCTGATTTCTAGGCCTCCCACGAGTAGCACTCGTCCCTGACTGGGTAGGCCTAATAGGACGATTGACTGTCACCGATTGCTGCTGGCTCTGAACCTCAATCCTCTGACCATGGGCTCCCTCGGTAGTTCTACGAGGACAATCCTTCTTCCGGTGACTCGTGTCCCCACAATAATAACAATCTCTTCCTACATGCGGGCACTCTCTCTATCGATGCCCCTCACTTCTACAAATATAACATCTCCCTAGCATCGCAGAGCAATCTCCCGGGTGTCGCTGCTCACACCTCTGACAAAACGGATATACTGGTCCCTTTTGCTCTGTAGACCCTCTAGCAGTTTTGACTCCCTGTCTAGACTGTCCTCCTCAAGCTCCTCTTCCACTGACTTGTCTAGATCCTCCTAAGCTCCCTCATAGGGTGAAACTCCCACCCCTTCTCTGGAACTGTCCTGATGATGGCCCGCTCTTCCCCTTCTTTGGGAGAGGAGGTCTCCTAGTTATAAACTCAAAATCTCTCCTCTTAGCTCCCATTGCCAGACTCTGCTCGACCACTAGTTTCAGGGTATCCTTTATTACTCTCTACATACCCTGAGCAGCCCGTACCAATTCCCGTACAGACTGAAACTGCATGGCTATCAATATCATCCTCAATTCCCGCCTCAGTCCATCACAAAACCTCTCCATCCTGTGGCGCTCTGTGGGAAGGTAAGTGAAGGCAAAAGCTACTAAATCCTGAAATCTCCTCTCATACTTCAGCATTGTCAAATCTCCCTGCCTCAATTCCAAAAACTCTTGTTCTTTCTCCCTCTTATGCTCCCAAGAATAGTACCTCTCCTCCAACTCTTCACGAAAATCCTTCCATCTCAATACCTCCCCTGATCTCCTTTCTCTAATGGTCTCCCACTAAGAGTGGGCACTTTCAACCAATAGCTGAGTCACACAATCCACCCGTAGCTCCTCTAGCACCTGCATCTGATTTATAACTCTTTCCACTTTCCTCAGCCAATGCCCAGCAACCTCAGCATCCTCTTCGCCCCGGTAAGTCATACAACCCATCTCTCTCATACCCTTCACCCATTGTACTATGATGACTATTCCCCCTGATCTAGGAGTCGTATTGGAGGCCCTCGCTACCATTCCTATTGCCACAGCTCTCACTATATGTTCCATAAAAGTAGGATCCAAAAATAGGTTTGATTCAGCTACCGGTGCCACTAGTGGTGATATATTATCTCCCCCCTGTCTATCTGATCCCTCGGGCATGGATACATCTGCCTGACGGAACGATGAATCATCTCGAAGTCTCACTAACTCGCCCCCTTCTAAGTACATTGATGCTGCAGGTATATGAGAGGAGGTGTCTGCCAAGGGATCCCAGTCTGGATCACTTTCATTACGAATACTCTGGCCACTTCCCCGAACTGGGGATGGATCAGTCCTGGCTCCTTGCCTTGTTCTCACCATCCTGAAACACATTCCAAAACCATATAACCATTCTTATCCCCGGAATAGCAACCTGAGCTCTGATACCAAATGTAACATCCCCTATTTCTGGGATAAAACAACAATCTCATGTCAATAGAAAAATAGAGTAGTTAATTTATATATATATATATATATATATATATATATATATATATATATATTCATGGTCTTCGTATTAACATCTACCGGAACTTCGACGGGGTCCCCCCTATCCCAAGTTACTGACTGACATGTAACCTGTTTACACTTCTAACAGTTCACATCTCATAACTTAATTCCCGACTCAATCATCCTGGGTTTTAATTCCACAATTATACTCACACCTATCAATCATAATATTTATGATATGCATTATATAACAAAATATCATTATGGATGGATAATTAAATAAATATAAATACATAGACATGAAATATGGTTATGTGAACTACAACGTTAAATTCATCCAATTAAGTTTAAACATTTACTAGACAAATTAAGTTATACAAACATTTTCATGTTTACAAAATATAAGGGTATACTCCCTAGAACCTAGATTTCAAGAAGGGAACATAAGCTAGGATCTACTCCTGTCGTGCATGCGATGATCCTGAAACAAAATATATATTATTGCAAGGTGAATATCACGATAAATATAACAATATGAATATCTAATAATTTCAACAGGGTAACATGCGTTCATATTTCATTTATTTCTCCCTTCTAGTTTTTTTTAATTTAAAATCTCTTCCTTATTCAAACTATTAATAACCATTCCCTCAACCACTATCAACCTTCATCCCATACCTTATAAGATCAACGTGATTACTTTTGCTTATCACATTACCGATACCAATTTCATTGGTATCGTCATCACCACCCCATAAGAGTCGATGTAAGGCGATCCCTTTACCCGGGATCCTAACATACACTAAATGTATGCTAACCAATACATGGTGATCCCCTTACCCGGGATCCTAACACACACTGAATGTATGTTAGCCAATACGTGGAGATCCTCTTACCCGGGATCCTAACATACACTACATGTATGCTAATCCATTCGTGGTGATCCCCTTACCCGGAATCCTAACATACACTCAATGTATGCTAGTTTATGCCTCAAATCACACTTCTCATATTTCCTTTATCAATGATAATTTCATCACTTGGCAATTCACATAACAACTTTTCACCTTGAATACACATACATTCAGTAATTCACATTTCACATCAATAATATATTAAATCATGGAATTTAACTAGAAAGCATAGGTGTGAATCACCTACCTGCAATAGAAGCTCTACTCGTGCTCCCCCGCTGCTGCTGTTGCACCACGTCTGTGGTCCCTCCTGCAAATCACAGGTTTATCTCATAAATTTTCCTCACTCAAGGATATGTTTTATAATAACCACATCAACAACTACTAAGTCTTTCTTTCAGTCATTTCTTAGTACTTTATGTTTTTCTCATTTCACTCATTATTACTGTCGTTCTTTTTCCAATCCTAGCTATCATTCCTTTCTTTATATTTGGACTATCACTATCCAACTGTTATTGCCTTGTTTTTGAACTGTTATTGTCTGACCTCTCCTTAGATTTTTAACTATATCTGGAGTTATAGAACTCCGATTCAAGCGAAATTTATGGCGTTGGAAAAGTAAGACATGAGGCTACAAGTTCTATGTTTTGAGAAGAACCCAGTTTTACCTCTAAGATAGTCAAAATCGCTCATCAACAAACACATGGACCGTTACTGTCCAACTGTTACTGTCCATTTTTGAACTGTTACTGTCTGACCTCTCCTTAGATTTTTAACTATATCTGGAGTTATAGAACTTCAATTCAAGCAAAATTTATGGCGTTGGAAAGGTAAGACATGAGACTACAAGTTCTATGTTTTGGGAAGAACCCAGTTCTGCCTCTAAGATAGTCAAAATCGCTCATCAACAAACACTTGGACTGTTACTGTCCATTTTTGAACTGTTACTGTCTTGTTTTTGAACCGTTACTGTCTAGACATTGAACCATTATTGTCCAACTGTTACTGTCTAGACATCGAACTGTTACTGTCTTGTTTTTGAACTGTTACTGTATGACCTCTCCTCAGATTTTTAACTATATCTAGAGTTATAGAACTCCGATTCAAGCAAAATTTATGGAGTTGGAAAGGTAAGACATGAGGCTACAAGTTCTATATTTTAGGGAGAACCCAGTTCTGCCTTTAAGACAGTCAAAATTGCTCATCAATGAACCAAACCTACTACCTTATAGGGTCTGTCATGACCCAGTCTCGGTTGGTGACCCATGACTGGAGTTCTATGACTCCAAATTGAGCAAGACCAATTTCATTAGTTAGTAAACATCCAAAACTACAATTTTTATGAAGGAACTTGATCATAATTCCTTCATTCTCCTACCCAAAATCTCTTTGAAGGTCAAGAGATGAAACTGTCCAGATTCATCAACCTTTCCATTTACACACAACACATGAAGTTCTTTACTTTAACAACTCATACTTTTTTCTCAATTCAAGTCTAAGAACTCAATATATAAATTAACATCTAGGCATCAATTTATAATTGACTTGAAATGACTCATAAGACCAGGTTTAGAATATCTTACCTGGTGCGAATCAAGGCTTCGATCCCTCCTTTTCTTTCTAATGACAGCCGACCCTCCCCTGTTCTCTTCTTGTTCAATTTTTTTTCTTGTTAATCCCTTTCCCACCAAGGTTTATTTTACCTATAACCCTCAATCTGGGATGGGTTCTTGAAATTTTGGTGTTTCTTTCTTGATTTCTAAAAATAGATATAAAAACTCCCTCTTTTCTTTTTTTACATAGCTGCAGATCTGTTTTTGGTGAGAATAGGAGTATTTATGCTCTATAATTATTCTTATTTGCATTTAGGCCCCATTTTCTTTAAGTGTATTGGTTCTTGCCCCCATTTCTTTTTGGTTTAGTTTATCTTCTTTAATTTAATCTAGCCTTGGTTTTTCTCGGGATTTACATTTAAAGCCTCAAATTTCATCCCCCTTCTTTGTTTTAATTGCTTTAAACCAATAAAATTAAAATTTATTTTGTAAAATCAAGCATCAATTGAGTAATAAAATATTTTCTCAATACCTCTATGTCTTTATTTGTAGGCAGATAAAACAACCCAAAGAGTCCAAACCAAATGATTACAATGTAATTAAAGGACTTAAAAAAAACCAATCAAATGACCAAATTATAAATTTTCAAAAGACCTAATAAATAAATAAATACTAGGGATTACTGCTATAATCTATAGTAATTTGTTTATTTTTATATATATAATACCCTTGTTATGCAATTGTTTTTTTTCCTTTTAAATTTGTGGGGTTTTTTCCTCTTAAAGTCATTGAAAAAAAATATTTAGTAAAATATTTTGAAAGTTATTTAGAAGCCAAAACTCAAAAGCTATAAAACAAAGTTTTTGAATCTTATATAACATTTTACGTAAAAGGTTGGTATTTTAATAGAGTATATGTTACTCGGATATTTTTATATATATATAATTATAATGATTCAAAATTAAAGCAAAAGGCAAATCTATTGGTTGTGTCCATTAGTCTTGATTCCCTCACGTATTTTACGTAAAAGGTGTGTGTGTGTCTCTATATATATATATATTCCAAAGTTGAGAGGAGGGAAATGTGGACATCACAGCACCAAGGCTAGTCATCACAGGGTATGCATAAATTACACAGCACCAAGTTAAAGATTTGCAAGAAACGTTTCAGAAATTTTCAAAAGAGAAGCAGTTCTGCATAGGTCGATTTTGATCCAACATTAAGCCATTAAAATGATTTTTTAAAATTAGTACAGATAATTAAAAATATTAGTAGTAGAACAACACAGTTTTTTTTAAAAAAAAAAACCCTGAAAACTCCCCTATTTTGCCATGTAACACCGAAAAAAAAGCACCATCTTCGTTGTGAACCTTTAATTAGGTTTTTCTTGTTGGAAACAATTGCCTCAATACAACCACAGCTCCCTAGCCATGGTTAGGGGTGTGTTTGAAAATGCAATACAAACCATGTTATTTTAAATTTTAAATTTTTTTGTTTAAAATAATTTTTTCTTTAAATTTTTAGATTGTTTTGATGTGCTGATATCAAAAATAATTTTAAAAAAATAAAAAAAATTATTTTGATATATTTTTAAGCAAAAAACATTTTGAACCCCTACCACTATCACAATCCCAAATATACCATAACCATCACGCTTTCACCACTTCCTAGTCAAAAAATCAAGGTAAACATCCTATATTGTTATTAATTTTATAGGTTTTATATATAGTTAATTTACTATTGATTTAGTTGTGATTAAATTCCTATTTAGGATTAGTTTGAAATTAGAGTTTGTTGATTTTTCTAAAAATTAGCTATGAATTTATGCCATTAGGATAGATTTCATACAATTGAGCATAAAAAATAATATGAATTAGGTTGAATTTTGATCAATTATGCATGGCGTTGAATGTTTAGATAAGTTGTTAAATTTGAGGATTTTTTTAATTAGTTGAAATTAGCTATGAATTTATGCGATTAGAATTGATTTCATGCAATTGATCATGAAAATAACATGAATTATGTTGAATTTTAATCAATTATGTGTTGCGTTGAATGTTTGAATAAATTGTCGAATTTGAGGATTTTGTTTCAATTGTTTGAAAATAACTATGAATTTATATGTCATGCAATTGAGCATGAAAATAACATGAATTAGATTGAATTTTGATCAATTATATGTTGCATTGAATATTTGGATAAGTTACCAAATTTGGAGATTTTGTTTAAATTGGTTGAAATTAACTATGAATTTATGTAATTAGAGTTTGTTTCATGCAATTGAGCATTAAAATTATATGAATTATGTTGAATTTTATCAATTATGCATTATGTTGAATGTTTGTATAAGTTATTGAATTTATGAATTTTGTTTGAATCAGTTGAAATTGGCTATGAATTTATATAATTAGAGTTGATTTCGTGAGGTATAAAAATAATATGAATTATGTTCAATTTTGATCAATTATGCAGTGCATTGAATGTTTGGATAAGTTGCTGAATTTTGAAATTTTATTTGAATCGGTTGAGATTAGCTATGAATTAATACAATTAGGATTGATTTCATGGAGTTTTGTTTAAATTATGTCCAATTAACCAAAATTAGTTTTATTATTTCTCTACAAAATGTCTTCCAAAACCATTTCGATGCAATTTTAAAGCAAATATGTTTTGAAAAATTCACGCAACTCACATGGATAGGGTTTTATGAAGTTTGAATCTTAAATTTTGGTGCATGTTTTTCCTTTAGTAAAAATATGAGGTGATATTTTATTTCAAGATTTGTTGGTCAAAAGGGCTTGGGTTTCAACTCAAGAGTTTTAAAGAAAAAAATACATTTTTAAAGCATTCATTCTACTTGTATGAATAATAAAATATAATCATAATCTTTTGAAGATCTCTTTTTGCATGGTAGAGCATTGCTTACAAACCCAGATTGCTTGTCTTTGATTAAAAATGACTTTATCAGGCATGTAATATAGGTTTAGACTATTAGTTATGGAAGAAAATGATATTTCTAGGTTTAAGAGGTGTTTAAGGGCTCTCAAGACTAAGGATTACCAACATCTTTCCTAGGCCTTCCCTTTTTTCTTTATGATGGCCTCTTAGATTTTAAAATTTTTCTTGTAAAATGATCTTGTCATGCCCTCTAGTGTTAGGCTTGGATTACTTGTCTTTTTTTTTTTGTATCATCATCATCAGTGTATGACATGCTCAATTTTTTTTGAATATTTTAATCTCTACATACCATCAAATTTTTATTTGGTCACTTTTGATCTTTTCATTGATCATTAAGGATCATTTTGTGTAAAAACATTTAAGTTTAAATTACTTTTATAAATCTTCTTACTTTTTCTTATTATGAGGTGTGATCTAAGTTAGGATTCTTTTAAAAGAAAAATTTTGCTAAGCTCATCGAGAACTTGTAAAGGATATTTTTCAAGTATCGTGAAAGCATTATCAAAGATAGTCTTTCATCATCTTAAACACATGTGTTTAAGTTCAATAAGCTTTGCTTTTATTCATTGTGATTATTTGGACATGCAAAATAGTTTCTATCAAATTAAATTATGAATCATTATTCAACCACTTATAACCCAACTTTAAAGTTAGTTTGAATCATTTTTGGTACATTTTTCAAGTTTTAAGTGTGGTGAACTCCAACAACAGTTGAGAGTAACGTTGCACTTAAGGGGTATCTTCATAGCTAAAAATCCGGTTTACCCTTTTGAAGGATGATTATGATACATGAAAATTGTTATCACATGAATGTATCAGTTTGGGAAAATTTACAACAATCATTGACAATAGATGATTTGATAAACTCGTTTAGATAAGTGAGAATAATAGAGCTATGTTTCTCCATCAAAATAGAAAGAGTGAGCAATGGTGCAAAAATACCATAATTGGGGGGCGCCATCAAACCAAGGGGCAATTTTATGGCTAAGAAAAATTATCACTTCTCAAAGAATGGTTAACTAAGCAGAGTTTCATTTATTGCCTAAGGGTTCAGGTTGTGCGACAAAGAGATCAAACACATTAGCCTCATGGGTATAACCCATGTGAGTTGAAAAGTCAAAATGTCAAGAGAATTCATCTAAAAAATTACAAACCTCATCCATCAAGCAATAGAGAGATGACAAGAAAAGGGGGTCTACATTTCCAGCTAGGTAAGGATGCATGCATATCATTTGATCCTAAATCATTGCATAGTGTTTTTACAGAAAATTTCTAGAAAACAAATCCTCAATGAAGTCCAACCCTGCTATCAGAAAGAACATATGTTAACCTTGTAATTAAGAAGCACTAAGAAATTAAACTTGCCATAAAAAGTCCAACCCTGCTACCAGGAAGGACATGTATCAACCCTACAATCAGGAAACACCAAAAAATTAACCCTATCATCAGGAAGTCCAACCCTATCATCATGAAAAAAAAGTGTCAACCCTACAATTAAGAAGCACCCAAAAAATTAATCCTGCCATCAAGAAGTCCAACCCTATCATCATGAAAAAAAAGTGTCAACCCTACAATTAAGAAGCACCCAAAAAATTAATCCTGCCATTAGGAAGTCCAACCCTATCATCAAAAAGCACCAAGAAAATCAATCACATGTAGGTCACCTGAATACAAATCATTCATGAGAAATCCTAAATATTTTTCACACCACAGGCAAGTTACCCGATCATAATCCATGGGCAGGTCACTTAAACATAGACTATTCATGAAAACTCGTAGATATTTTCTTGCAAAGAGTTGACACTTAAATACCCAACACCATTTCCTTTTCTTTACAAACTTACTTTCTAAAGTCCTATAAAAGACTTTATGTTGTAATTATTGTAAAGAGAGGGGTAACTGTCATTACTTAATTTTTTACACATTTTTTTACTTGTTTAAAAAAAATCCAAAAAATAACAAAAAAACAATAAAAAAAATCCAAAAAATATAGTTTTGATGTATTTGAACTATTTTTGGCATTTTCAGTGTCTTTTCAAAAGAATTAAAAATTTAAAAATTTACTTTCAACATGTTCGGTTTTTAACACGCTCATTTCAAAATCATTGATCAATTTTATTGAGTCGACGTTGACATTTCTTTTTTAAAAAAATATATCAAAATACAAAGAAAATAAGAAAAATAAAAAAAAACAAAAATTATTTGGACAAATGGACCGAAAGAGCAAAAAGAAAAATGAGAAGCCAAATTTTTTTAGTTGTTTAGGGACCAGTCAATTAGGAGAAAAATGACAAGTTTGTTTTTCCTATAAATAGATGCTTGTACCACATAAAAATAGGGAGAATTTTAGGGAAAAGCATTAGCCAAAAGAAAAAAAAAGTAGAAAAAAAAAGAAGAAACGAAAACAATTGTTTCTCATATTCTTTCCCCTCACACACAAAAAAACCTAACCCATTTTCTTTATACCTAGCCGCTAGCCACCACACACAAAAAAGGACCCACAACCTCTTTTTTATTGTAAGTCCTCTCCATTAACACCCAAGTTTTATTCTAACGATGATCCCTTCTTCATAGACTAGTGACTTTTTAGCCTCCTTTCATTTCATTTTCCAGCTGCTACTCACTCTCCTTTCATTAAAAAACTCTTGTCATTATCAAATATCATTCATAGCTTTGATGAATTTTATTGAATCATCATTTGATTATTGTTATCACAATGACTTATTTGCCCCCCAGCTGATTTAGATGGTATTTGTTATTCTTCTTAGGATCCACTACATTACCCCTCAACTTTTTAAAGATGACTTATAAGAAGTATCAATGTTATTTCTGTCAAGCTCTTTGAAAACTTGATCAATGACTTTTTTGTTTGAAAATTGTTTTCTTGCTTTGGAATTAACTCATAAATTTCAAGGATTCTATCCATTCAAGTCTAATTGTTGCAAAAGAAATCATGATATGTAATTTTAAAAGTGTTTCTCTAATTATAACCCCATGGCATGTTATTCAGTGTTAAGATACAACTTTTGTGTATTTTTGGTTAAGAATGGACAAGGTAAAGGTTAAGGAAGACTTGTTAGCTTAAAGTTGGGCTATCAGTGGCTCAAATGATTATTTTAATATTTAAATTGTTTTGAATTTTCTTACAATTTCCGAGGGGTATAATCTTTAAGAAAAATGATAATTTAATCTTTTATCATAGCAAGGTTGGAATTGGTGAAGGTATATGATAAAGTGACCTTTTATTTTTATGGGCTTTAAAGCAAATGGCTAGAGTAATTATCAAAGTTTTGTTTGGAAACATTTGTCTTTTTTTTAGCATTTGTGTTTTTAACATGAATAATAACGAGTTTTTTTGTTTGCAATGTCATGATTTTTATGGAAATGTTCTTTTTGCATTTTGCTAAAGTCATTTATTGGTCCAAGTTGTTTGCTTGCTTGATTAGAAAGTCTTTTAAAAGGCACATAATGCAAGTTATTGATTTCAGCTATTAAAGAATGAGATTTGAAGGCTTAAAAAGTGTTTCAAGTTTCAAAAGACAGGATCACTGTCATAGTGTTTTTCTTTTATTTCATCGTATTTATTTGACTTGCTCTTTTTTATTGCTTAGATGGGGCATCCTTATTTTGTTTTGACCTTAACTTGATCATTTTTTTTTTGTTTTTCCATTTGGGTATGCCTCCTGACATTTTCACGAACTCTCTTTGACCTTTGATCTTTGAGGTTTTAAACAAGGATTTAAATCCAAAAAAAGAGAGCAAAAGTTGCTACTCTTTCTCTAAAATGATCAACTCGTTTTCCTCTCCTTTATAAAGAATTTGTGAGCTCCTCCACCAACCATTATAGTTGTCAACACACCTATATTAGCTGAACTGGTGATCTTCCTACATCACCAGTACAACGTAGCTCATTCCAACCACCACGGCTTGTGTGCACAATTATAAACAATCACAACCACAACTCCTCCTTACAACACATGAAGACCACAATGATACTACCACCGTGACAGCATGACCAATAGTAACTAGCTACTACCATCCATCGCCAGCCCTAGCTTTCCCTTACAGCTCCTCTCAAAACCAAAACACCACCACCCAATAACAACTCAAATACCATTGATCAGTCCCACCATGGTAGCCCATTTAAGCCTTTACCATCCCCTATGTCCACCTAGCAGCCAACCATAGCAACAATAACCAGTAAAACCCATAAGTATCACCAGCCTCTTCCTCATAGGCCCCCATAATAACAACAACAATAACAGATGAGGAGAGAGAAAAGCAGATCTGTAAACAAAAGAGATGAGAACCAAAGCTTTATGGTGTGATATTTTCTTTTACTGGTAACAATTAAACTTTATTTGTGTTTTGCAAAACATGCTCTTAGCAAAATTTTAATAAATTTTTAAATGTTCAGAAGATACTTTTTTGCAATTAATTTGAATTCGACACTTTTTACCCTCTCATATTTGATAGTTGGAATTGTAACCTACACATGAAGCACTTTTTCGATATTAAATAAATTAGTTTTCATCCCTAAAAACAATAAAAAAAATATTTCTTTAAAAATACAATTTTATTTTAAATTGCATATAACCAAGTCTTTCAAAAATATAAATAAATAAATTTGCATAAATAATAAACAAAAAAATACAAGGCATGATTTAACATCTTTAAATATAAAAAAATCAAGAAAATAGTTTTGTTGATATCTATGCATAATAACTCGTTTATAAAATTCATGAGAACTTAGCCTACATTTTAAAATTTTAAAAAATATATATTTTTTATTTGTCTCAATATCAAGGATTATGAAGTTATATGTAAGAAAAATTCCTGATATTAAAAGAAAAAAAATATATATGTTTTTACTCTAGAATGGCTAGGCTTCATCCTAATAAGATAAGAACCTTCTTACCGGAGATTACTTTTCTTAAAATTTAAATAAACTAATGGTTAGAAAACACAACAATATCTTAGTTTATATCACATAAATAAACAATGCAGCTTATCTAGGTAACGTGTACTAGGAGTGATACTTCTTTCCTATACACAACTAGTCCTCTTATCCAAATTCTAAGACTAGTTAGGATTTTTAGTGACCAAAATATTAGGTGACGACTCCATCCTCTTTTTAATGATAGGAAACAAGAATTTCTTGTTCTTTCCCTCATCACTACAAAGATCCCGATTTGAGAGAACGATCATCACGATGTTACACATGTATGACCCTTTTATAGTAGTGTTGGGGCCTTAAGCTTGCTCACTCACAATACATGATCCAATTACTCATAAAGGCTAGACTTTTTCTCTCAACAAGTTTGGAGGCACGACTAGCACCCCGTCCCTTGAAGAATCACACCTTCCTTTCTCTTCTTCTACTTTGATATCTTGTGTTGTTTCTAGTGTGAATTTTTAATTTCGACGTGACTCATCTATCAGCTCTGGGTGAGCATCAATATTTGGGAATTTCATTTTGAGCTCATCTTGTCTTATAGCTTGTAACTCTTTTTGTATTTGCCTTCTATTGAGTTAGGTTATTGTAGACATGACATGCTTTTCTAGGAGCTCATATTGAAGCTTGTCAGTTAGGTTAAGAAGTTGCATTATACTAATCTAACTTGGTTCAAGTGGCGTAATCCTTTGGCGTAAAAAACAATTTGAAAAACATTTTAAAAAATAGACTATAACACAAAAACAAACGCTCACCAAGTCTAAACTTATCAAGGTAACCATAACACAAAAACAAAAACAATATTTATTTTTCCTTTTAAAAGTATTTCTTGCATGTATTGACAGTTTATTCAACCTCATAGTTTTTTTCCCTTATAAATTCAATTGCAAGGTAAATATAATTATTTTTATTGTTGATAACAATATAGTACACAAAGTTTATAGCTTTTTACATTGTATATATCTTTTTTACTAATTATTTTATATTGTTTGAAAAATCTTATGATTTTAGAATTTATTTGTTTAGGATCTCAACTAATTCTAGTTAACAAGCTGTTTAAGGCCACTTTTATATTATAATTAAATTCAATTATAGTGTTTAATATAAATTCAATTGATAAATAAATTGAATTCACATGTTTGAAAGAGCTAGAGTTCAATTAATTTTATTTTCTATATTATCCTTGTCATCTTCATCTTATTCATTCAAAAGTATCTAAAAACAAAAATGAGTAAATGAGTATTTTGAAGAAGTTAGTTTTAACATCAATTTCTCCTCTTTAGTGTTGTAAATTAGAGGGGATGGTCTCTAATTTATTTTTGTATCATTTTTAAATGTTGAATCTCATTCAGTTCTTAACATTAAAAGTAATTCTAAATATAAGATTTTATTAAAACCTCTAAATTGAATTCATTTTAAGGGGATTAGCCTTTGATTTATTTTTATATTATTTTTAATTATTGAATTTCATTTGAAATTTAATTTTTGATACTCAAAATATGAAATTTTATTAAAACATTTAAATTAAATTCATTCCAAATATACAAGAACTCTTTTAAGAGCTTGAGAGGGACAAATTTTAACACGATCATAATAGTATAAGGACCTAATTTTGGAACCATCAGGTTTAATGTGTAAGAGTTGAAGGATGAAAAAAAAGCCATTAAACCGACTTGAAGAAGGCTCAAATAGAACCGACCGAACCCAACAGCCAAACACTCCTCTGGTCCCATCCAAACCGAAAAAACAAAGGAGCAAATGGCAACAGCAGTAGGATCCATGAATGTGGATGTGTTATCTAGAAGAGTAAGAGTAAGAGCTGCTTCAGTGGACACTCAACAAAGACTCCCTTACAATCCCAATGCTCCGAGAAACCCGTTCAAAAACCTCAATCCTAAACCCAACAATTTTGTTCCCACAAGTACTGCTCCTGCTCCCTCCTCAACTGTCACTTTAACTGCTCAGACAGTTTCTGGGCTTCTCAAACGCAAGACTGTTATTGTTCAAGGTACTCCGCAGTTTCGCATTTGTTTCTCTCTCTCATTACTCATGTTCCTCTAGCCTCTTATTTATCATATATGCGTGTAAGAAATGGAGGGCTTTTGTTTCTCATGGTGTTGTGGTTAATGGATAAGGAGAATTCAGCCAATAATAATAATAATAAACTTGCTTGTTATTGGTGTCAATGGGTTTTCTATGATTGCCAAAATTATGTTATTTGGTCTTCTCTTTTATATTTTGGTTATTTGCCCAGATAAATAATCAAGGAAAGGAAATGGTAGACAATAGAGCATTTAATGGAAACCTGTATAAAGGAACCTATACATAATATGCTTCTATGTGTATATTGCATGGGAAATTTCTTATTAACTGCTTAAATGCAGATTAATGATTTGTCATTCCTAACATGTATCGATGATCAAATGAAGGATTCATTTATTTTTATCCTTTTCAATTGGGATTTTTTTACTTTTTAATTGGAATTTATGTGAAATTGTAGAACAATTGGGTGATTCATATCTGGGATATGAGAGGTGGCTGCCGAGTCCGCCCAAAGTGGAGAAGCCTCGATCAGTGTTTAATGCTGCGACTTTGGCATATATTGGTGATAGTATATTCGAGGTATGTTCTAATTTTGTTTGTTTCATTTAATCACCATTTTGGACTTTTATATACTTCAGATTCCTAGCTGGGTGTTTGAGTGTGTGTTATTATATGCATTTTACATTTTGTTATAGTGAGAGGATAGTCATAATTTGGAGGGTAAACATGGAGATGTGTTGTGCTTGCAAAATTGTGTATCAATGCTTTATATGATGCTTACTTATATCAGAAATGGAACGGTAGAATGTTTGCAGATGCATGGCATCCTGCTCATGGATTCACGGTGGTGTTTTTCAGATTACCCTTGCATTCTAATCAGATTCATTTTGTATTCATCACTCCACTTTTATTTTTGAATTTCAGATCGTTTAATTTTTCTTAGGTTTTTATTATTTTTCTGGCACTTGTTTTGTACGCATCTATGTAAATGAGCTGCCTTGCACCTTCTTTTGGCATTATACGAGATTGTGCTGGTGGTTAGAACGCTGAATCACACATTAATGGCTTGACCTGTTGGTAAAAATAAAAATAGAATAACTCCTGATGTTGGCAAGATCACTAGGCATTAAGGCATGATGAACTCATTTAACGTATTAGCAGATATAGTGGTTAATGACTTGTTTAGATGATTAACTGAGAAGGCATATTATATTTACATGGTTAATAACTCATGTAAATGAGCTGACTTGTTTCTGAACGCATGCTTACAAGGTGCATGATAAATTTTACGTTTTCTAACACAATTGCTGTTTTTTCAGCATATTTAACCTTCCCATACATCTGACTCTATTGGTTGTTATATGCTGTAGCTATATGCTCGTAGGCACTTTTTGTTTCCTCCATTGAGTATTGAGGAACATAATGACCGTGTGATGGCAGTTGTACGCTGTGAAGCACAGGTACAATATTTCCTACACAATATTCTCTTTTCTTTTCTTTTCTTTCTTTCTTTCAATTTTGTTTCACAATTTTTTTATTTCTTATATGGAGATTTTTCTATGGGTAAGATATGCTATTTCTTGTCCAATCAAGTAACAAATCTGTAATCTTTTCCGATATCCGTCTTTTCTATTTTTTGGGGTTGACAAAGTAGATTTTACTTAACTCAAACTTCTCATCTTCTACCCTTTGTATCCCTCATTATTCTAACTTCTACAGATATGGTGGTCAGCCTTGGCTGTCATCAGTGAACTTTAGTTAGTATGCATGATCTGATAAGAAGAAAAATAAAATATGCTAACCAATTGTATTTTCAGTTATGGAGTATGCAAGTTGTATACGGTGGCAAAGGACTTTAAGGTTATGATTCGTATGAAATAGTATCTCTTTCTTGTAGTGTTTTGGATTCTACTTTATTCTGAAGTTTTTTCTTCCTGATCCCTCATGTAGTTTTAGGAGCTTGGCAGTGTTTTTTTTTGGCAATAAAGGATTTAAAATGGTTTGATGTTCACTTAGTTTACTATTGGTTTTATTTCTCTTTTTCCTCCTTGACGTTCCCTGGCATTGGGCCTGTATGAAGGGTTGCATGATGCCCCTCTTCTTCTTTTTTTCAATTTATTATTATGTGATTTCTTTGTGGTTGCTCAAGCTCAAATTCTAATATATTTGATTGCTGCAATCAGGACGCATTGCTCCAGAAGCTTCTTAATGATAATTACCTATCAGAGGAAGAAAGGTATGTAGAATAATTTTTGTTCATTTATTCTGTTTTTTCTGCTGACATAAACCCTTACATGCTAGGTATGTAGAATAATTTTTGTTCATTTATTCTGTTTTTTCTGCTGACATAAACCCTTACATGCTTGCTCTCCTTCAAATCAAAACTAGAAAAAGAGCGGTTGATGATGGTTCTTAATTTTTTCTTAAATAAATCAGACATGTATGATCTTCTAAATTTGACTTCTTGCTTTCCTTTATCCCTTGATCTAAAAGTGGGTGTTGAACTCTACTTGGAATTTTGGGCACCCTTCTATTTTTGATACCAAGAGCACATGTTCCATGTAAGGTTGCACCTTTTGTAGTGAAATGGCTGACTTGGTTGGAGAATGTTTACTTGGCATTTTGGCTGAGCAATAGAGAACTTCAAGTCTCTTTCAGAAGATGAAAATGGATAAGACTTCTAAAATTGAATAGTAGGAAAGGATCTGGTTTACGTGGTAATGAATCATAAGATATTTCCATTCAAAATCCCTATGAGTCATTCCAATCAATTCTTCCTATGGATGTAACTTCTATTGCAAACCTATTTATTGAGATTCATGAAACTCAAAAACATATTTATTTGATAATTGCAGTGGTTGTGCTTATATAGCATAATATCTTATTTAGGTGTGATAGTTTTGGGAGATGATAAATTATTAATTCTTTAAAAAGTGGAAAGTGAAGTGGAATGTGTTGTGAATATGTTTATAGATTAGATAGACAAGGCCAAACCTGCAAAAAAGCCTGAACACATCAAATGCGTAGCCTGATAAAAGTCATAACTTTAGATCTGACTATTGGATCGGACTCAAATTTTGCCAACTGATTCTAAAGGCTTTGTTACCAATAGGTTTAGAAGAAAGATTCATCTGAGTTGGGAACATGCCCAAATTCAGCCTACAAGTTACTGTTCAAGATTTTCTTCATTTTCCTTGTAGTATTTGGATTTTTTTCTATTTAGTTTAAAACTTTTAATTTAATTAGGATTTTACTAATTTAGATGTTTTTCTTGTATTTAAACAACTTTGTAGACTATTTTTTTCGAATCAAATTATTGAATTTCAAACTTTTCATAATATATCAAAGTTTTCTCTATATTTTATGGCTATAACCTTAGGGCTGGAGAACTCAAGTTTTTATCCATGCTATATACCGCATCAATTGGAGTTAGAGCAGGTTGGTCTGTTTGATGGATGGAGATAGTAGTAACCCACCCCGCGATGCAGGAGTGGAGGTCATCTAGGGTACTGTGCAAGTTCAAAAGCAAAAACTAGATTGTTTAGAGCAAACAATAAAAATAATGTCAAATAGCATGGTAAATCTAGTTTGTTTAATGAGAGGCACAAATAGAGATCGCGAAGAGGAGAGGAACATGCTTAGTGACTTAACTCGAGGCAAGCCTATCACCATATCTATTCCCAAGGATTCACCTAGATAACCAATTGTCTATGTGGAGGAGGGTGTTGGTGAAAACAGACTTAATGGGGGTTGTAGGGCCTTGGCATTCCAAGAAAAAGCACCACAATATGAGAGAACGAGTTTCAAATAAAGGTAAAAATTCCTATGTTCAATGGAGATTTGGACATGGAAGAGTTCTTTGATTGGATCGCTGAATGTGATCGGTTAAGGAATAAAAAGGTACCATAGAAAAGAAGATGATGAAACTATTCTTGTATAACATAAAAGGCAAAGCTTCTTCCTGGTGGAAGCGTTAAATGAACACACGATTAAAAGAGGGGAGACAACCTGTTATGTCATGGACATTTATGAGGCAGATGATGCATGAAAGATTTCTTACTTGATTACGAGCAATACTTGTTTAAACAATATCAAAATTGTTCGCAAGAAGATAAATCCATTACCGAATATACTATTGAGTTGTAAAGGCTGGTATAACGTAATTCATTTTAATAGATGGAGAATCAATAGGTGGCAAGATCTTTGAAGGGGCATAAACCAACAATCCGAGATAAGATTGAAGTACAAATGTTGTATACACTTGCTAAGGCAAGGAATATAACATTAAAGGTTGAGATGTTGATGAAAGAGATGGCTAGTGGTAGCGGAAAATTCGATCATTTTAAGAGGTCGTATAGTGAAGTAAACAAATTCAGTACCATTGATAAGGGAAAGGGAATACAAGCATCAAAACAACCTCCAACAAGACCAGCCACTGCTAAACCTGACAAAGCTTTGGGAAGGTAAGTTGATAAGAACCAACCAAGCAACCCCTACGCCAAGCCAATGATGGGCAATTGCTTTAAATGTGGGGATAGGGCACCATTTCAGTGATTGTAGGAGATAAAAATAGGTTAATGTGATCGAAGGACAATATCAGTTCATAAGACAAGGGTGAATGGTGTGAGCCTAATGAGGTTGACCCGAAGAAGGATAGTAGTTGGCATATGTGTGTGGATAGTTGTGTCATCAACCAAATAATTGTAGGTTACAAGTTTTTGATTCCTCGATTAGATGACATGCTTCCTGATTAGTTACAAGGAGCGATAATTTTTGTAAAGATTGATTTGAGGAGTGAATATCATTAGATCTAATTTCGGCTAGGGGATGAGTTAAAAAAAGCGTTCAAGACAAATAAAGGATTGTACGAGTGACTGGTTATGCCTTTCAGATTGTCTAACGTGCTGAGCACTTTCATGAGATTGATGAATAAGGTTTTACATCCTTTTATAAAAAAATTTGTAGCTATATATTTTGATGATATTTTGATTTATAATAGTTTTGAAATTGACCACGTGAGACTTTTAATGTTGAAGGTTTTATTGGGAAATATACTATATGTGAATTTGAAAAGTGTAGTTTAATGATGGATAAACTACTTTTTTTAGGCTTCTTTGTTGGTGCAAACAACATACATGTTAATGAGGAGAAGGTCAGGGCTATTAAAGACTGGTCAGTCCCTAAAACAGTCAGTGAGGTGTGTAGTTTCCATGAATTGGCTACCTTGTATCGACGTTTCATACGAAAGCTCAATAACATAGTTGCATCAATTACTAAATGCATGAAGAAAGGAAAGTTTGATTAGAGAGATGAGACAAAAAAATAACTTTGTTTTTATCAAAGAAAAATTAAGTACTGCTTTGGTTTTGGCACTTTTGAATTTTAACAAATTGTTTGAGGTCGAATGTGATGATTTTGGTGTTGGACTTGGTGGTGTACTATCTTAGTAAAAGAGACTCATGACATTCTTTAGGGAGAAGAGTGATGCTAGAATGAGGTGCTCCACATATGATAAGGAGTTCCATGTTGTTTTTCAAACTCTGAAGAAGTGGGAGCACAATCTGATATGCAAGGAGTTTATGTTGTATTTTGATCATGAGGCGCTAAAATTTTTACATAGTCAGAAAAGAATCAATAATGACATGCATGTAAGATGGTAATTATTTGCAACAATTCTCAACTAGAATTTTTTACGAGGTTGGAGTTCATAATAGAGTTGATGCTTTGAGTAGAAGAACAACCTTGTTGTTACTTTAAAAAGAGAGTTCATTGGGTTTGATTGTTTAAAAGAGCTGTATGAGCTTAGAGTTAGAACTTGCATGTTGGTGACTTTCACATTCATGATGAATTATGATGAATTCTTGGTGAGAGGTAATTAACTTTGCATTCCTTGTTCTTTACTATCAGAAAAGGTGATTCGGGATTTTTATGGAGAAGACTTGACTGGTCATTTGTATAGACTATTTGTCCAGATCAAATTATTGAATTGCAATTTTTTTTCAAAAAACATCAGTTTTCTCTATTTCTCTATAATTTCTGGTTGTAACCTTAGGGCTCGAGAATCAAAAAATTTTTTCACGCAATATGTTGAGTCAAAAGTTATTTTGCTTCTCAAATTGTTGTTAGCGGATATAAAAGCAACCATAACTTTAGATCTGATCAATAGATCAAGGTCAAACTGTTCTAGATGATTCTACAAGCCCCTTTACCTATAGACTATATAATACAGCTTTATACGAGTTCAGGAACATATCCAAAATTTAGCCTAGAAGTTACTACACGTGATTTTCTTTATTTTTCATGTTGTATTTTGATTTTTTTTTCCTATTTAAATTATGACTTTTAATTGAATTAGGATTTTACTAATTATGACATTTTTATTGTATTTAAATAACCTTGTAGACTATTTTTTCAGATCGAATTATTGAATTTCAATTTTTTTTTGCAAAAAATATCAGTTCTCTCTATTTGTCTAGTTTCTAACTATTTCTTTAGGGCTTGAGAACCATAGTTTTTATCCACATTATATGTCGTATCAAAAGCTATTATGCTTATCAAATGGTGAGTGGATATAAAAATAACCATAACTTTGGATCCTACCATTGGGTCAAGCTTGAATTCTGCCAGAAATTTAAAAGACAACTTCATTTGAGTTCAGGAACATACCCTAATTTGGCCTAGAAGTTATTGCTCGGGATTTTCTTTATTTTCCTTGTATTTTGATTTTTTTTCCTATTTAGATTATGCTTTTAATTTATTTAGAATTTTACTAATTAGAATATTTTTCTTGTATTTAAATAACCTTGTAGACTATTTCTCTTGATCAAATAATTGAATTTCATTTTTAAAAAAAATATTAGTTCTCTATTTTTCTATGGTTTCTAGTTATAACTTTAGGGCTTGAGAATCTTAGTTTTTATCATGCTATCTCGTCAAAAATTATTATTGTCATGAAATGGTTGTTAGTGAATATATATTTTTGTTGTGGGTGATGAGAGATGTTAGTTAACCTGATACATTTCTAGTAATTGTCATAATTCCTTGAAGCTAAATTATTTTTTGTGAACTTTGATGACATGTACCTTAACTTCCATGGTTAAAGTATGATTTTTAAAATATTGTAATTGATCGTGGCCTTTTGAAACTTTTTAATGTAGGCTTATTCTTCGTTGGGGAAAGAATGTAGGTTCGACTAAAACACGGACAAAAAGACGTGTTGGGGTAGCAGTTTACAACCGAGCATCTTCACTGGAAACATTAGTCAGTATCCCATATTTTCTGGTTTTAATAGGATATAAGCATAATATAGTATGCTCTTTGAATGCAATTTGGTTTCTGGACTCTATTGTCTTTATAAATGGAAATGCTTAAAGAACATTAGCAATCTTTTTAGCAAAATGTTAGTGTATGGTATTTGCACTATAATTTCTTTTATTGCTATGGTTTTCTTCAAGAATGAATTTGGTTAGCATAAATTATGGTGTGGAACATTTAGTAAATTAAATTATGGACCATGTAGACTAAGCAAAACTTAAGAAAAAAATTGGTGGTATCAAAATGTGCTCTTTATAATCAACAATGATTGATGTTAATCATGATCAACTATGATTGATCTACCTTGATCCAGTTGTGAATTGTATTTATTTTTCCTAGTTCTGTTAGAATTTATTTACAAGTTAGGTTATAAAATTTTAATTTGAAGTTTTGTTTGGTTTTGGTTTTTCCTAAATAGGTCAATTGGTCAGTTTAAGTTTTTATATAAATAGTTTCATGTATTATTTTCATAGAAGAGATTAAGATATACTATTGACTTTAGAAATTTCTTCAAAACTTGGAGTTCAGAATTCTCTATAGTTTCGGGTTGTAGCCTCACGGTTTGAGAACTTCTAATAAAAATGTCAGAAACTTCTAATTTAACATGTATAGGATAAAACCAAATGAATTTAGCAAAATGATCCATAAAAATAACAAAATAGCAATACCATTTAATCAAGAAAGTGGAGGAAGTGCCTAATCATCACTGAATATTACATCTAGAGGAGCGGTACTTGCATATTCTTAAGGATGTAAAGTTGATCTACTAGATTTGACCATAGGACAAGCAGTACAATAATAAAAAAAAAAGATGATGACAAAGGAAAATGTTTATTAAAAACTAAATGTTGGGGTGCAATGGATCGGGCAAGGTGAGCTACTGGATAGAGGGTCTTGGTATCATTGTCTTGCCGAGTAGAAAGGTGCTTAAAATTTTTTCTATTGATAACTCATGGTTTAACAATAAAGAGTGCAGTTTAGTGAAGGATACTAGTTCTATCTAAATCGTAAGAGTAGTTACAAAATCCTTAAACTTTGAACGAATCCCTATGAATAGGTAAATGTTGAAATATGAAGGATCAAGAGCTTTACCAACAGCTACAGGTTCATCACTATAAACCTTTCCATGTTGTAAGTATGTTGTGATATTTTCATTAGGTTTCTGATGCATTTCAATCAAGGAAAAGTGCATAGACATAATGCATGTTACGAAGGGGGAGATTAGTGTCGATGTTAGAGTGCTCCAAACAGCATGAGATGTGGTACAACCATTATTGAAAGACAATACCTTAGTAGAAAGGGAGATAATTAGTGTGCTTATGAGTAGTAGATCCTATTGTACCCATATAGTATAGGCTAGATTGATTTCTATGGTGTTATCGGTGATGATGGTTCTGGCAGGATAAGGATGGCTGCCATGTACAAATTTAAATAATCATTGGCCAATTAGAAAGGGCTAAACCTAAGTTTTTCAAAAGATATAGTTGTTATTTATAAGTTTCAAAAAGAGATGGTAATGAGCAATTTGGAGGTTGCAATTGCTGACTCAATTAAGGTTGATAGAGATAAAACTGACACCATTAGGATTGATAGTGTGGCAATGCTAAAAAGAGATTTGTCATGGGTTGTGATGTGGAAGACATGTTTTCTAAAGTAGTTATGTGTGTGCAGTTATGCAATAGGCTTGAAATAGTAGTTGTAAGATGAGATGAAGAAGACGGAAAAAAATAAAGATTGCTACTGAAAATCACTTTTTTTATGCGAAGATTAATGGTTCATAGATTTCAAAAATTAGGCTTTGATACCATAATAGAATAGGAGAGAACGAAAGAGGAAAATATTGTTTTATCATTCATAACGCATGTGTTACATATATATAGTAAAAGATAGTTAACCCTAATGGGCTTTGTATAATAAACCATAATATAATATAGTAATGTTAATACAATAAATAATTGGGCTTAAAATTTTGTTTAATCATATTGCTTCAATATGCAATGGTTTCCAATCAGAATTGTGTACAAGGTTAGAATCCAAAATAGAGCTGATGATGTTTTGAGTAGAATTGTGTATAAAGTTGGATTCAATTGTGTGTATAAGGTTGGATTCAATTGTTTGAAAGTCTTGTTAAATGAGCATGACGAGGATTTTGGTGAAATATGAGAGAAATGTCAAAACCTGCCCATGAAGATTTTCACATTCATCATGAGTTCTTGATAAGAGGTGATCAACTTTGCATTCCTTGATTTTCATGCCCATGATGATTTTCACATTCATCATGAGTTCTTGATAAGAGGTGATCAACTTTGCATTCCTTGATTTTCATTACGAGAGAAGATGATTCGGGGTATACATAAAGAGGGCTTGACTGGCCACTTAGAACGAAAGAAAACTATGAATGTTGTTATTGAGAGGTGTTATTGGCCTTATTTGAGATTAGATATTGGTAAGTTTGCAAAGATGCTATATTTGTCAATTTGTCAAAGGGAAAACACAAAATACAAGTTTATGTCTTTGTTTATTCATAAAAATATATGAACAAACTTGTCTATGGATTTTGTACTAGGACTACCTGTTTCCGATTGACACAACAAGTTCCTTAGTCATTTTTAGCAAACTTTGTGGAGGATGTATGATTCATCTTTACAATTTAGTAGCATAGACCGCAAGCAGATGGGCATATAGAGTCACTAGAACAGACATGCAGTAATTTAATTAGCAGCATTTGTGGAGACAAACCTTAGTAGTGGGATTGTGCATTGGTAGAAGCAAAATTTGCATACAACAACACTAAACACATTGCTATATATAAATCTCCATTCGAGATTGTGTATATGCAGTGTCTTAGACATGTACTTGATCTTGTACCACTAAAGTGTTGGAATTAGTACTACTACTAAAATGATGGATATAAATGCACAAGTTATAGATGCTCAGTTGAGATAAAAGTTGCAGCAAACCAACACCAAATATGAGGAGTGGCTGATAAAATTGTCGTGCTAAAGCGTTTAAAGGAGATAGAGTGATTGTATTTCTATGCAAGGAGAGCTTTCTACTAGGGATATAGAGCAAGGTGCAGGGAATAGGAGTATGGTTATAGGTAATAAGTAAGATCAATGACAATGCTTATATTATCAATTTACTAGAAACTATGGTTATTCTAAGACTTTCAATGTTAATGATATATATATCCTTATTACAGTGATGAATCACTGTATCCAAATTTGAGCATTGACTTGAGGTCAAGTCTTTCACAAGTAGAGTGGATTGATATGAAATGTTTAGTAGATTCAATTATGGATTAGATAGATAAAGCAAAACCTAAAAAAAAGTCTAGTCGCATCAAGTTCTTCTCTCTATAATCGATCATGATTGAAAATCAATCATAATCGCCCAAGATCAATTGACCATGATTGATTATCAACTATAATTGACCATGATTGATTGATTGTGATCCACTTGTGAATTATATTTATTTTTCCTAGTTATGTTGGAATTTATTTCCTGGTTAGGTTAAGTTTTAATTTCATTTTCCTAGTTAAGGAGCTAGAGGTAGAGTTTTGTTTGGTTTTGTTTTTTCCTAAATAGGTCTTAGGCAGGTTTAAGTTCTTATATAAACAACTTCATGTATTATTTTCATAGGAGAGATTAAGATTAATACTATTGAATTCAGAAATCTCTTTAGAACTTAAAGTTCAGAATTTTCTCTACGTTTGGGACAAAACTTTGAGACTTGAAAACCCTTAATTCTATCCTTCTGCAATACGCTGCGTCAAATTCATAATTTTGTTATGGAAAGGAGATCTATATAATAATGTTGGCAGGAAAATATCCGACTATTTTGGCATCCAAATGCTTGATGTAGAAACTGTTATAAGTTGGTGCGGAGTTGGCTTATATTTTATTTAGCCATTTGGTATAGTCATATGTGATGATTACCTATTACCTACTTGTCTGATTGATTTCTTATCCAATTTTCTTGCCATGTCCTGTAGTTATTATTCATGATTGAGAAATATGTTCTTGGCTTGTTTTAATTTATACTTGAGAAATCTGTTCTTGGCATGCTTTAATTTAAACTTTGCATGTTATAGGTCGGTTTTCTCTACCTGACAAATGTAAGTCGTTTGGAAGAAGTCATGCTGAAGTTGGGATTCTCAACTGATTCTTCTACACAAATGATTCCGGAGGAAGAAAATAGTAAGTCAACTATCTAGAGTGCACCTTTCTTGTTTGTAAAATTGAATTTATATCGAGCACCTTGCCTCTATACATTTGTATTAAAACTTGTGCCATGATGGCATGATAAACATGAAATGGGGATCTTTTGGCTCTTCTTTGCACTCGCCTTATCTCTCTAGGTGTACACCTTTGTTTCTCTTATCCTCACCCGCCTTCCATACTGTGTAGCATCTTCTATTCCTCCTAACATGCCATGCAAATATTGCACCATCTATCTGCATATTCCTTGTTCTACATACTCACTGGCAAGTCTCCTTTTTATCATGCTTGTGTTGGCATGATCATCTAACCATTGGTAGCGTCTCCATCAACTGGGGCTTCTATCATTGCCCGGCATCCTCCTCTTATTGAGACATTGTTTGGTAGTAGACTTGGCCATCCAACTCGCTACTGATAGGCTAAGCCAATAATGACATGACACGTGTATAAAAAATGAATGAACTATTCGTGATCATTGTATGAATCCATCCATGTGTTATTTAACTATTGGCCTAGTCTATTAGTGAGTTTGTAGACTTAATCTTCCTAATAATTACTCTCTTCTGTTTCTCTCACGCGGTCTTTCCCATCTTTCTAAGAATTTTAGGCCTTTATATTATGTAACGGGGGCTGAGTACTAGGTGAGCTAACGTAAAATGCATTTCCAAGTAATTGCTTAAGGACCAGGAGGCATTTTTTTCCATTTCTAGCACAGCCTTGAAGTATGCATAATCCAGAATAAAGAGTACTGATTTTCCAAGAAATATTCCAGCTCCCGAAGATAATATTTTTCAGCTTGCCTTCCTCTTTTAATGCTTAATTCCTCTCCTACTGAAGGAGCTTATAAAGTCAAGCCTGGAGAAAAAAATTGAGAATTTTTACCTTTGACTGACGTTGTCAAACTGATTGGAACTGCATACCTTCTGGTGTAATCAATGTTTCCACATTGTGTATTATGCTCTGGAGCTGATATTCAACTCTTAATCTCAGCAATGCAGTATTGCATCTGAAGCTCTGAATGGTACTTTTTAGTTTTCTTTCTACTCAACCTCAATGACTACTCCGATCATTCAACGACCATATATTTCCTTTCTTCGAAGCTCAAGCATTTCTAGGGGATCTGCTTCATTACCCCGATTTTATTTAATGATAGCTTGGTCCTGCTCTAATTAGCTTCCCTTCCAAGCCCTATTTATTATCATCTGAGAACTTGTTCACTTGCCGCACCAAGCATTTTAGATTTGTCTCCAGCCTCTGGGCTTGTAAACTGGTTCTGCATAATGAAAATCAACATTCTCTGATCACATGCACCTTTAGCTCCAAACTATGAACCTTCTATCTTTCGCTCATAGAACTGCCTTATGGTTTGATATCCTTTCCTGATTATCAACTGATTTTCTCACTCTAGACGTTGTTTAGATGTTTACCCCATGTAGCGGTTGTTGGTCCAAGGAAGGAATGAGACTCTTCAGTGTGAATTACAGTAGTTTGGATCGTTTGGAAAACAACAAAAGGTTGGCAAGTAGGGTAGTCAATGAAACAACATTTAGAAAGTTTATGGTGATCCTTCCTTCTTGTATGTGCGTAACTTGTAGCAAGGTACTCAAAAATAGATTTAATTGTTTGCCCTATGCACTGCATGTGTAAGATGTGAAACTAGTCATTTGGTGGTGTCTTATGTTGTATCATTTTGAGAAGTAGTCTGAGGTGAAACTTAAGCACCTAAAGGAATAATGTTAGCTGATGACTTGATGGATGCCTTGAATTATTGAAACTTAAGCACTGGAATGTGGTTTTTGGTGTTGTGAATGAAAGCTCCATTATTTTTATGTTACTAACTTACTACTCAGGCTGTTGAAATTGCGGTGGAACCAATTTATCCAAGAGGAACTATAAATGATGAAATCATCAAAATGACCGATATAACAATGTGGTTGTGTTTATTTGCATATATATATATATATATATATATATATATATATATATATATATATATATATATATAGATGTTGAGATTTTTCTGAATATTAAAGAACCAAACATTTTTCTTCTTTTTTTTTTGTACGACTCCGACGACGATGAGGTCCTGGAGTTTTTTTCTATCATTTGGGCAAATACAGACCAGAAATCTATGGTGTTAAAGAGTTGTTCCCTTTAGAAATGGAGATGGGAGAAGGGAATTCGTATAGATGAACTGTCATCCTCGTACTCAAATTAAAAAGAACTCTTATAGCTGGAAATTGATCATTATTAAGGACATGAAACATAAAAGGAGCAAAAGACTTCATGTGACTGTGAGATCTCAAACATCTTTATTTTCTTCGTGTTAAAATGTTTAAATGAACTAATTATAAAATATATAAATAAATAAAATTAAACTCAAAACCATTTATTATGTAAAATCAGACAAAACTATACACACAATAACAATGAAAGTTAGTTAAGAGTTTTTTCCCCGAACTAATCACTTTTTATTAATTTGTAGGCACTTAAATAAGATAGCATGTGCCTGTCACTGTTATTTTTTTTAATTGATGTGGGTGTCCGGGTCAGTTTACACATACCTCGACTAATTTTATGGGCCCTGAAATTAACGATTATATAAACCTCCAGTGGTCATTATATTGGTAATCACATGGCTCGAACTTAAAACTATAAGGGGAGCAACTCTTTTAGTCTCAAGCTCTTAGCACTAGACCACCTACTAAATGATTCATTTGTTGTTGTTGTTATTATATAAACCTCCAGTGGTCATTATATTGGTAATCACATGGCTCGAACTTAAAACTATAGGGGGAGCAACTCTTTTAGTCCCAAGCTATTATCACTGGACCATCTACTAGATGATTTATTTGTTATTGTTGTTATTATATTTTTTATTTCATTTTGGAGAGAGGTAAAAAAGAAAAGGTATCCTCTCTCCTTCCATCATGTGCTTTAATCCCAAATATTAGCATATTTAGTATTTTTTAGGTTATAGCGTTATAATTACTAATAAAAGATTAATTTTTTTTAGATTATAGTGTTCTAGTTATTAATAAAAGTTTTATTTGCGTTAAAGATACAAGTAAATCATTTATAGAATGAGGAACCAGTTATTATTGCTCGTAAAGATTTAGGAAGCCTTTATAATTTGTAAAGACGTCATAATTGAACCTAATAAAACAATATCAAGCTTTTAGTAGATCAGTTCATCCGATTAAAAGTCCAATCCAATGAGGTGGTGCCACACTGAGAGGGATGGAATGGTCTTCCCAACTACCTGCAAATTTAATAATGTGTTATTATAAAAGTATATTTTCATTAAAAATACATCAAAACAATTAAAAAAATATTAATTTAATTTTTTTAAAAAAATAATTTGAAAAACATATTAAATAAATAAAAAACAAAAACAAACATAGAAATAAAAGGTTTAATATTCAAAATATTTCTGGTTCGTATTGGATCAAAATATTTATAGCAGACAACGACAAACAAATATAAATGATTCATGAAAATCCGGCAGATAAGGCAACAAATGCCATATAGAAAGCCGAATTAACAAAATTCTAAAACAAGTGCAAAACAAGGTAGATTGCTATAATATTTTTATATTTTTTATGAATTTTTTTTTGTTTTTTTTGTTTTTTTTTTGTTTTATAATTTTTTTGTTTTTTTAATGATTTTTTTTTAAATTATCTTTATCGATTTATTTTTTTAATATTGATTTGGTTGAAAATTTAACTTTGTAATTTTAAAAAAAAAACATTGTGGATTGCTATAGTGTTTCCCCACAAGGTTTTTTTATTATATTTTTTTAATCTCATTTTTATCTCTTTTTTTATGAGTTTTTCCAAAATTATCTTTGTCTATTTTATTTTTTTAATATTAAGCTAGTTGAGAATGTAGCTTAGTAGTATTTTTTCTTTAAAACACCGTGTGTTGCTACAATGTTTTCCCATATGATTTTTTCCAAAATTATCTTTGTCGATTTTATTTTTTTGATATTGAGTTGGTTGAGAATTACAATTGTAACTTTCCTCACAAATAACTGTGGATTGCTATAGTGTTCCCCTACACGGTTTATTTTTTTTTTGTTTTTTTTATTTTCTCCAAAAAAAAATTTTATTGATTATTATTTTAATATTAAGTTGGTTGAGAATTTAGCTTTGTAATTTTTTTCTTCAAAACACTGTGGATTGCTACAGTGTTTCCCCACGTGGTTTTTTATTATATTTATTTTTTTTTATGATTTTTTTTGTTCTTTCAATGATTTTTTCTAAAATTATCATTGTCGATTTTATTTTTTTAATATTAAACTGATTGAGAATTTAGTTTTGTAGTTTTTTCTTTAAAATACTGTGGATTGCTACAGTGTTTCCCCATATGATTTTTATAATGATTTTTTCTAAAATTATCTTTGTCGATTTTATCTTTTTGATATTGAGTTAGTTGAGAATTACAACTATAACTTTCCTAATAAAACATTGTGGATTGCTATAATGTTCCCCTAAAAGGTTTTTTTTTCCTTTTTTTTTGTTTTTTTTTTTTTTGTTTTTTTTAAATTATCTTTATCGATTTTATTTTTTTAATATTGAGTTAGTTGAAAATTTAGCTTTGTAATTTTTTATCTTTAAAACACTGTGGATTCCTACAGTGTTTTTCCACATAGTTTTTTATGATTTTTTTTTGTTTTTTGAATAATTTTTTTCAAAATTATCTTTGTCGATTTTATTTTTTGATATTGAGCTAGTTGAGAATTACAACTGTAGCTTTCCTCACAAAACACTATGTATTGCTACAGTGTTCCCCTACAAGGTTTTTTTTTTATATAATTTTTTTCAAAATTATCTTTATCGATTTTTTTTTTTAATATTGAATTGGTTGAGAATTTAGCTTTGTAGTTTTTTTTCTTTAAAACACTTTGCATTGCTACAGTGTTTCCCCAAGTGATTTTTTATTATATTTTTTTTAATTTGTTTTTTTTATGATTTTTTTTGTTTTTTCAATGATTTTTTTCAAAATTATCATTGTTGATTTTATTTTTTTAATATTAAGCTAGTTGAGATTTTAGCTTTAAAGTTTTTTAAAAAAACACTATGGATTGTTACAGTGTTTCCCCACATGATTTTTTTTAATGATTTTTTCCAAAATTATCTTTGTCAATTTTATTTTTTTGATATTGAGTTGAATGAGAATTACAACTATTGCTTTCATCACAAAACATTATGGATTGTTACAGTGTTCCCCTACACGGTTTATTTTTTTTCTTTTTTTTTTTCAAAATTATCTTTGTCGATTTTTTTTTTAATATTGAGTTAGTTGAGAATTTAGCTTGATAGTTTTTTTTCTTGAAAACACCCTGGATTGCTACAGTGTTTCCGCACGTGGTTTTTTTATTATATTTTTTTAATTTGTTTTTCAATGATTTTTTCTGAAATTATGTTTGTTGATTTTATTTTTTTTAATATTCACCTCATTGAGAATTTAGCTTTGTAGTTTTTTTTAAAAACACTGTGAATTGCTACAGTGTTTCTCCACATGATTTTTTTTTTAATGATTTCTTCCAAAATTATCTTTGTTGATTTTATTTTTTTGATATTGAGCTAGTTGAGAATTACAACTGTAACTTTCTTCACAAAACATTGTGGATTGCTACAGTATTCCCCTATATGGTTTATTTTTTTTCTTTTTTTCTTTTTTTTTATTTTTTTCAAAACTATCTTTATCGATTTTATTTTTTTTAATATTAAGCTAGTTGAGAATTTAGCTTTGCAATTTTTTTTTCTTTAAAACACTATGGATTGCTATAGTGTTTCCCCACATAGTTTATTTTCCTGTTTTTTTTAATGATTTTTTTTAAAATTATCTGTTGATTATATTTTTTGAATAATGAGCTGGTTGAAAATTTAATTTTATAGTTTTTTTCTTTAAAACACCATGGATTGCTATAGTGTTTCCCTACATGGTTTTTTTTCTTTTATTTCTTTTTTGTTATGATTTTATCCAAAATTATCTTTGTCAATTTTTTTTTTAATATTGAGCTGGCTGAGAATTTAGCTTTATAATTTTATTTTTCTTTTTATTAACAGAAACGCTAAATCATGTAGCAAAAAGCTAAATCATATAGGGAAAGCACTGTAGCTTTCCTCACAAAACATTGTGGATTGCTACAACTCATTCTATTCAGTCTCTAAATTTTTGATCACCAACACAGTCTTTTTCCCTCATGGAATATTGGCTCCATCAAACCTTTAATTTTTATTACTTATTTAGCACTAGTTCGCAATTTTAACATCATCAAGCGTATTTGCTTCATAAGCCCGCTGCAGTGTGCGAGCATGCCATCTAGTCAAATCCTAAATCACATACACCATCAAGGAATCGACAAAAGTTATAGGCGAAAGGGTTGTTCTATAGGATCACGTGGATCCACCCAAATCAAGAGTTTTGGACATGGCTCTTTGTAACACCCGACGATTTTGTAAGCATTTAAATTTAATTTCCTACAATTTGGTACATAAAAATACTTGATTTATTTTACACTGTAATGAAATTTCTATTGAAATTTCGGCAGAGTCTCCTCTATATTGGGAGGTCCCAAGTTATCAACAACTCATCTTGTACATATCTTATGTTCATTCCATCATTAACGCATATACATATCACATTGCGACTACAATTATTATTAATCATAATATTTTGCAAATCCAAGGATTCATTTCGAACATATAATTTACAACACAAACTAATAGTAATAAACTTGATTAATAACATTAATATTACAAGCATAAATTTTGAAGGTCTCTATGATTAAGATAAAGGAACACTAACATCGATCTTGTCATATAATTATCTAAAGAAAATACAACAACATCCATTTCATCTCAGGTTCACACAGAAGAAATAAGGATGCTAACCCTAAGTCATACAAAAGGATTGGAAATACTAATTCCCTAATTCATACAAAAGAACTAGACACCTAGGACACTACTCCTGATAAGAATGAGAAAGACATGCAACATCAAAATAAGAGAATAATTATATTAAATAAATAAAATACAACCAGATAATGGAGGGTCACCATTACGTGTAACTATGCATATGTGTACTCACTCGATAGGGCATAATCATAGTTGATCCGCAAAAGAAGATCCTTTACTACATCTAAAGCCTATCCTTCCACAACTTACTTATGGTTTTCTTTTCGATTATCACACATTAATTTTGTCTGATTTACTCTTTTTCTTATCCACCCCAAATTCTGAGGCAGTCGATACCGACATTAATAACTCTTATTAGTGTAATTAGTCACCCTTACCCAGATAGACTAATCAATTCCTTAGCAATGCCAACACAAACTTAATCAATCGATGCCATTGAGCTATTTCCAACCCGAAATAGTCAATCAATTGCTCTCCATCACTTGGAGATGTTTTTGGAAATGCCAATGTCAAGTTCTCTTGACACCATTAACTTCCTCTATGAAGTTAATCAAGTTATTATGAGTTTGCCGATACAAATATTATTTATTAGTATCATTAATTATTTGTGATACAAATAGTTAATCAAGTTCAATATTCATTATATTTCCATCAAGGTCATGCCGATGTTAACAAATATCCGAACTTCGACCAAAATTCATTATATGAATATGTCTACAACCAAAATTCATATTTCAAATCCATGTCCGTTTCACCATATCTTTCCTTTCTTTAGTCATATTCATCGGGTAGACATATTCATATAATAATATTATTTTTCCTGCTTATAGGCAACATTCATATAGAATTAGTATTTGTTTTCCTGCCCGTAGGCAACATTCACATTGTAATAACATTTCTTGCTCATTGGCAATGTTCACACAATAATAATATTTCTCCTACTTGTTGGTAACTTTCACGCAACAATATTTGTATTCCCCGTAGGCAATATTCATATAACAATATTTCTTATGATACACAGTAGTACAAAATACGCATAATTTCTATCATATAATTAGCATTATAAGAATTTAAACAATTTAAAGAAGCAAGGAGGCAACCCTTACCTTGAACTCCTGTTGTACTTGCACGTGAGAAATCGAGTCTCACTCTGTATGCTTTTCTTACATTCCAGTAGAACACCTGAATCAGTACTTAAACCCCTTTCTGATTCATTCATCATATCTATTTATTTCACATGCCCAATTAGTTTCGAAAACAAGTTCATGAATAAGCTATTTTTAGTCATCACTTTAATTCATTAAATTAGCATCCATTCTCACTAATATTAAATGTCCAACCAACTCTTTCTTCTACCTTGGCCGAATATAGGCTTTATTTCTACAATAAATCCTTTTGTGTTTATATTCAAGATAACATGATCAATTCTCATCTATATTGGCATGATATAATATATTCCATATATTTCAAGTCAAATAGTATTACCAAATATATTACATGTTCATCAAATTGATCAAAAAGTTTTTTTTGCTAGAAACTATTCATTCAGAACAACAACCACATGAAAGGACTTTCTTCCTTGATATGGCTACTTACTAACAATTCTTGGTCAAAACTTCCTAAACACTCATGTTAAACTTTTTTTTATTCAATACCAAACATTGTTGAGCATGTCAAATGCCTTAAACCATAACCCTTCCCATGTTGTTTTCTTTTTGCCGAAGCTTAAGTGAATTATAATGAATTTTCTTCAATTCCTTTCATTATCCACTCTAAGCAGCATTACCTCACCTAAACATTTTCATATGTATATAATCATTAATAATTGTCTATCTAGAGATGTTCACATTACGCATATAATTTTATTTGTGCCTCTTGCACATTTTCTTCTTTCAAACTAATACATATACTCACAAGTATATTCTTATGGTTTCTTAATCCTTTCATTGAACAATGTACATTAATATAATATCAATACTTCATTTAAAATATTGTCACTAAATGTTTATTTCTATTCTTCATACAAAGTTATTTCAAGCAATCATTTCTATTTTTTAAGCAACATTCACCAAACCAGAATTTATCCCTTGAATTTCTTCTCTTAGTCGAAACTTGTGCTCCAAGTCCTCATTAGTTCATTCATTTAAATCACATCATTTTCTTCATTTACAATATATGCTATCATACATAAAACATATATCAATCTCTCAAATAAGAAATTATAAGGGATTCAACATTTGTTCATACAATTTCTAAGAACATCAACACTTTTAACTTCTTTTCCAGCCCATGTTGTCCTTAAATATTTGTTCAAGATCATGAATCATTGAAATATATCTTTAATTTTCTACTCCCCCCTTCAAGTCCCTTTATGGTCGGCCCTAATCTAGGGTTTTCTCCTTAGTTTACATCAAGTTTTTCTTACTGTACATTCTTTGAAATTTGCTCTTTCCTTTATAAAAATTATTGTTCACAATATTAGTTTTCAAAACATTAATATGCATAAAAATCCTAAGTTTTCATTTGGGTTGTTCAACCTTTACAACAAAGCTCACTCAAGACAACAATGGAGATTAAAGGGTTGTTCTTACCATATGAATTAAGCAAGGATTAAGGATGATTTTTGACAACTCCATATGTGTTCTTCTTATTCTCTTCCTTGGTTGATTCTTCTCCTCCTATTTCTGCCTTTAGCCGTGAATTTCTCTCTCTCTCTATCTCGCCCCCCCTCTCCCTACATCTTTATTTTGTGGCCTTTCTCCTCACTTTCATTCTTCATTCACTTTAGCATCGTATGGATGAAATGCAAGAGAGCACTTTGTTGGAAATTTTGTAAGAGAGGGGATTGTCTTGGCCAGCAGTAATGGGAGAGCTAAAGACACCCTCTTTTCTCCCAACTACTTATACTCCCTCATAAATGAAGTTAGGTCTTGTTTGGTTTGGTTCTTTTTTTTGTTCAAAAAAATAAATGTAAAAAAAGTATTCATGTCACATCAAACTATTTGATATTGTTATTAAATTTTGTTTAATGAGTGAATCTTGAAACCTCCTAACTCGACTTTTTGCTTAGTCCAAGTTTAAAATAAAATTTTATAGGAGTTACCCCCACATAACTCAGTTGACTTTAGGGGTCTAAAGACAACCTAATGACCGATAAAAATTATGGTTTGACTTTAAGAAATAATTCAAGATGACCTTTTTTAATATTGAAATGACGACATATTTGATTGACCTGGTGTTGCAATGTCACGATCATACAAATTAATAAGGGGTTGATCCCACGAGGAAAATCTAGTTTAGGTCTTTATGCTAAATGATTCAAAGTTGATGAGGGTTTGAGGTTATCTAGGCTATGCTATGGTAAACAACATAAAATAATCCAGCTAAATTAAATAAATCTAAAACTTATTAAGAGAAAAACATTGGTCTCAAGTAAACGTCCATCTACAAAAATCAAAATTGATCATTAAAATGATACATCAATTTATATTCTGAATATCTATTTTTCCTTAATAATGGTTAGTTAACCGATTCGTAGAGTAACCAACCCTAACCATTAAACAATCACAGTGTCCATACTAGTAATTTATTTCAATGACAACCTTAAGCACTAGATAGGTTATAGGTTGATAAATCTGGACAACATAATTGTCTGCAGTCTATGTTCAATTTAATTGAAAGTTTTCCCTAAGATTAACAATATAGATCCACCATAATTATTAAACTTAGTCGCTTCACAAGTTTAAATATCAAAACTCTGGTTTTGATAGCAAACTTAGCAGTAGATTGATTAAGAATAATAACTTAGAGTCCGCTCTAATAATAATAGGAAATAAGCAAAGGAAAACATTCATACTCGTTATATAAATTAAAAAGAAAAGATAGAATAGATCTTACAATTCTTGAAATCTGAAGGTTTTTGTATCCTTTCAACTAAGTAAAATAATTATTTTTAAAATCTGAAGGTTTTAGTATCCTTTCAATCCTTTCAACCAAGAAAAATAATTTAGTTTTGAAATCTGAAGGTTTTAGTATCCTTTCAACCAAGAAAAATAATTTAGTTTTGCATGTCTATCGAAAAACTAAGAAAGAGAAAAGATGAAAATATAATCTCGAGAATACAAGAAAAGGGTGAGAGTTTTTTTCTTCTTTCTAACCGCCCCCTCTCTTTCTTTCTCTCTTGCTTTTTATTTGATTAGAAACCCTAATCCTTCCAATCCGTTTGTTTCCATCAAAAAATAAAAATAGTCATTTTCAAAGTAGACAATTTACATTTAAGTAGAAAATAACTATTTTCCTAAATAAAAGAAAAAATAGTCTTGCATAAAATCTTCAAGCTTTGACTTTGGACTTAGAGAAGTTAACTTACCCAAATAAAGACATTTGTCATACGAAGAAACAATTTCCATGTCGGTTTGGATGCTTTTGAAGTAAGTTGAACTTGTTTCTTTACAAAATCTGTCTATTGACAGAATTTATAAGTTGTCTTAGAAAAATCATATCTCTCTCATATGAGCTTTTTTTCTGCTGAAATTTGGTAGGTGCATAGGTCTTTGAGTTGGAAAGCAAAAAAAATGAGTTTGTATTGAATGGACTTCTTTAACTCAAGATATTGAAGTCGGAATGACCGAAAGTCAAAACTAGCAGAATACAAGACTTGTCTTTGAAGACTGTGATTTCCATCCCTGTTATTTTTTATTTTTCTTTCCATATATTATAGAAAGGTGTGGATGTTATATTTTTAATGCCATGGGAATCACTTTATTTCGACCTCTACAGCTCAAGTTCTGCGTAAAACATCGATCAAAGGTCAAATCTACCAATATTTGACACGAGTTGGAACATGATCTGAATTTTATCTCCAATGCTCCTTTTCAAATCTTATATTCAAAAGTGTATTCAAAACATAAAATAAAGATTATCAAGGTGTGTGTGTATGTGTGTGTGTGTGTGTGTGTGTGTGTATTACTAGGTAAATGTGGATAAAACTATCGAATAATATGGTTGCATCACATGATGATACAATACATGCAAGGGTTGGACAATCATACTCGGTTTTTAGCTTAATATTTCTTAATATGCAGTTTTAGTATAACAAGTATAACTCTCAATTCGACTGTTGTATCAGGCTAAGATTTTTCCATAAGATTCTTAAGGCTTTGTTTTATATAGGATTAAACTTTCCTAACAATCAGACTTTAGAAAGGCCTGGTGATAAGGTGTAGAAGCTATTATACGAGAATTGTATTATTTTTCTAGTTGATTTATGATTTTTTTTTCTAATTGGATTAATACTCTTTTAACATTTTTCCAACCTTATTTAGAATTTTTTTACCTAATATAAATAGGGTAATTTAGCTTGTAATTAGGTTTTGGCTTATAGGTTGGTGACAAATTAGTTATTATTATTATTGTTGTATATTGTGTGCTTATGTATGGATTCTCGTACTTTTACTTCTTCATTGAATTGAGTCGACTTATCAAACAATAATTGTCTTCATGAAATCTTTATTATACTTCACGTTTGTGATTCTTTACAATCATTAGATAGGGGTTTCATTTCAATAGTTTTGGTGCATCAATTTAGGTAATTGTTGTGTCGAGCTTTTATCAACCAAATACATTTTTAGCTTTCTTAGGTTGTTCTTTCTCGCGTGTGGGTCTTAGGGTTCTTACTTTTCGAGTTGACATCAGAGTTAAGCTATAAAATTAAGTTATATCCTTTTTCTTTGAGTTTTTACATTTGATTTAGTCTTCTTTTTAAATATAATCTACAACAAGTTATATTCAAAAAAATATATCTTTGATTTCATTATTGTCAAGATCAGAAGTACAAAAAGAAGGAGATCAAATCACAAGTGTTATAAATTCTACTGCAAATTAAAATCATTAAATATTGAATTCGAAAACTATAAGATATACACCTACGATATGATACTCTTTGGTTTTTGGTTTCTTAGTGTCAAATATTGATTTTAGGTTATTTGAACATATTTAGGTTTGAGTAATTCTAAAATTACAAAATAATTCATATCGTATTAGTTTTCATCAACACAATTTTTAATACATGGAAAAAAATTCAGGTTAATCAGATATCAAAAAGATCTTGAAATAAGGCCCAAAAGCTACTATATGGAATTTGTATTAGTTTCCTAATTGATTTAGGATTATTTTTTTATTTTTTAAAAAAATCTTTTATTATTTATCCAGAATTATTTAAGATTTTTTAATCTATTATAAATAGGTTTTTTTTTTTACAGACTTTGATTTCATAATAATATTGCTTATGTGTAAGGTATTCTCGCATTCTTTAGTACTCTAAAGAGTTGAACTTGACTTATTAAAGAACAACTATCTTTGTAACATCTTTTTTATACTTCTCATTCATAATTTTTTTAATCATTAAGTGGGGGCTTATTCCAATAGTATTGGTGCTTTAGTTCATGTAATCTTTGTGTCACGCTTCCATCATACTTAATTTGTTTTTGCTTTTCAGGATTGTGTCAATTTTAACTGTGGGTTACAAGATCTTTATACCCATGAGATTTGTATCAATCACTATCATTAATATCATCAATAAGAAGACCTTTAGGTTTGTCATCCAAGAACTTGTTCAGAAGTATTGTAATGAAAGAAACATGGGAGTTTGTCGCTAGGTATTTGACCAAATAGGACCATCAAATTCCTATAGAACGTGTCACTAAAATATCCCTCAAAGAGTATAAGGCTAAGTGGACTGTGTTTTTCCATTAGATAGGAAATGAGAACTATTTGTCACACATGAGGTTTGTGAATAAGTGATTGTCTGATAATGAGAAAGGAATATTCGTCTTTCTGCTAAACAAGGTGTATTGAAATTATAATTCACTAGATACTTTTTATTTGTTTATATGAATTTATTTGAGCTTTCATCTTGGTTTTTTGGTGATAATCATATGGTCTGATGAGAAATTTGGTATTTTAATAAATATTAAAAAAATAAAAAGATAAATGATTGGCACGTACGTTGAACATGCTAGTAAGTAAGTTGACCCACAGTGTTCAAACAAAGGGTGCGACAACTTACGGTAAGCCAAAAACAACCTTCTTTTTTATAAAAAAAAAATTCATCATAACAGGGCCTACCTCCCAAGACAGAATTTATGATGTATTTCCATCTAGTTAGGTGCTAATTGGCTTTTCTTTTTTTTCTTCTTTTCTCTCTCTTTAATTTTCACGCCTAACCTCCAGCAGCCCTTCAATTTATTTTTCCTTCAAATTTAATCCATGTTCTTTCAATTCATATTTTTTTTATTTGAATTAGTTTATAGAATTGAACTTTATTTTTTATTATATCCTCTTTTGATTTTTTTTTATGTGTCAGATTTTGGTCTCCATTCTTTTAAATGTTATTTATTTTATTTGAGATCATTTTTAATTATTTTTATGATTTCATCCTCCTTTATTTTTTATTGCTATTTTTTTACTTTATTAATTTTTAAATTGATATTTTTTTCTGATTTCATCCTTCATCATTAAATTAAGCTTTTTAATTGAGTTCAAGTCTAGGGTTTAACAGATTTTAAATTTAAAAGATTAATCTGGGTTTAGAAAATTTGTCCAAGTTCATTTGTTTTTTTTTCTTGGTTTAAGCTCATATTTTTTCAATTTCATCCTTTTGCATTTGATTTAATTGGAGATTGGGTTTCATTATTTTTTACTTGTTTTTTTATAGGAGTTTTCACTAATTTTAAAAATAACTCAGTCTATTTCAGATCTTTTTATTTGTCATTCTTTGTTAAATTTAGATTTTTTAAAAAATAATTTAAAAAAAAATAAATTAAATCAATTGCTTAAATATAAACATAATATGCTCACTTCATGATAATTTTTTTTTCTTATAGCTTTTTTTGTCCTTTTTTTTTAATTTGAATGTTTTTTTTTTTATTTTTAGTCTTCAATATTTGGTTGATTGGAATTTGGCTCCCTATTGTGTTTTGATTTGGGTTATGTGGGGTTTCTTGGTCTCATGTCCTAGATAGCGGGTTTTGCATGTTAACCATAGCAAGCTCAAATCAAGTCAATGTATTGTTGTCTTAATTTTTAAAAAAAAAATAATAATATCATTCAATATGTTACCATCTCATTGTTTTTAAAGTGTTTTGTATAATATGAATCAATTTTTTTACCTCCTAATATCTTTATAATTTCTTAAGATTAGAAAAAAAAAATGATCTAACATGCTACGTAATGTGAGCTAAGAATCTAGAAATCTTCTGATTTTATTTAATATGTAAAAAAAAATTATCAATCATTTTCCTCTTACTTTATGTTGTTTGGTGTGAGAGTATGAATTCATGAAAATGAATTATAAAATAAAGTGGGAAACATCATCATGTTCTCTAACTTGTGACCATTCATCCAACAGCGATTAGAACTTGATTATAGAATGACAAATAAAAAACACCATGAGTCCTTGTTTTAGCTAGTCTTCAAGTAAATCACTAATCAACATTAATTTGTTGAACTTATTGAGATAATGACTTCGTGGGTCTTCAAGGAATAAGACATTGGAACTATCCAAATTAAGTAGTGTTATAATCTATCTATAATAAGCAAAATAGTAAAAACCTTATTAAAAAATAGTACTCTCACATGAGAAATCAAGAAATGCTTTGAAACTAAAAAAAAAAAATACTTTGAATGTACCTTTGAGGGGTGTAACTTAACTGATCAAATTTTAGGTTTGTTTCTTAGAGATTACCAATTCGAGTCCCACAAATCTCAGGGCTACTAGAGATTTATATGGTTGTTAATTCCAGGGCTCGTAAGATTAGTCAAGGTGCGCATAAATTAGTCCAGACATCCATGTTAATAAAAAAAAATGCTTTGAATGTTGAATATACTTGAGGGACGTCTAAAGGCCATGTACTTCCATTTTCACTTTAAATTTACACTGCTACCTAATAAAATTGAGCCAAGGTTAAGTCCTGTATGGCTATATCTTTTAAGTTTTGGTATTTCTGAGGAGTGGTGGCCAAAAAGTGCAAAAATATATAAAGGAGCGAAGCACTTTCTTGCTAGGAGAATATCTCCAACTGGGGACTACATGGTTAACCCTAAAAACAACCAAATGGGCCTACTGCTACTAAAAATGTCTATAATGTGGTCAGTTATACCCAGCTTGCTCACCGACCTGACATTCTTCCCATTATGGACCCACATTCCCCCCTCCCCATCAAAGATCAGTAATTAATTTACTGCTGTAATTGATTAGGAAGATGAAGGCCCACTGAATCCATGCACTCCAAAGAGAAAAGATGTTGACATCCATGGCTAGCCAAATTGTGTATGTGGCAAGCTCATCCACAACTACGATGGCTAGGTTCATTCTTGTGTGTTTTGGCTCCTGGGCTATCCAAACTCTAAATTTCTTATAACATCAAACTGTCCCAACGGATAGGATATTCATGCCTATGTTTTGCATGGTCTTCATTTCCTTCCTTTTTCTGATGTGTTCCCTCATCTTGTTGCCAAAAGAGACGATGGTCTCACTTCTCTTGCTGAAGTGTAATCGTCATCTTGCGTAGCCAAAATGTCCAAAGTTATTTTAGGATCGATTAAAAGGAGCTTTCAATTCAATTCATTACGTTTAGATTCCCTTTTCAATTCTGTTCATATCTCAATTTTTT
Source organism: Populus nigra (assembly GCF_951802175.1). Taxonomy (NCBI): domain Eukaryota; kingdom Viridiplantae; phylum Streptophyta; class Magnoliopsida; order Malpighiales; family Salicaceae; genus Populus; species Populus nigra. Next base: position 29,788,993 of record NC_084852.1, on the reverse strand, counting down.
AAGAAATAAGATGTATTAGTGTGCAACATCTTCAATAAATATGTTGCATTTCAAATATTATTGGCATCATCGTCATCATCTTGCGAGCATGAGAGAACCCTTGTCTTTAATAGTTTAGTGAAGGACGAACAAGTAAGAAATGCATATACGTTTGGGTTTGGTTTTTGGGCTCTAGGATTTAACCTCAATTCATACCAATCGATGACAATTGGTCCACGTTCTGGTCAGAAAAAGAAAGGAGAGGGGCTCCAGGAAAAACAAGAAAAAGTGTAACCAGCTGGAATGGAAAAGGACCGAGTACTGACCCCGAAAGATGATACAGCTATGAATGCAATTGATACAACAAAATCACAAGCCAATGGATTGGAGTCTTATGAGGACCCCCTAAAATAAATAATCATTCAGGGACCCATTACATGCAGGGAATGTAACAGCCTCGAAAGACGAGAGAGGCAGAGCAACAAAAATTTTGGTTTTAAAAAAAAAACAATTTAGCACAATAAACATCAAAAATTGGCACAAAAATATTATTTGAAAAAACATTTAGGAAAATAACACATTTTAATATTTTTACGCTTTAAAAACACAAAAACTTAAGATGTTGCTCTTCTGAAACGCAATATCAATTAAAATTTAAATTCAGATTGAAGATCACAGAACAGATACAGACAAAACGCAGCCTCTCTCCCCCAAACCGACGATACCCACATTATCTCTCTAAAAACCCACCAAACACCTTTATTTTACCCTCAAAACAACCAAAAAGCAAACCATCTACAGGTCTGTAAGCATTAAAATCGATCGTTCTCTTTGTTGTTGTTGTACTTGTGCGACGTCGCGATGAACATCCTCCCAGACCAAGATCATCATGATGTGGGTGAAAAGAACAAAGAATTTTTTTTTTATCTTTATCAGTAAAAAAGGGATGTAATCTCCACTTAGTATTTTGGTCACTAGGAGCTCTAATTAGTCTCAGAGTCTAGATAAGGAGATTGGTTGTGTATAGGGAGGACGTATCACCCTTAGTACACCGTACCTAAGGTAAGTTGCATTATTTATTTGTCTGATATAAACTAAGGTAATCAACTTGTCCCTAGCTCATCTGCTTACAAACTTTATATTCTGAAATTCTTGCGATTTTTAGTTAAGTAGCTTTGGACAAGGGTGAAGATGTTTAATGTATTTGGTTTGTAGCAAATCACAGTGAATTCTAAGGCAAGACAACATGAATCTTTGAAGAACTCGAGGTGTTGAAAGCAATAATTTGCAAACTTTAATTAACCAAATAAGTATAAAAAACAATCTTTTGATAAAGGTGTGAAGAGGGGAAAGGGGGCATATTCATAATGAACTTTTCAATAATGGCTTTCATATGTAAGGGCTTCCTTTCGAAGCGAATGATATGTATTATCAGATTGGTTAACTGAGCCATCTTTTTTCTCAGAAATTTATTTTGCTTTTGTCCATGTCGAACTCTCATATTTGCTTCTTGCATATCTTGGTAGGGGTTGGCATTTAGAGGTGGTCCTATATTTCTTCTACAAATGAAAGACATGCAATGTTGCAAAGCTAATAAATATGATATGCATGCGAAAAGACAAAAGGTAAATTGAATACGGTTCACCCTTCAAGGGGTGGAAATGGTCGTCACTTAGTGTCTTATTACACTAATGAGGAATTCATATTTGTCTCAGTCAATTTGTTATCTAAACTCTTGTAGAATCTATATGACAACTATTTACCACCTAAAAGTTATGGAATTCAGGATGCCACATGTCATAACCCTTTTTTCTTATGTTTTTTTTTTCATCAAAAAAATAGCAAAAAATCAAATCTAAAAAATATAATTTTGACGTTCACATCGTTTTTGAAATTTTCAATGTCTTTTCAAAAGAATTAAAAATTGAAAAATTTACTACTTTTGACACGTTCAGTTTTTAACACACTCATTTCAAGATCATTAATTATTTTTCTTATCGAATCAATGTTGACATTGTTTTTTTCAAAAAAAAAATCAACAAGGGGACCAAAAGTGTAAAAAAAGAAAATGAGAGACCAAAGTGATTTTGGGTCTCTTGGTCACCAAGTTTACTTAGGGAACAAGCAATTGGGAAGGAAAAAGACAAGTTATTTTGCCTATAAATAGTAAAGGAATCCCACACATAAAAGGAGTAGAAAAGCATTAGCCCAAAAACTATTATACCTCACATTCTCTTCCATACACTGGCAAACCCTAAACCCATCTCTATAATAATCAGCCATCAACCATAAAAGAAAAAAGAGAGGGACCTAAACAACAACCACCCAAAACCTAACAAATCCCTCTCTCCCACACATTTCTCCACTTACCTGCACGCATATGTTGAAAAAAGAATAAATGAAAAGTTTGTCTCACTCACATTCCAGAACACATCCCACCATTTCAAAAGCAAAAAAAAAAAATCAAAAAGCCTTTCTTTTTCACTTGAAATAATCACAGCTCAATTAAAAATAACCTACATAATAGTACCCCTCTTGGAGAAAGACCCACAACCATTTCTATTTTTCAGCCCCATTAACAACTTAAAGCCTCAAACCATTTAAAACCCAACTCCATTTTCAGTCAAAAAAAAAGCCCTTATGGTGCAACTGTCATAAATACTATTGCCTCCTTCAAAATAAAAACCAGCACCAACTGCAACGGTTCCATCTCCTGTCTTCACAACTAGAACTAAAACCAGCATAGCCAACCTAGTAACCTCCTATTTATCCACCAAAATCCATCATAGAAGTTGTCAGCACCTCCACCAATATAGCTAAAAACATGCACGAGCAGTGATTGTCAACCTTTTTTTTCTTGAACCCGCACACACATCTCCTAACCAACAGACTCAATTGGAAACACATGCTTTCCTTCATACCCACTGCTATTTTTCCATCACACATACAAATCTTTCTTCTACCACCAACAATCTCAATTTTTTTCTTCACTCTAAGCAACCCAGCATAACCACCTACAGCTAGCCTTCCAACCAAAATCTTCATTGACGCTGCTATCAACACCAATCGATGTTCAATACTACTAGAAATCCCTTCCATAGTCAACACTAGTGATTGCATAACATCCACCACACTCTTCCATAACAGACCCCTCAGCTCTTCCATAAAATAAAAACAACCAACTCTATTTCCAAATAACCCTTTTTCATTATCTTTTCCACCATCCTTCGGTGGCGTAGTAGGAGTGGCAGCTCATGAAGAAAAAGAGAGGGGAAGACTGAACTTCCAATCAAACATATCTCCTCCCTCATATGTTCTTTTGTCTTACCGTTGATCCAGAGGTGAAAAGGAAACAAAGGAGCTTCAGATCCACCAGCTAGGGGTGATCATTTTCGGTTCGATTCGGTTTTTATCAAAAAAATTTACCAAATCGAATTTAAAAAAAACTAAAACCAATTCAAACCGATCGATTTCGGTTCGGTTCGGTTTAGTCGGTTTTTTCAGTTTGGATCAATTTTTTTCTGGTTTGGCTTGGTTTGGGTTCGGTTTGGTTTTTTTGGTTTTAAGCTTATAAAACCGAATCAAACCAGTCGGTTTTTTCAAAATTTTAATCGGTATAATAAGTTTTTTTTCACGGTTTGGTTTTTTAGGTTTAATCGGTTTTTTAGTTTTTTTACTCACCCGTACCACTAGGATGCCTTCATTCAACAGTGGCGACATATGAATACATGCTAAACATCTCTGAAGATCAATTCATAAACTCAGAATAGTTTTTGGACAAAATGTTTATTATTGTGTATAAGTTTGGATTGTTAGGATATTATTTGTTTTGAATTGATGTGTGTTTTTAATTTGATAATTTTATAGTCGATTTTGAGTTTATTTTCTTAGAGTTGTAATTGCTAAATGAACGTTAAATGTTGGTTCATGATTTATGGTTGAGTTTATGTTGATTTGAACATTAAATAATGATTCATGAATTATTTTTAGGTTGGTGTTGATTTATTTGAATTAGTATGTAATTTAAATGAAATTCATGAATCAATAAAATTCATGTGGATTTTTAAAGTTATTTGGTTTTGAGTTGATGAATGATAATTGGTTTTGAATTAATATCGTGATTAAAATAACTTGATTCAAACGCATGTTGTGTTTTGCCAAACATGGTCTTAGTCTAATTTTAAATTTTTTAGAAGATCATTTTGCAAATGATTTTGAGCCCCTCACATTCTTTACCTTTCTATATTTAATATTTGAAAATGTGACCTACACGCAAGGTGTTTTTTTAGTATTAAATAAATCAATTTTCTTCCATAAAAAATATCAAAAATCTTTCTTTCAAAAATACAACTTTATTTTAGATTGCTTATGGGCAAGTCTCTCAAAAATGATAAAATCATATTTACATTAAAAAAAAAAAAGCATGGCATAATTTATCACTTTTTTAAAATACCAAAATTCAAGAAAATAGTTTTGTTGATATTTTTGCATGTATTTTTGGATTTAATAATCAGTTTATGAAATCCATAAGAACTTAGCCTATATTTCAAAAATACAAAAAAAAATTATTTTGTTTGATCCATTATCAAGAATTACAAACTTTTAACTAATACATATTCTCAATATTAAAAGAAAATATAAAACAAATATGTTTTAACTCTAGAATGGCTAGGCTTAACCCTATTGTTATAGTCTACTCTAGTAGTATGGACCTGCTTTAAACATTAGACATACCAACAGTTAGAAAACACAACAGCATCTTAGTTTATATCATATAGATAAACAATGCAGCTTATCTTAGGTAAGATGTACTAGGGGTGATACATCCTCTCTATACACAACCAGTCCCTTTATCCAGACTCTAACACCAGTTAGAGTTCTTAGTAAACAAAATATTAAATGGCAATTTCATCCTTTTTTTATTGATAGGAAACAATAATTCCTTGTTCTTTCCACCCATCACCATAAAGATCCCGGCCTGGAAGGATGTTCATTGCAATGTCGCACACATGCAACACTACATGTTAAGCTTTCCTTGACGCAATTTAAAGATGACACATACAGCCTAAGAATAGGTTTTAATCTGTAAGTGAACATGGATAGGTTTTCTACCTGATTTAAAAAAAGTCTCGGATCTGCCTAGTAACGGTATTTGTAAAGAAAGTATGGGGGCGCTAAGAGGAATGATTAAGGCAAGTATACCCACCATTATCAAGCAATCACTCGAATATAAGATAGGTGTTTCATGCATCTGAACCCTAACCAATAGTCATCGACTAACAAAAAGTAAAACACAATAATCAAATAAACAAAGCTTAGTTTACGAGATGTCCTCAATAAAGTCACTGTTATGTCACACGTGTGTGGCATCGTGATGAACATCCTCCTCTACCAGGACCACCGGCATCTGGGTGGAAGGAATAAGGAATTCTTGATCTTCATCAATAAAAAAGGTTAAAGTCTCCGCCTAATATTTTAGTTATTAGGAATCCTAACTGGTCTTAGAATCTAGATAAGAGGAATGGTTGTGTATAGAAAAGACGTATCACCCCTAGTACACCTTACCTAAGGTAAATGGCATTGTTTATTTGTCATATATAAACTAAGGTAAGGTTGTGATTTTTAGTCGTTGGTCTATCTAATGATTAAAGTCGATCCACCTTAGTAAAATGGACCATAACTTTAAGGTCAAGCCTAACCATTTTAGAGTCAAAACATATATTTTATAAATTTTTTTAATATCAAGAATACATCTTACATATAAGTTTATAGTCCTTCATATTAGAACAAACAAATAAAATATATTTGTGTTTTTTAAATGTAGGTTAAGTTCTCATGGATTTCATAAACTGGTTATTAAATCCAAAAATACATGCAAAAATATAAACAAAACTATTTTCCTTGAATTTTGGTATTAAAAAAAAAGATAAATCATGCCATGTATTTTTTTTCTTTATATTATGCAAATATTTTTTTTATTTTTGAGAAACTTGGCCATATTCAATTTGAAATAAATTTAAATTTTTTAAAAGAAAGATTTTTTTCATTTTGTGGAAAGAAACTTATTTATTTAATAACAAAAACGCATCTCGCGTGTAGGTCATAATTTCAAATATTAAATATAAGGAGGGAATGTGGGGAACTTAAAATTAATTGTAAAATGATCTTCCAAAAAATTTGAAAATTTATGGAAACTAGATTAAGGTTGTGTTTTTCAAAATGCCAATAAAATATTTTTATGTAGCTATTTTAAACATGATATCAATTCAAGATGAATTATCGTTCATTAAATCAAAACTAAGCAAAACCAAAAATCCACATGAATTTATTTATTTCATAAACTTTATTCAATTTCATGTTAATTCTAATAAATCAACACAAACTCAAACATAACTTATTCACCAAAATATAATATTCAAAACGCAATCACAACCTAAAAATAAGAATAATCAAGTCATTTCAAAATCAAAACACACATTAAACAAAATTAATAGTGTCCAAATAATCCAAAAATTATACACATTAATAAGAATTTTGTCTAAAATTCACAACATTTTATCAATTTATCAAAAGCATAATTTGAGGTTATGAATCGACCTTTTGAGGTGTTTAGAGTGTCCAAGAACTACTGGAATCAAGGTTAGAGGATCGCTAGAACAGTGATGGCATGTGTATCCACATGCCCTGCCACTAGAAGAACACCACCCATTGGATTTGAAGCACCTCTCCTTTCTCCTTCTATCTACATTGACTATATAACAAAAAAAAACACCAAAGAAACAAAGCACAACAAGTTTTGTTTCTTTTTCTTTTCTTTCTCAAATCTGCTGAGACCAAGACTTTGATGTAATTAGAGTGTATGTCATCATAGGAGGAGGTCAAAGAGAGCTGCCATCAATGTTTTGATTGTTATTGTGGCTAGCATGGAGAAGAGAGGGAGTTGTTGGTTACTGGAAAGATAAAGCTATGGGTGGCCTGGATAAGAGAAAAGAAGTTATTGGTAGTGGTGCTCATAATGGCGATGCTGCTAGAGCTAGCGTTGTTAGATCTATCGCTAGCAGGGGTTGTTGTGATGTTGAGAAGCTAATGGGGGTTGTTTTGGATGAGAGGAATAGAGGGAGAGTCATTTCAATGAGGTAGAATCTGTTAATGCTACTAGTGTTGAGAGTTTGAGAGAGGACACTGCTCACGGTGGTTCAGGTTAGTCTTAGAGAGGGGGGGAAAAAGGGAGAAGAGTGAGTAAGGTTGTTCTCGAGTGGAGAGGAGAGGTTGATGCTATAGAGGTAGGCTTGTTACTAGTGTTGGTTAAGAAGCTCATTAAAAGAGTTCTTGATAGCTAACAATGGTGCACACAAAGGAAAAAGATGCAAAGGACACAATGGGTTTGTTTTGAGGCTTGAAATAAAGAAAAGAAGGAATTATTATGGGTTTATGGAGATGAGAAGGTTGTGTTGAGCATGTTCTTTTTTTTATGGTGGAAAAATGGTTGTGTATGTATAATGGCTGTTGGTATTGGGGAAAAAAACTTAGTGTTGATAATGAAGAAGAAACCAAATTGGAAAATATGACTTTAGCTTCAGGTGAATGATGGGAAACTAGTCTCTCCCAAATAAAAATAAAAATAGCTACATTTTTTATTCAATGTTAGTCTACCAAATAAGAAAGTACATTAGTGGTTTTTTAGAATGGGTAGTTAATATTGGTTGTTTTCTCTTTATGGTTTTTGTTTTTGTGTGGTATGTGAGCTAGTGAATGGGAGAGAGAATGGAAGGGATTCATGTTTTTGTGCTGGGTGATTTATGAAAGAGAGTGGTAATTGTGAATGGCCCTTTCGGTTGTTAAGGGAACCTCTAAAAAATTCTTTCTTTCTTTTTTTGCTAATGCTCCCCTAAAAGCCCCTCTTTTTTTTGTGTGAGATTCCCTCACTATTTATAAGCAAAATAATGTCTTCTTCCTCCCACATACTTGCTTCCTAAGCAAACTTGATGATCAAACAACCTAATAATCACTTTGGTTCCTCATTTTCTTTATCTTTTTTGCACTTTTGGTCCCCTTGTCAAAATATTTTATTGTTGATTTTTTTTTAAAACAGAAAACATCAAAGTCGACTCAATGAGAAAAATAAATTAATAATTTTGAAATGAGAGCGTAAAAACTAAACACGTCAAAAGTAATTTTTTGAATTTTTAATTATTTTGAAAAGACACTGAAAATGCCAAAAATAACGCAAATATGTCAATATATATATATATTGGATTTTTTGTTGTTTTTTGTTATTTTATGATTTTTCAAAAAAAAATAAGAAAAGAAGGGGTCAAAACCAGTGTTGCCGCTACCGTCACCTCAGCCTCGTTTCTAGTCTTACAAACTAGGTAAACATACTACATTGCTTTAAATTTGTGTTTTTATTTTTTTTTGTTGAAATGCAATAACTGTTTAGGTTGGATTTAGGGTTTATGGTAAATTTAGAGTTTGTTGAATTAATGTGAAATTAATTAAAAGTATCATCAATTAGGGTTGATTTGATATACTTGAACATGAAATTAAATTAAATTAATAATAATTTTAATTAATTATGTGTTGCATTTAATTGATGTTCAGTTGTCGAATTAGGAATTTTATGTGTATTGTTGGAATCAAATAATAATATAATTAACCACGCTTGATGGTTTTATGGACGAGAGCATGAATGAGGTAAAATTATGACAAATTAAGTGTTTCATTGAGTTATTGATAAGTTGATGAATTTGGTATTGTCTTTGAATTATATTAATTTGCTATTAACTTGGGTTTGATTGAATGCAATTGAGCATGAAAATATCAATTAGATATTGTATCATGAATTATGTTTAATTTATGGTGAATTTGCTTTAACGTTAAATTTTAGGAATTTGATTTTATTTTATATGAATTTTGTCAATTAGTGTTAGGATAATGCAATTTAGTTACAATTACGTCCAATTGACCGGATTCAATATTTAAAAAAAAAATATCGTATAACATATTTATGTTATGTCATTATGGTGGCACTATTGTTCATGATGTGAACAACAGTATAACATACAATGGTGGGAGCATTTTCTTGTTAAATGGTAATTTAGGCAAGTCATGTATAGAAATGAAAGAAACCATTTATCATGGACTTGAGTAAAATTATAATGATATTGATATTGAAATAACTTAGAGAAGTCATATTGGTGAACATAAGTATTATCTTGTACCGATTATGTGTGATGGCAGTTTTAAGACAATGATTGATTCTTTTACCCAAAATAGTTTGAACATGATGATATTGTATGTGAGTAGTTGATCAAAATTTGTTGGTGTCCCAATTTCTGTTGGTACTTTAAATTCAGTTAGTAGAGGTAAAAATAGTTTATTGTCGAATGATTTACAATAAATGATAGATGATACTATATTTGACAATTCATTTGCTAGTGATATATTTAACTATTTTAAGCCTAGTCACAATAAGGATGATGATACGTTATACCCGAATATGATGGTGAATGATGACAATGATGTTGATAAAGATATCATACCTCTTATTCTTGAATTTGGAGATGCTTTTAAGTCTAATTTTATTGTTTCTAATGATTGAGCACTTAGTTATAGACGTATACCATAAAGGTCTGAATTAGAGGTGGGACAAATATTCGATAGTAAAAATGAATTGGTTAATATAGTTAAACGATAACATATTGCACATTCGATTAAGTATGAAATCCAATGGTCGAACTTTATAATTGTTCAATTACAATTTGTGTAAACACCTAAATATAAATATTATTTGTGTAGGGAATATCATAAAAGGTCAAATTTATTTGAGATAGCAAATTTAAAATGACCACAAACGTGTTTCGGTGTTTGTCAAAAAAGATCATCATCAGCTTGATGCAAATTTGATTTATAGTATGAAATAATGTGTAAGATGGACTCGGCATATAAAGAATGGCTTGAATGGGAACCAAATAAAAAAGGGGGCTTTATGTTATGATGGTGATCACCGGTATGGTAATATGACAGCTAATCTTTCAGAATTATTTAACCATGTTTTGAAAGGTGCTTGTGCAATGCCTATTTCAGCTCTGGTGTAATTAACATTTTACAGGTGTAATAGTTATTAGGTTAAGCGGAGACATAAAGCTAATGCTATTATTGAACATGGTAAGATTTGCCCCTAGCAATTGAGATTGAAATGACATTGAGCAAAGATAGATCAGCAGATTATACTGTAATTTTGTTTGACTCCGAGCAAGGGGGTGTTCTAGGTTAACACCCCCTATTAAACTAGGTGTTGTTAAATAAGTCAGTTTGAAAGATAGAACATGCATATGTGATAAATGATACATATTTCAATGGTCATATTCACATATTCTTACATGTTGTGCCGAGAATCACATAAACTTTACATAGTTTGTTAATGATCATAACACGATTCAAAACTGTAGATCAACATATGGCATGTCATTTTTTCCATTACTAGACGGGTTAAAATGGAGTAATTATACTAGACCTCGAGTTAAAGCAAACTCATCCAAATAAAAATTCAGGTGTGGTTGATGAATGTCAACTCATTTACACAACGAGATGGATGCTAGCAAAGGTCATGCATATTATAGGTGTGGCATATGCAATGATATATGTCATAAAAGGAAAACATGTCTTAATCGACAAAGTGTTTATGACAATACAATTGTATGCAAAATATATATTATTTATTTATCATGTTATGATATATTATTATATTTTTCTATACATATTAAACTTCTTTAATGTCACATCAATCATAGGTACTATTATATAGAATATCGTGCACTCGAGGGGGCAGATCATCTACTTATGTTGAGCGTCCATATTTGGATGATGATTAGGAAGAAAGTATGAGCAAAGAGAGCAGGACTATGAGTATCGTTTTTTAAAAAAAAAAAACAAATAGCATAATAAAAAAATTACTAACTAGGAAAAAGTTTTGAGATATAGCATAGTTTTGTTTATTGTACTACTAGAAGTGCCAAACAAGCCAAAATTTTATTAGTTGTGCTACTCTAATTGTCACAACTAAGTTACGTTGTAAAACAGTGCAATTTAACAGGTTGCATTACTCATACTAGTGCAATTAATAAAAATTAATTGGTTATGTTATTAAAAGTAACGCAACCTTTGAAATTTTAAAATTTTCAAATGTTACTTTATTCCTAATAACACAATCATTCAATCTAAGTTCCATACTCTTTTTTTCTGTCATTTCTCTCTTTCTTATTCTCCTTTACCAAAACAACCCTTTCTCTTCTCTCTCTTTCTCTCATTAATTTTCTTTGCATCCTTGCCTTCTTCCATCAACTTCTCTGACACTTCCACTATCACCACTTCCACCACCTTCCCTTCAACAATTTCAAGTTAGTAGTCTAACTTCCATTCTTAATTTTATGGACTTTGTTATGATTTTGGTGATTATGTTAGGGTTAGGGTTTATTTTGTTATGTTAGGATTTAACTAGTTTAGATTAGTTAGGATAGATTACATCAATTAAGTATAAATTATATGAATTATGATTTTGGTGATTATGTTAGGGTTTATTTTATTTTGTTAAGGTTTAGTTGGATTGAGATCAACATGTATAAATTATGTTTACTAGGTACAAATTACATCAATTAAGTATAAATTAGATGAATTAAGGCTTATGTGATATTTGAGAAATGTTGAATTTTGGGGGAATTGGGGGTGATTGATAAATTATATCAAATTGATATATTTTGGTGAGAATTGGTTAGGATTTATAATTTTAAGGAAAAATTTATGAGAATTTGTGCTAATTGATGAATGGTGTCAAATTATATAATTTATTTGCAGTTGATAAATTTTATTGAGAATTTGTGAGAATTGATAACTTTTGAGAGAATTGGTTGATATTTGTTAGAATTGATGAATATTGTTGTTTTATAGAATATATCTTCTAATATGGCATTGTTATGTCATTATAATAGTACTATTATTGATAATGATAATAATAGCACTAATATTGAAGGAAGTAATGTTATTTCTAATGTTAAATTAGACATTTCACAACCCGAACTAAAAGAAGTCATGTATGGAAGGATTGAATGGAATTATAATGAAATTGACATTACTTGGAGGACACAAACTAGGGAACATTTAATTTTTTATATTACTATGCCCATTTCTTGCAACATCAATTTGAAGTCTATGATTGGGTTAGCCACTAAATATGGATTAAGATATGTAAAGCTCTACTTAAATAGTATACCTAAATGAGTGTACTCCTTCTTTAGTATTGAGTATATTAAGGTCTCGAGTTATACTCAAATACTTACACAAGCATCACAATCTATTGATCCATCTAGGATAGTTAGTGGTGTAATGAACCTAATATCAATTCCTAAGATTAGGTAAAGGAAAGATCCTATTATATATTGTTGTGTATATATTAATAATAACTTTGAACCAAGTGATAAGAAAGATGAAGGTAATGGTAATTTGGGTTTAGTTGACCTATTTGAAGAAGATGCGCCTGGTGAGCCGATAAGTCAATTCATGGGACCTCTTATTCTTAAATTTGGGACGCTAATAGGGCTGATGAAATTGTATGTAATGGTTAGACTTTGAGTAGTAGGAATTCAGGCATATATTCTGATTTAGAGGTTGGACAAACCTTCTAACACAAGTATGAATTAATTAACACAGTGAAATAGTGGCATATAGCACACCTATTATAATACAAAATATCACATTCAACAACAATATATGTATACAACATAATGTCAATGGTACTTACGTGAGGGTCTCATAAGAATTATGATTTAGTTGAGATTTTAAAATTAAAAGGTCCAAACATGTGTATTAATTCATCGATTATGGAAGATCATTGTTTGCTTTATTCAAGTTTTATTGCTAATATGATTTATCTAATTATAAGTGTTGATATAACTGAATTCAGGTTTATTTCAGCATTGGTTTCGAGTTTTGTTAAGTTATTCTAGAATTTTATTTATTTATTTTCTTGTCTTTTGCATTTGTTGGTTCAACTTTATAAGTTGAAAGTTAATTTATAGATTTTTGTTTAGTTCAATAAAGAACCAAAGAAGGGAGTTAAGAGTGGTGAAAGAAACGAGGGTGTGAGAATAACATCGAGAAAATCCATGTTAAGAGTGAAACACGAGCTGAGTGGCATATTTTTTAGAGAAAACACATGAGGGAGTTTGTGAGGTCTATTACTAATATAATTTACAAATTTTGAATGTCTTTCAAAAGCAAGTCAACATCCAAGCGAGATGATAATTCGAGATCGAATTCTTTTTAGGAGAGGGGGAATGATGAGAATCATCAAGCAATATCACATAATCCATTACATGTGTCAATTGGTCCTATTACAAGATCAAGTGATAAGAAGATTAAAGAGTCATTCAATAGGATAATTCAAGATATTTAGGTTTTATTTCATGCAAGACTTATGAATTCAACTTGTTTTTCTACTTACACATGGATTGAGCTTATTTTTCTAATGTGCGATTATGTGGTTCGCATAAGGATTCCTTTCAAATATTTTTTAAATTTTATCAGCACACTAAAAATCAAATCTTAGTACAATTATCTAGTGTGATCACAAGAAGGTGGATGATGACACGACAATATTTTAGAGAGTTTTCTAGTTATTTAGAGTTGCAATTAAAGGGTTGAGGTCTTGTCTTTTATTTACAAGAGTTGTGGCACTCACCTATATATGAATTATAATAAGAAGTTGTTGGTTGGAGTTGGTTTTGATGTGAACAATAAGATATTTTCTTTGTGTTATGCTATGGTAAAGGAAAAAAAGAATTACAATTATACATGGGTCTTAGATTATATTCATTGATATGTTGTGATTGGTCATACTGGACTATGTATATTATCATATAGAAATATTACAATTAATAATTTTATCAAAGAGATAAGTCCTGAGTTGGTTGGACTTCATTGTTATTATTCACACCACTTTGTAAGTAATTTCAATTTGATGTTCAAATATTCGAGTTAAAATAAAAACTTAAATCTAATGTGTCCTAAACCATTAAAGCAGAATTCTAATACCTAATATGTCATTATAATTTAGAAAGATAGAAGAATAAAAGAATATCTATAGATTGAATTGAAAGAAAGATAAACACTTTTATATAATAGTAGGCACTATTATAGCAATATGACAACAAATTTATCAAAAACATTTAATGATATTTTGAATGGTTCTCTTGCATTTCCCGTTACTGCTTTAGTCTAGTTGACCTTTTATAAATCAAATAAATATTTTGTTTATTGAAGATTTGAGGCACAAGATTTCATATCCTATGGTATTGTGAACTCCACATACACTTTTTAAAATCACAAAAGCTTCAACTATATTCACATTCAACATCACAATCATACCATTACTTAAGTAATTTGATTAACTTTAGAGGTATCAAAAGAAAATTTGTTGTCATTATAGATTGATTCATCTAAATCCACATATTCTTTTTTTCATTGTGCCTGTAGATTTATATAAGATTATTTACCTTCAGCAAATAAAGCTCAATCATGAATTACTTGGTGTATTGGTCAAAATATATGGCATGAGACTTGTGAGTTTCATATACATGTTGTGAAGATGGTGCCCACAATCTATGTTTCCTTATTACCTGGTTTGCTCATAAATTATGCTTTTATGATCAGTGAAAAAGTGTCTAAGAAAGGCGAGGTATGTTTGGTGCTATTAGAAAGCATACCTAACACCATCACTTTTAAGAAAGATTACGTCAAGCTTAAATATCTAGAAAAGAATTCTATAAGCCCATCTCCAGATGATACCACAAGTGAGATGTTGTGTAGGTATGCTAAAGCACACCTCATAAACATTTTTAATATTGTGTTATTCACAGGTATGACTGGCAATGTAATGGCAATCATTTTTTTATCACTCTTAAAAGATTTTCAGTGAATTCCAAGATGTAGCTAGGAGTTAATAGTGCTTGCCTATCTGTACCATTTGTTATGTCATGGATGCATGGCTGGCATGAAATAAGTTAGGAGTTGTTTATTGTCAGGTATAATTGTTTTAAATTTTTTTATTTATATAATTTAATTTAGTCAATAATAATACTTTTTTTTTTGTTTACTAATATTTTGCATATAAAAATATATAGTTATAGTTGTGAGAGCATTTGCACGTCGATTATTTAGAGGTTTGGTGCAACTAGATGTTGAACGAGTATCTAAAGACACACTCCTAGTTGGAGCTCAGTAATACAAATTCTTAATAAAATGTTCATCAACATATAAAATATATTACTTGAAGTATTGTGATAAATTTATTGATTGTCATGTCAGGTGATGCAGGTAAGATATCTCATGAAAATCCAATCTACGTGTAGTCATTCTAGTGTGATAAGTTATATGCATAACAACTTCATCATGTGTGAGTTATGACATGGATTTTATTACTATTTGTATTTTATTTGTTCACATAAAATTATTTTATACTATATAAATTTTATATAGACATCATGCACGAAGGAGGCAATACAAACAACTTTCCCTAATTTGCATCTAAGGTAATAATATATGGAGATTAGTGGTCGTAATACACTATTTTGACATCATTGAATTTGATTATCCTTGTCATGTGACGTGATAACCTCTTGCATTAACACATCCTGAATAATATTGATATGATTGATGTTGCATGTAATCAATCATCAAGGTGGAAATTATAATAATTTATCAACAATACATGTGGATTATATCAACCAGCAGCATGGAGGGTGAGTGTGCATCTTTAAAGAGCAACATCCTACCATTCATATTGAAGTCTATATGGGCTGGTATGTGTATATAATATGTTACTTTATCACACCAATGTTGGGACTGTATTTTAAGATGTCCACACATACAATCATGCACAAATATATAATAAATTGGTATATGCTGGTTCTTTTTTTTATCAATATAGCTTTTATATATATATAATAAATTGGTATGTTGTAGCTCCACCCATCATATTATATATTTTGTTATATTATTTTATGTATAAGGTGGTTTTGTTTATATAGAAGGGTCAATGAGTCATCACTGCAGTTTGTGACACATCTAATGATGTCGTACATAGTTGATGATGCTAACAACTTAGCCAAGAATGAGGGGTACTCGTACAAGGATAAGGATAAACATGAATCCCAATACATGATTCTCACAATACATGTCCGTCAACAAGTAGTTGGAAGCAAACTGCCGACAATAACTAATTAAATGTAGTTAAGTTATTAGATGTTATTAGATGTAATTAGATATAATTAGATATGGTTTGATGTTATTAGATAATAATATATTATTAATGAATCTATCCAATTTCATTTTTTTTCGATGATGAATTTGTATTCTATTTTACTTTTACATGTATAATTGGTTTAGGCTTACCAAAGAGAAACAAATATCATAGAACATGTTTTCGATTATGTTTATAGGTAGTTGTCATTGTATTTCATCATTTAAATTAAACCTTAAATAATTACCAAATGTGTTTGGGAATATGATTAAGAGTAAAATTATGTTTTTCTTCAAAATTTCAATATATTCATGGGCTCGTTATAGTTTTCTTAGGATGTGTTTGGAAATATAGTTGAAGTTGCGATCGAGGTTACCCAACTATGCACAAACTTCATCCATTAAAGCTAGTTTTTCTTATTTTTTTCATGGTTTTTTTTTTTTTTGTCCATGTATAAACCTTAACCTCTACTACATTCTCAAACTCATTCTTAGAGGAGGTTATGGGACTGAAAATTTGATATGATATAGTTTCATCTTTAAATTTTAGGGTTATTTAAATAAAGCTTATGTATTTTATCTGTGATCTATTCTTTATACTTTATTTGTATTTTATCCCGTATAATCCCCCTTCCCAGTTGCCCTTTAGTTTTTTTTTCCATAGAATTATGCAATGCAAATATTAGAAATCTTGCCCTTATTGATTTCACAAGTTCAAAAATCAAATTTTAATTAGGCTATGTTTGTTTCCTGGAAAGTGATTTCCGGGAAACCACTTTTCAAATTTTTCTGTGTTTGTTTGTCATTAGGAAAGTTGGTCAGCAGAAAACATTTTCCAGTCAAAGGAAAATTTGGCTTGATTTCCAGGAAAGTGTTTTCCTGGAAAATTTGGGCGGAAAACACTTTCTGAAAGCTGTGAAAAATTTAGAAATATCATATTATTTGTTGATTATATCAAATTTGGTCTTCAAAGTTTTGATTGTTATATATATTTTGTTTTGAATATTTATTTTTCAATTTCATCTTTTAAAATTTAATTTTTATATTAATTTTGGTCCTCATTTTTATAATTGTTATTTGCTTTTCCCTTATCATTTTCTTACTGAAATTTTTTATCTATCAAATTTGGTCCTCATTTTTATAATTGTTATTTGCTTTTCCCTTATCATTTTCTTATTGAAATTTTTTATCTATCAAATTTGGTCCTCATTGTTTTGATTATTACTTATTTTATTTGAAATAATTTATGAAATGTTATTTATTATTATTTTAATTTCTTTATCTTTCATTTTTATTTTATTTTTTAGATTTGATTTCTATTATTTTGATTATTATTTATTTTATTTGAGATAATTTATGAAATTATATTTTTTTTCAATTTCATCCTCATTCAACTTTTTAATTTGTAATATTTGTTCCTCATTATTTTAATAAACTTGAGAAAATAAAATATTAATAAGTTATTTTTCAGCTTATTTTCTATGATATAACCAAATACTGAAAAATATTTTCTAATTTATTTTTTATTACACTACCAAACATCGATATATTCTTTCTTTTTTTACCAGGAAAGTGTATATTCTCAGTAGATGACGATGGTGTTGGGTCAAAATTATGAGTATCATAATAAGTTGTTATCCGTGTGATCATAGTACCTTTCATTAAAAAAATTGACACATACTAGTTTGATGTGGCCGAAAATAGACCGGGTGACGTAAGTGTTCACATGTTAAATGTTCAATTGACATGAAAAGCATACAGTATCCGAGATCATGGTATCTGTGTCATTAAAAAAATAAAAATTAACACGTACTAGTTTTATGTCGTTGAAAATAGACCGTTTGACATAAATGTCCGTCCACATGCTACATGTTCAATGGACATGAAAAGTTTATAGTGCTGAGATTTCTCAGCTGACAGCTTAGCAAGACAGTGAATTCATTAGAAACGAGAAGGGGCGTACCTTCATTTTGTTTTTGTTTTTGTTTTTGTTTTTGTAAGAGAAAGAAACTAGTCTGGCATCGATCCATTCAGGACAAGTGGCCTCTTACGTCAGCACCACTTGTGCCCTGTTCTGGGAAGACATAATTTCCTGAGAACTACGATATGCATAGATTTCTGTCTTGAATTGTTTTTTTATTAATATTATCAAGTCAGAGAAATTGGATTTTATTTTCACGTTAGAATGAATTAAAAAATACCGCTTATTTTAAAATTAAAAATAAAAAAATATATAAAATGTTTAGAAGCTTTTGAGCCTTTGACTGATATCGAATGTAGTTTAGTGTTTTTAGAAGAGACGTTTGGAAAGTGGGTTAACCCCATGTTTTTAGAAAAAGTTAATAAATTTTTTTTATTAAAAATTAATTTTTTTATGTTTTGGATCTTTTTGATGTACTGATATCAAAAATAATTTTTAAAAAATAAAAAAATATTATTTTAATACATTTCAAAATAAAAAACAATTTAAAAAAAAACCACAATCACATTTCCAAAATACAAGTATTTATAACTTTGGAAACATAGCCTAATTCTTTAAAATGTCTTGTTTCTTCTTCTCTTCTTCTTCTTCTTACAATTAATCAAATAGTTCCTGGAAGAACAATTAATCAAATACTATAATTGAAAATGCATGTCCAGTCTATTTGCAGGAATTACAGTTCTTGGAAGATAATATTTTCATTTTTTATGTTCTTTGAATTCCTCCATTGTGTTATCCACAACTTCCCACATCCTGGTAATCAATCCGTGACACGTGGTCTGCAATAATTAAGACAAAGCAAGAGCGGTGGGATGTTTGAATATGAAAATGGGTTTTTTTCATAATCAAGAGGTCATTATAGTTGTTGTGAAAATTATGAGCTGGCTTTGTTCATGTGTCCAAGAAATTGATGATTGAGTGGGAGTCCAACCAACAATGGGCTCCACATTACACAGGCATCACTTGAAGGGTACATGAACACCCACTTGCATATATATATATATATATATATATTAAAAACCCAATTACCCCCTACCTCACGTCAAAATTAAATAAATAAATAAAATGTTGAAAGTGCACAAAAAAATAATAATTTTAAGGGTATTTAAATCATGGAACTGTATAAAAAATTAAAAACCAAAAATACTTTTTAACCAAAAAAAATATTTTCTTTAGAGCGTAATTTAATAATTATATTATGTAATGAAAATGTAAATGACTAATAAGTCAAATGAAAAATACTTTCATATCCCTAAAACTAAACTAAATAAATTTATTTTTCAAGATAAAATAGTGATTTTATTACACGAATTCACATAGAAATGTGAATATATGCATGCTGAAATGTTGAGCCTTCTTATTTTTTTAATGGATTCCATACATTTTCTGATAATTAATTGTGATTTTTTATTGGATCAGTTCTTGAAAATAAAGTTTACCTAGCTAATTTTCTTTGTATTCCATAAATTGTTTACATCTTAATCGAAATTAAGTATTTTTTTATTAACAATCTTAAAAATATACATTTAACATCGATTTACTGTATAATTAAAGAAATTTATGTATTTTTCTGAATGATAATACATAAATTTCTATATGTATTTGAGTAAAATGTCCTTGATGGCTCGGATGGGGGGAAATGCTAATTTCCATATCAAAATAAAGACTTTAATAATCCACCAAGAGGTTTTTTTTTTTTTTTTTGAGATATACAACGTAATAATTTCGGGGGGGCAGTTGTGCTCCCCCGCCTCCACCTGCTGGCTGTACTTTGAAACAACATATTGGGCTCGGAACTCTCGATCGAAGACACCACCAGTCCCCTTTACTCTCTCCTCCTTTCCCCTCATTCTATAGCAGGATTGAAGTTAATAATTAAGCATGCATGTCATACAATTCTATTTCTGTTTGTATTTTATGTAAAATAAAATATCCAATTAATATCCGTTTCATATTTTTGTGATTGTGAGATTTTTATTGATTTTTAAAATATGGATATTATTAAGGTATAAATTGATATTTTAGTAATTTATAGAATTTTTTAAAAATTTATCTATAAATAATAAGTAACGCTTTTTATTTTAAAAGTGAAGAGTGGTTGTATGTTGGACAGAAAAACCATGTAAACACAATATTAGAACTAACAATATAGGCATATAAATTTCTCTCTCCAAAATAAAGATTTAAAAGATTTCTCATGGATAGTTTGTATGGATTACCGTTGAAAACCGAACAATTAGACAGCTTGTGGTTTGCAACAACCCAGCCTTTAAGATCAAATCTCCAGATAATAAATTTTTAAACAACTCTAGATCTATCTAACGAGATCTTAAGGACTCCCAAATAATTTTATTTTATAATTTGTGTTGTGTGTATGATATTCAAAAATCCAATAACTAGATATAATGTGGCTACTGAGAAAATAGTTATGGATGTGTAAGCAACACTGGAAGACACGAGGTATAAATTATTGAAAACTAACACCAAGTACAAAAAAAATAAATGTTATTGATAGTGTCATGCTAAAGTATTCTAAAAACAAGAAGAAGATAGGTGATAGTATTTCTTTATAAAGAAAGATCCCTTGTAATATAGTGTGGTAAGTTGCGACAAAAGAAATATGATTATTACACCATGATAGAGAATGTTAATATGCTAGATAAGATAATACGGGTATCTTTATAATCTTTGATGTTTCTAATATTAATCTCTACTATGATGATAAATCTTTATATTTAGAATTTAAAATTGACTTGAGGTAAAGTCTCTCTACTTTCATAAGTAGAGATGACTAACACGGAATGACATGTTACGAATATATTTATAAAACAGATAGACCATAGCAAACTTGTGATTCTGCCCAGATGTATCAAATGCGCAACTTGATAAAAATAATTATAATTTTAGATCTAATTATTGAATTGTATTTATGTTTTTTCAGATGATTAACTTGTTGCAGCCATTCGAGGTTCATAAGGCTCTCAGATTAGTCCTAGAAGATATTGCTTTTGTTATTTTAATTATTTTCTAGTTAGTTTCGGATTCTAATTATTTTTTCTGATGAGTTTTGTATTCTTTTGATTAGGTGAGTTTTAAACCTACGTATAAACAATATAAATAATTAACGTGTTATTTTTCTGTAAAATTACTAAATTATAATTTTTTTCATAAAATATTAGATTTTTTTTATTTCTCTGCATTTTTAGGTTTTATTCTTAGTTTTAGAACACTAGTTTTTTTATTCGTACTATTCATTGTGCTCGTATATATTTCTACCAAATTTTGAATTTTTGAATTTTTTTAAATCCAAAAAATGACGTGTTGATAGGATTGACACCTGTCAAAGTCTATCATTTTTCTGATATATTTTAGATACACACGTAGGGACATGATAGGCTACACAAAGTTAATGAAAAATTCTACTAGCACAAAAAATCGGTAGATAAGCAAAATAAATCAATATAATACAAAACTATATCTGTAATGGATGCACCGACATTGGTATTAAATGGTTATTGGTCAAAGAAGAAAGATAACAGGAGTAAATTAACAGTGTTATTTTCGTAACAGAAAACTGAGACCCGTTGAAGATCACCCGCCACATGTTCTTACAGTTTACACGCGCTCGTGATTCCATTGTTGTTTTATGCTCTGCTGATTTTGCTTTCTTTTAATACTTCACGCAACCCCATGCACAGGCGGGAAGCTAAAGAGATCCAAAAACTCCTTTTCAGCCCCCCCCCCCCCCCCCCCCCCCACCAACGGAAAAAACCAAATTGTTAAAATTGTTTGTTTATTATTGGAATTATAGCATCTCTAATATAAAAAGCTAAATTGATAAAATAGCTTTTTAAATAGTATAATATAATTTTTTAATTATATGCATTTTAATGATAAAAAAACTATTTAGAAAAGTCATTTATATTTTAATATATTTCTTGTTAAATTAATTTTAATATAATTATATAATTAATTTAGATATTTTATATATAATATAATTATGATGTTATTAATTATATGAGTAATATGAGTAATTTATAAAAGTAATATAAAATTAATAAAATGATATGAAAGTTAAAAGATATAATTTAAAATTAAACTTAAAATTTATTTATATGAATATTTTTAATTTTCAGTTTTATATGTTACTGTTAAAAATTTAATTTTTTAAAATTAAATTCAAATTCAAACTTTGAAAAAAACCACCAATATTTTAAATTTTGATTTTTAAATTTTTTTTTAAAAAAATCATGTTTTGAAAAAATGACCACCAACATTTTAAATTTTAAATTTTTAAATTTTAAAAAAATAACTATCAACATTCTAAGATTTCAAAATTTTAAAAAATAATCCATCTATAAATATTCTCATATACCTTAACATTTTTTCTCATCATTCCATTTTTTTTCTCTCCAATCAAAAATATATTTCATTAAAATTCATCATGAATCATTCTAATTTTAATTTTTATGATGCTTTTGATTTTGATGATGACACTCCTGTGTTCGCTTTTCAAGTTGCTACCGCTGTGGTTGCTGAAGAAGAATCGAATAATCAAGGGCAAAGAACTGGGTATCGTGGCTCTATTCTTGGTCACAATATTGTCACTCGTAATAGAAAAGAAGGTGAGTTAAGATTATATAATGATTATTTTGTTGAAAATCCTAAATTCACTGAAACTCAATTTCAAAAAAGATTTAGGATGAGTCGTCGTCTTTTTCTTTAGATCGCAAATGCAGTGGAAGCTCATAATCCATATTTTAAACAAAGGACAGATGCTCTTGGTGTTCTTGGTTTATCTTACCTTCAAAAGGTAAATGCAGCTCACAGAATACTTACATATGGTATTCCTGCAGATCTTATTGATGAATATCTTCAAATTGGAGAAAGCACTGCGATAGAAAGTCTTAGAGCTTTCGTCAAAGCAATCGTATAAGTTTTTGGTGATTGGTATCTAAGGGCACCAAACGAGGTCGATATTTGTCGATTATTATCAATTGGAGAGCAGCGTGGATTTCCAGGGATGTTAGGGAGCATTGACTGTATGCATTGGAAATGGGAGAAATACCCAATTGCATGACATGGGATGTATACTGGTCATTGTCGTGAACCAACTATAATTCTAGAGGCGGTGGCTTCACAAGATTTTTGGATATGGCATGTCTTTTTTGGAATGCCTGGATCATTAAATGATATTAATGTTCTTGATCAGTCATCTATCTTCACTGCACTTGCTGAAGGTCGTACTGCTCATGTCAATTATATAATTAATAGGCATGGATATACAATGAGATACTATTTAATAGATGAGATTTATCCTAATTGGTCAACCTTTGTTAAGACAATCTCAAGACCATTAGGAGCAAAGAGAAAATATTTTACAAGCAAGCAAGAGTCTGCAAAAAAGGATGTGGAGCGGGCATTTGGGGTGCTCCAATCTTGTTTTGCAATTGTACGTGGACCTATTCAATACTGGGATGAAGAAACGCTTGCATATATTATGAAAGCTTGCATAATAATGCATAATATGATTATTGAGGATGAAGGAGCAATGAACCTTGGATTTGACCATGAGCACGAAGTCAATTCCTTTATATCAGTGTCACATGGTGAAATACCAGAACTACATGATTTTCTTCAAACTCATAATCGAATTAGGGATAGAGCAACTAGCTCTCAACTACAAGAAGATTTGATCGAACATTTGTGGGAACAATATGACAACGAGTAGAATCTTTAGATTTGAACTTCTTATGTTATCATAATTTTCAAGTTTTTTATGTTTTTTTTCATTATGGTTGTTATCTTTTAAGTTAATTAATCCTACTTATTATTGTTAAGTGTTAGAGGAACTTCAAAAAAGTATTATGAATTGATATCAATTTCATAACAATATATTTAAAATAACCAAGAATTTTCTACATATTTAATTAAAAATACATTACATTACAATGAATCAATCAAAGTTAATTAAAAATTAAAACCCCTCTTTTGCATAATTTCTAATTTTCTATTTTGAAAATACGTTGCAGAAATTGGATCCAAATTAGAAATATTCATTTTCATAATCTGTTCTTCTTTCTCAATACTGTCCAATTCTTATTTCTCTTGACTTTGTTGAATTATCATGGCTTGTTGCTCTAACATAATTTTCATGTCTTGTTTTTTCTGATCCTCAATTTCAATTAGAGTATCCCTGAATTGTTGTAAGAGATTTGTTACAATTACCTCCCCAACTTTATCTTTTCCTTGTCTACGTTTAAGTCGTTCCTTTGCAGTCTTTTGACCGATTGGTCTATCTTGATAAATCAATGGTTCACTATCTTCTCATAAACTAACAGAATCAGGGGTAGATGGAGTTGATGAAGCCGGACTTGCATTGACATTACTTTTTTATTTCTTGTTTGACTTTTGATGTTGATTTGCACGCTCAAATTGCTATTTGGGTTGTTTTTTTAAGATAACCCAACAATTTTCTAGTTGAAATCGTTTGTCAACGCAAGAAACATACATTTGCCGAGCATCATTAATCTGGTAAAAAAATAAATAAATTAAATAGTGTTAAAATATGTAAATAATTTAACATGGAAATGAATAAAAAAAATTACCTTTGATTCTTCGGTCATTCCACTTTGCTGATGATTTTCAATTTGAGTGACAAATTCAACAAATTTACCGACTTCTCTATTTATTTCTTGGCATCTACTTGAGATGCTTATTTGGGAATGATTATTCAAGTTTCATCCGTTCTCTAAAAAGTAAGGATGTACGCGAGCCCATAATTGTTTTGTTTTTTGTTCAACTCCTGTAATTAGATCCTTGCTTGTATTTAACCATGCAGAGACAAGTAAACAATCTTCTTCTAGTGAGAAGTTTTTACTTCTTTGTGATTTTTTTATTATATTGACATTTAAATTCGAGTATATTAAGTCATTATTTAATTGATTAGAATCACTTGGTTGAGAGAGAATATCTTCTGACTCGCTCATAAGAAAATTAGTAAAAGAGCTTGGAAAATTTGAATTCATCTACATTAAAAGAAAAAAAACTTAAGTTAAAACCTTATAAAAAGGTGTAAAGGAAGATCGCATTCAATGTCTAGCAATTTTGTAGTTTCCATACATGTGAATTAATAATAAGAATTGCTTTCTACTTGTTCTAACATTAATCTAATCATACAATTAATCTAATCACTTGGTTTAGTTGTATTTTTAACAAGATAAAATATAATTGACCTCAAATTAAAATAGAAAATCAAAAATAAATTTAAGATATGTCACTCCATGTTTTTATCAATATCAGCTACCATTATTACGTCCTTTCAATTTTGTCAAAGATAACAATATAAATAAAAATTGTTTTCCTTAACCTAGATAAAAAACATAGAATAACAAAGAAATAAAAATCATTACAAATAGGAAATAAAAATCAAGAGATGCAAAAAAATAATAAAAATAGAAAAAGTCTTTAAGCAAACATACCTTTTGATTTCAGCTAATTAATATAAACGATGTTATTAATTAACCGGAGAACAATTAATTCTTGTTTTCTAAATCAGAGAGAAGGGTGAAATTTGCAGGTAAGTTTTTTTTTCCTTCTGTTTCGCTTAAATGTTGTCTTCTTCCTTCGGTTGGTTCTGCTTTTAAATGAAAAACATTAACGTTGGCCAACGGATACAAAATGAAAACGTTGGCCAACATATATAAATTAACATAGAAAAAAACGGTTGCCAACGTCTTCATTTGCCTTTTGCTACAAAAGAAGATAAAAATAGCTTTTACCGTACTCAACAACTATTTTAGATGTGAGTTTAGCTACTTGGTTGGAGTTGACATAAACAAATAAAAAAGCTAAAAGTACAAGGTTTTCCTTCTGGCTCTTCTTTTACCTTCTCGGTTGGATATGCTCTTAGAAAAGTTATTCAATCAAAATACTTTTCAATCAAGTAAAAAAATTCAAAAAATTTAATTGATAATATCAAATTTAATCTTCAATATTTTAATTGCTATAGATTTTATTTTAATTTTATCCTCTAAAATTTGATTTAATTTGATTTTTATATCAACTTTAATCCATGTTTTTTTAATTGTTATTTGTTTTTCTTTTATTTTTTTCAATTGAATTTTTTTTATCTATCATATTTGATTCTTGTTTTTTATTGCTATTTATTTTATTTGAATATGAAAATTGAATTTTTTTTTTAATTTTATTCTCTTTCAACTTTTTTATATAGCATATCTGGTCTCCATTTCTTTAATTGCTATTTGTTTTAATTGAAATAATTTATGAAATTAGAATATTTTTTCAATCTCATTTCTATTCAACCTTTTCACTTGTCAAATTTGATTTCTATTTTTTTAATAAATTTGGAGAAATAAATTAAAATATTAATAAATTATTTTTCAACTTATTTTTCATGACACGGTAAAACACTACAAATTATTTTGCAACTTATTTTGTTAAACATCAAAAAAATAATTTATCTTTAAAGAAAATTATTTTTATAAAAAAATTATTTTTCAACAGATCGATTACATAAATTATAAATTTTTCAAGGAAAAAGTTTGTTGTGTTAGATAAAACTTGGCTCCCAATTTTGAAAGGAGACAAAGAAGTTAATTGAAAGCGTAAAAAGTGTTGGTTAGGATCATGAAAAGGCAGTAATGATGACAAGCAAGTTTAGATGCTGCTTTGAATTAATCTCAGACCACCGATTTGTCTTTGTCTTAAGCAACTCTTTTTATTCCATCCTTGATTCTACTGTTACGGCTTCCCTTTTGCAGAGAACTGCACATGATGTCGCTGTTCCCGTGTGTTGGACTCCATACACCCATTTTCTTAATATTCCTGTGTGAAGCGAAGAGAGTGTTTGAATGGGAGGTGATTTGTGTTTTTTAAATAAAAAAATATGTTTTTATACCTTTTAAAGATATAATTTATATTTAAAAAGTATTATATTTTTAATAAAAAATAATCATATCTCCATACCAAACACACCTAGATCCTCCCAACTACTTGATAGAAGCAAGATACGTACGATCCTTCAATAATTAAATCACTACGCGGAACCTAATTCTCAAATGTAGATCTACCTCGTTAAAAACAAGTTCCCTTCTAATTCGAGACTATGATTTGGCGTGAGAAATCTTGCCGGAAATTAAAGGAGGTTGGTGGCCTGTAATCATGCAGGTTGGAGCGGGTGTGGCTGTGCGCGCGCGCATGCTTAATTTGCTTGCTTTGTTTGGATTTCGTGTCCCTTGTTTTTTTTAAGTATTTTTAAATTAAATATATATTAAAATAGTATTTTTATATTTTAAAAATTATTTTTAATATTAAAATATCTAAAAACATAATATATTTTTTTAAATTAATATTAAAATAATATTTAGATGCCTAGCTATGCAAATTCTAACTAATAATGAATGAATGTCCACTTCTTTAAGTTCTTTTGCTTTTGCTTTTTTTTTTTCCTTTCCCTTTCTCATCTACTATTCCCTTGTGATTCCTGAAAGTGAAAGCTTCTTCCTTTCTCTCTTATTTCTCAGGAGACGGCAACAACGTACATGCATGTTGCTACTTTAGAGAGAAATAGGGATTTCTTTTCTTTTCTTTCTTGTTTTTTTTAATAATAATAATAATAATAATATAAGTGGGGTGACTAATCTTTATAGAAAGGTTTTAAAACGATCGTAAGTTTGTGCGTTTTGTGATTCGATTGAAAGTGCTATAATGATTTTGTACATGAAAATACTCATCTAAAGAAATTAAATCCATAAAAAAATATAATTTCAAGAACACCTCCTACGTACCACTCTATAAATTACATGGTTTTTTCAAGTGAACAAGGACGAATCCTCAGAACATTGAATTCAAAACACGGGGACACGGGTTTAATGCAGAAACCTTTTTTGCCTAATTAAATGAAAATCTAATTTTACACAATAAATATATTACCAAAGCCCAAAATAAGAGCTTTGAGTGTTTACCTAATTAAATGAAGAAATGGGGTAAGTGTTTGTATTTTACCCTTTGATTGAGTACCCACAATCTAATTCAACTTCTATAATTTAATTATATTATACTATTTTTGTTTATACACTACTAATTTGCAATTTTGTTACACGCATGAGTAAGAACTATAAAACTTTCTAAACCTCAAATTCTACATGAAATTAGATAAACATTTATCTTTTCGGAGAGTTTTTGGAGACGCAGGCCAACCCGCGTTTTCAAAAGAAGCGAACTTCAGACTATATATATATATATCTAGCAAAGGAGTTAAAATCTGTAATATAAAGAAAAATATAATTTTTTTTAAAAATGAAATAAACAAAAAATAAAAGTAATACTAATCCTAGCGAGAAAAAAAAGGTATTTTATTGGTTGAAATATATCATAAAAAAGGTTATGATTCAGTATTTTTCACATGAAATCTTATTTTTTATCTCTATTTATGAGCTACCTACCATTCAGTTCGATTTTAATGCCCTAGAAAAGATTCCATTTTTTATAGCTAATTTGGATTATTTTATTTTTTATATTAGTTTAATATATTAATTAAAGTGTTTTCTAAGATTTTTTTATTTAAAAATATATTAAAATAATATATTTTCTTATTTTTTTTAAATTTATCTTTAACATCAATCAATAGATTAAAATAATTTGATAACATGAAAAATAATTTTAAACAAAAAATAATAAAATTTTAATTTTTTAAAAATACTTTAAAAATATAAAAATAAACAAACTTTTAACAATAAAAAATTTAAATTCAAAATCTTAATTTAATTTATTTACCATAAAGGTGCCACCACACCCGCTAGATACTCTTTTTTTTCAATCCATAAACAAGAGTAAAATCACACTGTAAACGTCATATTACTTTTTTTTTTAACTAATTTGTAAATCTTTTTAAAATTGAAAATTCATTACTACTTAGATCCACTGTAGAGGAAAAAAAGAAATTTTTTTTAGATTTAGTTTTCTTTCATTCCTTTTAATACGTCCATGGAAAAAAAAAACTAAAGAGTAATTCAATAATTAAATTTAAATTTAAATTTAACCGTTCCTTAAGTAAAAGTTTTTTGAACTTAAAACTTGTATAGTCTATATATTTTATTTTTATCAAATAAATAAGGATGATAAGATTCGAATTCGTGATTATTTTATTATTAAAACTTCGATACCATATCAAAAAATCATTTTAACCCAATAATTTAATCTATTAGATAAAATTTAAAATATAATTTATATTATTTTTTAATAATATTAGCATAAAATCATCCCTCATACTTTAGTTGAGATAAAAAAAGGTTTTGATATGAAAAAGATGATGGATAGTGAATTCGAATTATTTTCAGACGAGGCGTTTTTCCTTCTTCTATTTTAATAAATTCAAATTACTTTTGCTCGACACGTGTGCTGCAAAGGCGCGTGAGTATGGTACACAGGAGAATAAACATAAAAGCATATATAAAAGGACACCAAGGTAGGAACTGACCGTGTGGGATCATGTTAAGAATCTTTGTGTTATTTAAAGCCCAATAAAAAAAAAACAATCCATTTTTTTTAATAAAAAAAGAACCCAGCCAAACAGAGCCTACCATTCATCTCTGACTTATATATATATATATATATATATATATATATATCCTTAATTTAGTTTTTGTATATAAAACTCAATTCTCTCTATAAATCAACAGTTAGTCATGGTGGTAAATGAACTCTTTAGGAAGGAAAGGAAAAGAAAGGGAAGATTTCAGTTCAAAATTCATTTAAGACAACAATTTCAATAAGACGCAAATAATAAAAATTACTCCCTAGCCTGATGTTTGGAAAGTATAGAGAGAAAATATAGGCTAAAAAATTAGAGGCTTTTTTTCCCTCTAACATAGAAATAACACAGTGTAAATAAATATCTAAAAAAGTAACACAATTTTAAAAATTGCGAATAACATTTGGGACTTACGAGCCCCAAGTATTACTGGCTTTTTTTTAATTGTAAAATGTTCATTGCAATTTACAATAAAAAGAGAAGATATAAGAGGAAAAAAAACGAAAGAAAAAAGAATTATGAAAGCACATCAAAAGTATGATTATATAACATTATCATTATTGTTAGAAAAATTTTAATAAAACAAATTAAATATCACTAAAAAAAATTACTGATGACAAAATAAATAGATCATACGAACTGTTCAAAGATAACTGAACTTACTTATTTTAAGTGGTTTATATAGCTTATTCTGGTCACTATTGGTGATCTTATTTAATATTATTAAATTTATCTCGACAAGATTTTTTTGATGATACAAAAAATATTATTATGGATTTTTGGTATTTTTCTATAATTTTTTTATTTGTTTTTTCTTTCTCCCGCATTTTTTTTTGTTGTAAATTATGTTAGCTATTTTATAATTTCAAAGAGTCACTAGAGATATTTGTGACCAGGGATTCATAGATGTCATCCACTACATTAAATGTTTTTTTTATTTGTTATTTTTCTTTTATTTTTTGGGTTTAGAGTCCAAAAGAACTCAAAAAATAAAAATACAGTCTTAGAAACAGAGGGTAAAAAGGTAAGTCCAAAACAGAGGGCAAAAACAAGGGACCCACCATCCCTTTCAAACCAACTCAATTTATGAGAGTGTTTAAAAGCAGCTGCGAAGCACCTCCCACTCATTACTCGCTCTCTCTCACTCACTCACTCACTCGCTCATTCGCTCACTATTCTTCTACTCTTGACTAACAACAAAACAGCCCGCATGTGAACATGAATACGACTACTGGTGCTGCTACTCTCCCTCTCCCTCTCTCTATATATCTATCAAGATTGCCTCTAATAATAAGCCAAACCAACACAGAGGCCAACCCAGCTGTTCCTTTCCATTTTTCTCTCTATACATAAAAGCTGCATACAATAAAGTGCAGTGTGCTCAGAGAGAGAGAGAGAGAGAGCCAAGGAAAAGCTCATTGTTTTGAAAGTTATCATTTTTTGTTATTCATATGCTCATTACTCATGGCCTTGAAGAAGATACCAATGTCCAATGATAATGCGTCGGTAGTTTTTTTGGTTTTTTTGGCTTCATTGGTTTGTTCTGTCACTGCCTCTGTGTCTTATGACTCTAAGGCTATCACCATTAATGGCCAAAGAAGGATTCTTATTTCCGGATCCATTCACTACCCAAGAAGTTCCCCTGAGGTATTTTCCCTAATGTGCTTCATTTTCCTACTCTTTTTGAGGATTTTTCTTCAAATGGGCACCGCTAAACTGTGCTCCTAGTTTGTGTTTTTGAGTTTTAGTTGATTGGACTCTCTTTTTTTTGTGTGTGGGGGGCTATGGCAGATGTGGCCAGATCTTATTCAGAAGGCAAAAGAAGGAGGACTGGATGTTATTCAGACATATGTTTTTTGGAATGGACATGAGCCTTCACCTGGAAAAGTAATTATAAAAAATGGGAACTTTTTTTTTTGGCTTTATATTTAAGTTAATGAAGTAAGTGTGATTACTTCCTAATCTACTTTTTGGCTGTTTTTCAGTATTATTTTGAGGGGAACTATGATCTGGTCAAGTTTGTTAAGCTGGTGAAGGAAGCAGGCCTTTATGTTAATCTCAGGATTGGACCTTATGTCTGTGCTGAGTGGAACTTTGGGTAATAACTTCAATATCTAAGGTTGAAAGGATAACAATTTCCATAAACAGAAGGAAAACAAAATAAAAAAACCTGATAGTTTTGAAGTTTTGCAAATTTGAGCAAAATGTTCCTTTTTTTTTTAATTTTATTTCCAGGGGTTTCCCAGTTTGGCTTAAGTACATTCCAGGCATCAATTTCAGAACAGACAATGGCCCTTTCAAGGCGAGGCAGTTTTCATGCTCCCTTTGTTTTTTCTATTTGATTCTTTTTTCTGTATATAACTAATTTTGGATTTTGATTTCTGCAACAATGAAGGCTCAAATGCGAAAATTCACCACAAAGATTGTTAACATGATGAAAGCAGAAAGGTTATTTGAGTCTCAAGGCGGTCCAATAATTTTATCCCAGGTAGTCATATCCCTCCAATCTTATCGGTTCTCTTCATACAATATCCTGTTGAGTATCTTCATCACAGTATACACGTCATATAAAATCTTGATTTTGTCTTTCATTTGATAGAATACGGTAGTTTAGTATCTTCATTTCTTTCCCTGTCAATCTCCGTGACAGATTGAGAATGAATATGGACCCATGGAATATGAACTTGGTTCACCTGGTCAAGCTTACACCAAGTGGGCTGCACAAATGGCTGTAGGTCTCCGTACTGGTGTCCCATGGATCATGTGCAAGCAAGATGATGCCCCGGATCCTATTGTAAGTGATCTGCTTATCTTTATTTTACCTTTTAGCGACATCTTTTTACCTCTCTCTTGTCATTTTCCTCGTCCAATTCTCGATGGTTCCTCACCTCGTTAGTGGGGTTGCCATTTAATTGTGTTTTCCCTTTTTCGTGGTCATGAATGAGATGAATGATTATTCCTCATTGCACATGGCTCAGCTTTGAACTTTCCCAGTCCTATCTGTTTTTCTGTTCCTTTTTTCTGTTTTGTTTTTTTTTTGGATTCCCTTGGTCGTTGATTTGAAATGATATATTGATGACCATGTTTCTTGTCAATCATATACACCACCCATATAACTTCCGTAGTGAGCGGTTATTGATAAAAGATGTGTTCTTAATCCAGTTATTTGGAATGAAATGTATTCAATTGAACCTTTCATCTATCTGAATTGTATGGCCTCACCATTGAATTATCGTGCCAGGCAATTTATTTTTTCTACTTGTGTGTTCGAGTTTCTCTAAAGCTTTTTATTTGCCTGTTGTCTCGAAAGATTAACACCTGCAATGGTTTCTACTGCGACTACTTTTCTCCAAACAAAGCTTACAAGCCACAGATGTGGACTGAAGCTTGGACTGGCTGGTAAATTACTTGTTGCCTCAACCATCAATTTTCATCACCCTCATGAACTACAGGTTCATAAGAATATACATGGCGTTTGCCTGCTGATCACCCTTTTCCATTGTCTCTTATTTTGCATAACAGGTTTACCCAATTTGGTGGCCCAGTTCCTCACCGACCAGCTGAAGACATGGCTTTCTCCGTTGCAAGGTTCATACAGAAGGGAGGATCATTCATAAATTATTATATGGTGAGTTGTTTGTGGAACTTAAGTGAGCTGCTCCCCAAGTGAATTCAACTGAGTTTTATATGCTTTTGTGATTTCAGTATCATGGTGGAACAAATTTTGGCCGAACTGCTGGTGGTCCTTTCATTGCAACAAGCTATGATTATGATGCTCCTCTTGATGAATATGGTGTGCACAAAGCACTATTTGTTTCAAAAGTGGTGTTTCCTTATCCTTGACATTGTTTGCCTATCATCTGGTTTAAATTTGTATGAACTTGTTCGTGTGTTCTATGCCTTATGGAGTTCTATGCCTTATGGAAGTACCGAGAGAAGGTCGCTACAGTAATGAATTTAACCTAAACAGTAAAAACCATATTCTCCTATACCATGAAGTAAGGTCATATTTTTCTTTCTGGTCAAGTGGTTGGCTGCTGATTCCTGTCTTTTGACGTGGTGTCATGATGATTGGTACATTGAATGCAAAACGTCACCCGGACAATGATTTTCTATCGGTTCTATTTTGGTTATTCTCTGAGAATGGTCCTAGATGTCATTATCCTTAATGTCTCAAAACAGTTACAACTTCCCAACGGATAGAGTTTTGGATTTGTAAATGTCATATTATTGTTTGTGGTGCGTAAAAATTATGGAGACATGCTTTATTATTGTTTTTATTATTGTTTCTTTGCTCAGGAAAATGCTGCTATTAAATAAACTTTCAAGGACAATTATAATTATTTCAACAATCTCTTATCATTAACATTACTCAAAACTGTTTTGTTGGTCAAGATCTAACATGCATTATTAATATGGTTTCCATCAATCTGAAGTGTTGCCACTCGTTTTCTTATGCAGGACTGTTGCGGCAGCCTAAATGGGGCCATTTGAAAGATTTGCATAGAGCAATTAAGCTGTGTGAACCTGCTTTAGTATCTGGAGATGCAACTGTTATACCACTTGGAAATTACCAAGAGGTCAAATTTGCCTTCTGTTTTCTATGAAACATTGCTTTGTTCCAAAGTTGTATTGGAGTTTCTTTAATTTTGTCTTTAATATACAGGCTCACGTGTTCAATTATAAGGCTGGAGGTTGCGCAGCATTCCTTGCAAATTACCATCAGAGATCATTTGCAAAGGTGTCTTTTAGGAATATGCATTATAACCTACCACCATGGTCCATCAGCATTCTTCCAGATTGCAAGAACACCGTTTACAACACTGCAAGGGTTAGAATTTCTATAAAAAAATTAATTTTTTTTTCAGTCTTTTACATCATTTGGATGTTTATTTCATAGACAAGATTGCAACATTTGTAACAAAATTCCCATACAGGTTGGTGCTCAAAGTGCAACGATCAAGATGACTCCTGTTCCTATGCATGGAGGCTTGGCTTGGCAAACTTATAATGAAGAGCCATCCTCAAGTGGTGATAACACATTCACTATGGTTGGGTTGCTGGAGCAGATAAATACAACTAGAGATGTTTCAGACTATTTGTGGTACATGACAGAGTAAGCATTTATAACTGCCAACTTTTTTTTTTTATCTTTCCTTTGTGATTCGCTTTATACACACACACACACACGCACACACATTTTACTCCTGTGATAATTTTCTGGCAGTCTTTATTCGAGTACTTGAAGATTCTTACTCTTCTTTCCATGTTCTCTTGATATTGCCAGTGTTCATATTGACCCCAGCGAAGGCTTTCTGAAGAGTGGCAAATATCCTGTTCTTACTGTTCTATCAGCTGGGCATGCTTTGCATGTTTTCATCAATGGCCAGCTATCTGGTGGGTTTCTGTTCTGTTGATTTTAGGGTGTTTCTTGACCATCTCTCTGTTTTTTTTTTTAAAAAAAAAAACCCCAAAAGACTCCTGATGGTCGGGGAACTGATTTTCATACTGTTTCTTGGAAGATATTATTATATAGAGATATGAAAAGCATAATTGATTATCTTGTTTGGTCAAGCTACTTTAATTGAATGGGTCAATGGATAGATTTATAATATCTGGCCATTCCACTTTACACAGAACGGGTCATCATTTAAGTTTTTTGTTTTGATGATCAATATGATAATGATAACAAACCTAAAGTTGATATGTCAATCTTGGTCTTGCTTCGAGCACAAGCTAAAATAACTACTTCAGTCCATCATGATTATTCATAGCTTATTGCTCCATGCTTCCTCTCTCTTAGCTTGCATGTTCTTAATCTTGAGCAGGGACTGCCTATGGAAGTTTAGACTTCCCAAAGTTGACATTTAGTCAAGGTGTGAGTTTGAGAGCTGGTGTCAACAAAATTTCTCTTCTGAGCATTGCTGTTGGTCTCCCGGTTCGTTCTCACTCACACACTTGCTGAACACATGGAAATTTGATGCTCCATAAAAAGTGTTCATAGTATTTTGCATTTAACATTACTCATGATCATGTCACTTTTGGGGACAGAATGTTGGCCCACACTTTGAGACATGGAATGCTGGTATTCTTGGACCTGTGACATTGAATGGTCTCAATGAGGGGAGGAGGGACTTGTCCTGGCAGAAGTGGTCTTACAAGGTTTGTCCTCAAACATTTTTCCTGTTGCTCATCTTCCTAGCATGCAAAAGATTCATTTGTTTGCATTTTGCTACCAGATTGGTCTTCATGGAGAAGCATTGAGTCTCCATTCAATCAGTGGGAGTTCTTCAGTTGAGTGGGCAGAGGGGTCTCTGGTGGCCCAAAAACAGCCACTCTCATGGTATAAAGTGAGTATTTAAACCCTAATCAAAAGTAAATTGATGAAGAATTCAATTTTCTAAAGAAATGTATCACCTGGTGTTGCAGTAAACTATTAATCGTGTTCCTTGTCCTTGAAAAGAAAAGTATATTTTTGTTGGAAGTTGTAACCCAAAAGCATGTGGTCTCTTCCACCACCAAGGCCTGGGCTGAGTTGTAGCTCCCAGAATATGCTTATCTGTCTTGAACTAAAAAAATTCAGTGATGTAGGACATGTTTATACAGCAACTTACATTATAACATTGTGCAATGTAATTATAACTTGACAGAATGTTATTCCTAGGGCTGCTCAAAGCAGAACTCAACCAGATCTGCTAGGTCTAGAATTGACTTCTTTCTGTCATGTTTCCAGACTACTTTCAATGCTCCTGCTGGGAATTCCCCTTTGGGT
The DNA here is from genome assembly GCF_951802175.1 of Populus nigra. Lineage (NCBI taxonomy): Eukaryota > Viridiplantae > Streptophyta > Magnoliopsida > Malpighiales > Salicaceae > Populus > Populus nigra. The sequence continues at coordinate 29,752,414 of NC_084852.1, read as the reverse complement.
TTAGATATGGGCAGCATGGGCAAAGGCCAAATATGGATAAATGGACAGCATGTTGGACGTCACTGGCCTGCATATAAAGCATCTGGAACATGCGGGGAATGTACTTACATTGGAACTTATAATGAAAATAAATGCTCAACTAATTGTGGCGAGGCTTCCCAGAGATGGTAAAAAAAGCATAATTCACTTTTCTTTTTGGACTCTTGGATGCATTCATGAAACTGACAATTCAATTGTAATTTTCCAGGTATCACGTCCCTCAATCATGGCTAAAACCAACAGGGAACTTGTTGGTTGTGTTTGAAGAATGGGGTGGAGATCCAAATGGGGTTTCTTTGGTTAGGAGAGAAGTAGACAGTGTGTGCGCTGATATTTATGAGTGGCAGCCAACTTTGATGAATTATCAGATGCAAGCATCTGGTAAAGTCAATAAGCCGCTGAGGCCTAAAGCCCATTTGTCATGTGGCCCTGGACAGAAAATCAGATCAATCAAGTTTGCCAGCTTTGGGACACCAGAAGGGGTTTGTGGAAGCTACAACCAAGGAAGCTGTCATGCCTTCCACTCTTACGATGCTTTTAACAATGTATGTGGTCTTGCATTTGTTCTTCTATCCTTTTCTATTCTAGGAAATATAATCATGCTACCAGCAACAGCTATGAAAATATGTTTTTCGTTAGGGTGGTAATTTGTGTTCAAGAGACCTAATTCTCAGCTCCATCCAGAAACTTTTTCTGGAAAGGCTGTTTAGCCTCTTTTAGATTCACTGATAATCTCTCATACAGAATTAATTAACCCGAACCGCCCCCTTTCAGTATTTGAAATTCTCCTATCTTGGTTGAATGGCATCTTTAATCATCTTCTCAAGAACATTTAAAGAGACATCTGCTGGTTAACAGCATTTCATGTGCCTTCCCAAGCTTATTATTTATTTTCCAATGCTTGATTCCCATCTTTACCTTTTGTTTTTCTCCCATGACATATTTTTCCTGTTTTGCAAATTACTGATGCAAGACTTTGTTCTTGCAGCTTTGTGTTGGGCAGAACTCATGCTCTGTGACCGTAGCACCAGAAATGTTTGGGGGAGATCCTTGCCCGAGTGTCATGAAGAAACTAGCAGCAGAGGCTATTTGCAGCTGATGACCTGCTACAGTTGGAAATAAAGAAGATTATGGATTTGATTTTCTCACCGAGTACAGCATCTTCGGTATACTATTATATTGGCAAATCAAGCCTCACAACCATGAGCACGGCAACCATTTGTTTTGGCGCTTCCAGGGTGAAGTTGTACAAATATACAGCACACCATCTGGTCGAAGGCCCATATAGATTGTGGAAATGATTGCAGATAAGCTTTATATACATGGGCTAGCCAGTGTTTAATTTTGGCAAAGGAATGGGTTCGGTAGAAGCACATTGAGATGAAAAATCAAATGTGTCCATGTGCAAATCTGGTAGTTTTAGAGTATGGAAAGCCTCTGGTTTCCCGTGACCTTTTATTTCATGTAAACTTCCTGGGAAGCAATTCCATTATTGGTTTGTTCTTGTAAGAGTTTCTTGAGGTTGAAGAAATGATAACAAGCTTTCCAAATTACTCTCATCCCATGCCGTAAACTGTGAGCCCTTAGTTCATTTTATGTCTCATGTAATTTACATGCATCAGTTGCCTATTATGAGATTATGTAGACTTTATTTCCATGTTTAAGAAATCCAACGGCTGCCCCTTTTGGTTTTTGAGAAACGGAAGCGAAAAGTATGGAAAATAGGACGACAATATGTGTGTTTGTGGGTGGTGGAGCTGGCTGGGCTGCTTGTGATAGGTCCCAATCAGGATATGAATTATATTGTAGATAGTATTCTATTTAGGGTGAGAATTAACCGCAAAAGTGTTTATTGTAAAATTAAGCTTTTCTTTACTGCTATTGAAAGGGTTTAAATACAAAGAAGGAAATAATAACCACTTCTAATTTTGAGATCATATCTCTATTGTAAAATTAAGCTCTCATTTACTGCTGTTGAAAAAGTTTAAATACAAAAAAGGAAATAACAACCACTCCTAATTCTGAGATCATATCTCTAAGAATTAGGACACGATCACATTATTAAAAATTAAATACTAACTACTAGACCTATTTTTAAGGAAGCATGCTTTGTGGACATGACTAACAACTTAGACAAAGTCTTTGGCAAACATAACTTCTCCCTGCATGTTTCCTGCACATGAAAGTTTACGTGACAACTTCTCCTTGCATGTCTCCTGCACATGAAGTTAGCTTTTAAGTGACAACATCTTAGTCCAAATACTTTGGGTTCTTCACTGCAACTCTGACTGATCTTCTTGGTTTATCAATACTTCTTGGTTTATCAATACTCCCCTTTGTGACACAAACCTTGTCCGCAAGGTTTAAATTGATGAACCTGTCCTGTAAATCTTGTGTGTTTTCCCATGTGGCATCATCTAATGGAAGTCGTTTCCATTGAACTAAGCTTTCCTCAAAAAATTTGGATCCTCGTTTTACCCAACGGTTATCCAAAATAGACTCTGGCTCCAGAAGCAATTCTCCATCATCGGCCACTGGAGGTAAATCAGTATGATCAGGAATTTGTTCACCTATCTTCTTTTTTAAAAGAGACACATGGAAGACTGGATGAATGCGAGAGTAGTGGGGTAGCTCGAGTTCGTAAGCAACGTTGCCGATTTTCTTTACAACAGGATACGACTCATAGAATCTATTTGCCAGCTTTCGATAGGCTCTTTTGAATACAGATTGCTGGCGGTAGGGATGTAGCTTCAGAAATACTAAATCACCAACCTGGAATTCAATGTCTTGGCATTTGGAATCGGCCAGTTGCTTCATGCGATTATTGGCTGCAAATAAATTGCTCTTAAGCTATTGTAACAGAGCATCTCTAGAAGCCAAGTTTTTGTCAACTTCATGAACTGGACAAAGACCTTCATGGTACTGAGGTATTGTGGGAGGCGGCCTTCCATAAAGAGCTTGGAAGGGAGTCATTCCTGTAGAGGCATAATAGGTGGTATTATACCAAAACTCAGCCCATGGAAGAAAGGAATGCCACTTACGGGGCTGCTGGTAAGCAAAGCAACGAAGATATTGCTCAATGCAACGATTGATGACTTTTGTTTGCCCATCGGTTTGGGGATGGTAAGCGGAGCTCATCTTCAATTGTGTGCTAGACATTTTGAAGAATTCTCGCCAAAAATGACTGATAAATATTGGAACCCGATCACTTACAATAGATTGAGGCATGCCATAAAGTTTGACTATGCTAGCAATGAATGTTTCAGCTACCAATTTGGCCGTATAAGGGTGTGAAAGAGCCAAGAAATGTGCCGATTTACTCAACTTGTCTACAACAACAAGAATTGAAGTTTTACTAGCTGAAGGGGGAAGACCATCAATGAAATCCATGGTGATGTCATCCCAAACTTGACATGGAATGGGAAGAGGCTGCAAAAGTCCTGCTGGCGACAAAGTATCATTTTTAGTACGTTGGCAGACTTCACATGAGGCCACATAAGTCTTCACCGTGTGGAACATGGATGACCAGTAGAATTGTTGTGTTAGTCTTTTGTATGTACGTAAGACACCTGAATGTCCACCACTGGGAGAATCATGGAATTCATGTAGAAGTTGTGCAATGATGGTGGAATGAGGAGGCACGACCACCCGGTTTTTGTAGCAGACCAACCCGTTACGCCAGCTGTAAGGAACACCAGGATTTGCTGTCGCTTTGGAGCTGATTGTCATCATATATGGATTGGTGTGGGCTTCTGTCTTGATGGTATCCTATAATGAAGTGTGAGAAACAAACAAAGGATCCAAACTAGGACTACCCCGTACCCGTGACAAGGCATCAATTGCATTGTTATCACGACCTGGTTTGCTCTGATACCAATGATAGGTCCCAATCAGGCTATGAATTATAGTGCAGATAATATTCTACTTAGGGTGAGAATTAACCGCAAAAGTGTTTATTGTAAAATTAAGCTTTCCTTTACTGCTGTTGAAAGGGTTTAAATACAATGAAGGAAATAACAACCACTCCTAATTCTGAGATCATATCTCTAAGAATTAGGACACGATCACATTATTAAAAATCAAATACTAACTGCTAGACCTATTCTTAAGCAAGCATGCTTTGTGGACATGACTAACAACTTAGACAAAGTCTTTGGCAAACATAACTTCTCCCTGCATGTTTCCTGCACATGAAAGTTTACGTGACAACTTCTCCCTGCATGTCTCCTGCACATGAAGTTGGCTTTTAAGTGACAGCATCTTAGTCCAAATACTTTGGGTTCTTCACTGCAACTCTGACTGATCTTCTTGGTTTATCAATACTTCTTGGTTTATTAGCTTGTTAGCTGTGAAAAGTGATGGCTGTTGCAGCTAGGAAGGTCACTGCAAGTAGGAATATAATGAAAGAGAGGTGAGAAAAGGCAGGATACAGAGTACAAAGTTCAGGAAGGGAAGTAAGGAATTGAATGGGGCTAAAAGTGTAGATTAAAGGAATGGTTCAGAGGAAAGCAAAATCGAGTAACAGTGAAAAAGTTGTTAATAAATAATGACAGGAACGCTAAGAAAAAATGGATGCGAACAAACCAAAAGTATAAGAAAGCAAGATAGTGAAAATTAAAATATAGATTGATGTATACTTCAAAGAAACAAGAACAAACATGTAAATCGACGTCAAGAATAACCAAGAAACAACATAAAGGAGAAAAAAAATGCACTACATTTGCTAATATATAAGAAGGAAGACACCTAGATTGAATTAACAAATTTTGAATTTTCACAAACATTGCATCTGTAATCACAAAGCATAGACTTCACAAACTACAAAAAATTCAAAGTCGAAATCCAATCCTCAGCCTAAGGCAATCCATCTCAATTGAGAAATAATCCCTTTATCCGAATGTTATTACCTTAAAACCATACCATAAAGTAGACAATAAGCAAAGCATCCATGGACTCACCTTCCCAATATAATATATCTCGTTCATAACACATTGATGTGGATAAATTAGAATGCAATTGAGGCTGCTGTTTTTGATAGCTTGCGTTAAAGAACCATCTTAATTTAATAGTTTAAGTTGTTAGGTGAGGTTTTAGGATATATGATTTATATTATTCTCTAACACCTCCCTCAAGTGAAGGCCCTTTGGGTTTGAAATTTACACAAGCTCATATTATTTTGTGCTTAATTTTTATTAAATAAATGAGGATAGTGAGATTCGAACTCGTGATCACTAAGTCATCAAGGCTCTGATACCATGTCAAAGAATCATCTCAACCCAATAGCTTAAGCTATTAGGTGAGGTCCCAAGATATGATTTATATTATTTTCTAATATCTTGTAAAATTAATCCAAAAATAAATAGTAATAGAAAGATTCATATGGTAAGTAATCTAGCAGAACAAACCATTGTTTTTTACTAAAAATGACAGGTCATGTAATGCATAGATAATGTAGTTGCAGACAACATGAATGTTGAGATAAAGGGAAAGATAAGCATTAAACAATGCAAGGAAACAAAGAAAAAAGCTAAATATGAAAAAAAAAACAAAAAGTGCAAATGAAGAACGTAGCAACAACAACAAAGCCTTTTTTGAGCAAATTATAGTCGAAACAAACAAAGAAGTAGCTTTTAAAAAGCGCAAACCATTTTTTCATACAAAACGTTCTACTTGCATGAACTACGTCGTTAATGACAATGCAACAAAACTAGTTGCAAGTTATAATACATTCCAAGAAAAAAAAACCAACAGTGGCAATCCTTTGTGGAATTATTGTTTTGAATGCAATTACTGAAAGACATAAGTAATCACATAAAGAATATAACACAAAAATAATCTTTATGACAACATATATTTATTATATTTGATTTATGTTTGAATCATAATGAGAAGTCATCCTTTTCCTATCCAAATACAACATCGGGTACGAAGAGAAGTTCATGTTCATATTGTTTGTTTTTCCCACCTTTGAGGATGCATAATTTAGCCAAAGAGGTGATTATAGATACTAGGACTATAATGCTAAGTTAGGTGAAGATTTTGGTACAATTAAGCTGAAAATACTAGCTTTTCAGGAGAAAAATGATCCAGAAGTTTATTTAGAATGAGAGAAGAAGGTGGCTTGGATTTTTTAGTGTCACAATTATCTAGAACCTAAGAAAGTCAAGCTTGCTGTGATTATCGTTACTAACTATGACATTGTGTGGTAAGATCAGTTAGTGAAAAAATACAGAAAGAGTTATGAAAGGCAATTTGATCCTTGGGATAAGATGAAATCCTTTATGATGAGAAAATTTGTGCCTAGCCACTGTTATAGAGAATTGAATTAAAGGTTGCAAAGTTTGAGTCAAGGTACAAAGAGTGTTGATAAGTACTTTAAGGAGATAAAACTTGTTATGATTCAAGCTTATGTTAAAGAGGATTGGGAGGCTATTATAGCTAGATTCATGAATGACCTTAATCATGATATAACTCAAATTATGTAGTTGCATCATTATGTGGAGTTGGAGGAGACGATGCATATGGCCGTTAAGGTTGAGAAACAACTTAAATAAAAGGGTACCATTCGGTAAGGCCGAATACCTTAGAGAGAAAAACTCTTATTTATTGTAATCGTGACATTAAATGCTTTCGTTGTCTAGGTTTTGGTCATGTTGCTTCACAGTGTCCAAACAAAAGAGTCATAGTTATGAAAGTTAATAATAGGGTTAAGGTAGATGGGGAGGATGAAGATGAGAAGACGCCACCATTGAAAGTTGTTGATGATATTTGTGTTGAGTATCCGGTTGTAGGAGAGGCACTTATGGTGAGGAGAGTATTGAATATGCATGTCAAGATGGATGATTTAGGAGGTCAGAGGAATAACATATTCCACATAAGATGCCATGTTCATAATAAGATATGTAGCTTAATTATAGATAGTACTAGTTGCACTAAGTAGCGAGTATTAAATTGGTGAGAAAATTAGACTTGCACACTACCAAACATTCCATACCTTATAAATTATAGTGGTTAAATGATGGTGGTGAAGTGAATAAGCAGATTTTGGTTGCCTTTTCTATTGATAAATATTGTGATGAGGTGTTATGTGATATTGTGTCAATGCAAGCTAGTTACCTGTTGCTTGGTAGACCATGACAGTATGATAGAAGAGTTATGCATGATGGAGTGACAAATAGGTATTCATTTGAGATGAATGAAAAACCTATAACTCTTGTATCTTTGACACCTAAGCAAATCCATGAGGAGCAACTGAAATTGATGAAGGAGAAAATAATTAAAAAGGACAGCTTGTATATTAGAGGGACCTTCTTTTCTAATAAGGTTCTTCTTGGTTTTGATGATGATCCTATTCTTTAACTGGGTACTAATTTTTTAACTTAAAATATGTTTTCCATGATATAGAGTCGAGGTCGAATCTTTTTAAAGAAGGGGAGGATGATATGATCCAAGTCAAGTCTGAATTTAGCCTTCAAATATTTGCTAACTAATTTTGCAAGATCGGACATATCTCTCAAACTGTACATCGGAACAAGCTAAAATTTTACAAGGAGATGCTAGACACATGGAAATATATTTTTGTTAATGTTCAGGTCAAATGAAGTTCTAGAACATATTATTTCAGATGGTCGAAGTTACTAGATAAATTTTGTCAAATCTGCTAAATTAGACTCTTGTGTACTGTTCGGGATATATTTGGAGCTATAGGTAGACCTTTTCTTTTATTGACATTGGTCTGGAAACTAGACATCTCAATATTTCCAACCATAAATGGTAGGCCTAATAATTCATCCAGACGAGAAAGAACGACGTGTTTGAAGTCAAGATTGAAAATCTACCAAAAATATGTAAAAAATAGATATTTGAACTACATAGAGGAATTTTGGCATTTAGACTTTGTTTTTATTATCCTATTTTATTTATTAATTTAATTCTCAATAATCATTTTTATTTATTATCTATTTTTATAAAAGGGGTGGCAAACACATATTATTCCTATGCAAGTCAGGCCTGACTACACAAGGAAATTAAGCATACTAAGGATGGTTTTAGGGGATGATTGTTTCCCTATATTTTTCTAAATATTTTACTTAGTTTTTATGTTGTTTTGAGTATTATTTGAACCATAATATTTCAGTTTATATTTTTAAGTTTAGTTGGGTTTGTTAGCTGAAAGCTCAATGTTTTACAACCCAATATAAGTCCATTAGGGTTAATTATCTTAGAACTAAATAATATTTTCCTTTCTGTGAATTTCAACAGCCTTCAGATTAATAATATTATTGTGTTTTGCTTAAAGCAAACGTGTTTTTTGTTGTGACAAAAAAGAAAACCTGACTTGTCAAGGTATAATTGATCTTATGATGTCAATTTATGAATTCCAGTACCTCTGATTCTTAGTTACAGGTTAACTTTAGGTCAAGGTTCTTAAACCTAATTTTCAGCTTTCTTAGGAAAATATCATTCTTGTTGGGGGTTTTTTGACCATGTGATCAAAAGGTCTATATCACATCATGATTCTAACATGAAAGGGTCTTATTCTAATGTGTATGGACATTCAGATGGTCTAATGATGAAAGCTCAAGCAAAACAACTACAAAGTGCCTTAACAAGTGAGATTAGCATGACTAAAGATTTGATGAGTTTGAAGGCTTGTAAATTGAATAGAAATGGTTCAAATATGTTTTCTTGTTTTCAAATAAGGCCTGGGCCATGATTTGAGAGTTTTGGAGAGTTTGGGTTTGTTGTCAGCCCATGGGCAATTTGAGTTCGAATTTTCACCACCTTATTGCATTGAAAAATAAGCATATTCTATATAGTTTCCAAATTTATAATGTCATTCGTGCATGTATTGGAGTTTTGTGTTAGGAGTTATGGTTTTTTTTTTTTGTATCTGTATGTGTGTTTTACAAGTAAGAAATGTGTGTTATTTATTATTTGTCTAGTTTTCTAAACAAAGTCATTTATTTAGGTCTCAATTATGTTATTTTGGTGTTTCCTAGACTTGAAGGGTTGTTCCAAGTATATAATGATGTTTTAGACCAAGTATTAAAAACTTTTGGAAATAATATAAAACTTCTCAACTTCTCATTTTGATAGCTTTCTTCCTTGTTCTTTCATTTCCATAATTAGTTGAAGAACAAATCATACTTATCACTCTTAATCACAAAGAGTATGGTGTTTTTATGCTGATTAGAATTTCTTTGTGGTGTCTCTGACTTACCAAAGAGTTTCATTTAGACTTTATCCCTTATTTTTATTATAAATCATGTAATTTTCAACTAAACACAATAAGAAAAATCATTTAACTAAACTTACCTTCCTTCATCTTCATATTAGATTGCTAGTTTGTTCGTGTTAGGAACCTAAGGTGCATCATGACTCTTGGTATATATACAAACCCCAACTTGCATTTCCCCCCTTTCTATGGATGATGGTTGTGTGAAAGTTGCACCATCACTCGATGTGTTTGAAGAAGGTTGCAAACATTGGCAATCCACTCTAGTCGATCATTTTATAGGACATAAATTATTGTATCCAATTGTTAAATTTATCATCAACAAAATTTGGGGCTCCTATAGACTATCAAAAGTTTTATCATCAAAGAATGGTTTCTTCCTCTTCATTTTTTACTAAGTGGATCATGATACTAATGTTTTTGATAAAGCTTTGTGGCACATGACAAACAGACCTTTGGTGCTTAGATGTTGGCAACCAAACATGCAATTTTCTAAAAATGATTTGGCTAGAGTTCTGGTTTAGGTTAAGACTTATAATGTTCCTCTTGAGTATTGGACTATTAAGGGATTGAGTTGTGTAACTAGCTATTAGGGTTCCCCTTTATGTTGATCTTAATACACTATTGCGTAAAAGGTTGAGCTATGTGAGAGTTTGTGTTGAGATAAATACCTCAAAAACACTAGTTAAGGACTATGACTTACATCATTCAAATAGGACATCTATAAAAATTTTAGTTGATTATGAATGGATACCTTCCAAGTGTAGTAATTGCAATGTCTTTGGAAATGCCACAACAATATGGATACATTCATTAAAGGAATAAGGGTTCTAAGAATGATGAGAATGGTCATTATACATCTGGTGTGCATAATACTAACTGTAATGAAGATGAGAATCCAATCTCTACTTTTGTTATGAATAGTTTACAAGGAGATATAGTGCAGGAGAAGGGGGTGCATGTACTGTTTTAGATCAAAGGATTTTCAATTCCAATATAGCTGCTTGTGAGACCATTAATGGAAAATCTATATAGGCTCATTCGGCTATAACTAAGTTCAATGGGCATAAGAAGGAGATTGATATTGATGTTAGGAAAGGTGATATAGATGAGGAGTATATTGATTAAGAGTCTATGTTTTTGGTTTCGACGAGTCCTTCTCCTCAATCTCCTTTGAAATCCATCGGCAAGGAAAATGTTAATCAGCTAGCAAGTAAGGCTAAAGACTCTTTTGAGAAAAAAAAAGGATTCAACAGGTTCTTACAAGAAGAAAATGAAATCAGGCTCCTCGTGAGGGGGCAAGTCGAGGTAATCTTTGTGTTGTTTTTGTGATGCGAACCTCATGATCATGTGGTCACGCAACCCACAATCGATATTGAGATCTGATCCTGGAAAGTCAAAAGAGGTCTAATAGGAGTGTGACACAATGAAAACTTGTAAGAAACCAACACTATTGGAATGAAATCGAATGACACTTATTATAACCTAATTTTTGAACAAATAATAAAATTAAATATAATTGACATTGTGGTTAAGACAACATAAAATTTAAAGTTTGGGGATGTAATTATGAAATTTGAGAGTCAATTGATCAATAATTGAAGAATTAAAAGTTGAAGAGTTAATTAAGGACCAAATTGAACAATCCAGGAATTAAGGACTATTTTGTAAACAGTGCTATACTTTAGGGATTTAGGTGAAATTAATTCAATGGCAAAATTAAAAGATTTATATATTATTTGGGATCCAATTGTTAAATTTCCAGAGGCAGGGATCAAAGTGAAAATTCTTGTTTCTGCCGAAACGGCACCGTTGCTGGGGAACAATCGTGCGTCTTCTCCATCCCGATTCAACAGGGGAGCTGAAAATCTGCAACAAATCCGATCCAATCGTAGACCACGTCTCTTGCCCACGATCTCGTTAGTGGAAAATAACAGTCCTGTAAAGGCAGGACTGGTTGGAGGCAAGCTGCTGGATCTTTATAAAAGGGGAAGAAAAACCCAGAACGAGGACAAAAAAAAATCAAAGGAAAAACAAAAGCAGAACCATAGCAAAAAAAACAAAGCAAAAACCCAGAGAAAGAAATAATACACAATGAGAAAAGGAGAGAAGAAGAACCAACCCAGAAAACCAAAGAAAAAACCAGAAAAGAAAAAAAAAACACAGAGCAACACGTAGAGAGCTAGGAAGAAAAAGTGCAGCATACACACAAACAAGGATTGTCCCTGCCATTGTTTTATCCCTGCAACAAGAAAAACAAAAGAAAACTCAACAATTGACATCCACAGTAAACCAGCGTCTGGCAGCCCAAAATATAAAAATATAAAAAATAAAAAATAAAAAAATATATGGATGCATAAATAAAAAAAATATTGATTTATTGGTTTATTCACTAACGCTAGAGTCAAGAATAAAAAATTGATTTTTTTATATTTTATTTAATTACATAAAAATAAAAAATATGCATGCAAAAAAAATAAAATAAAATAAAGTAAATTTATTGGTTTATTCACGGACGCCAGAGTCAGGAATAAAGATACTGATGTAAATTTATTTTATTTTATTGTATTTTACTTTTATTTAGTTACATAACAAAATGTGTATGCGTAAAAAATAAATTTATTTGATTTGTTTATTCACTGACGCCAGAGTCGGGAATAAAAAAAGAATACTGATTTAAATTTATTTTGTTTTTTGTGTGATGCGTAAAAATAAATTTATTTGATTTGTTTATTCACTGACCCCAGAGTCGAGAATAAAAAAAGAATACTGATTTAAATTTATTTTGTTTTTTGTGTGATGTATAAAAATAAATTTATTTGATTTGTTTATTAACTGACGCCAGAGTCAGGAATAAAAAAAACTGATTTAAATTTATTTTGTTTTTACAACTACGTGATATTTACCAATGCCAGAGTTGGAAATATCCGTAGTTAAATATTCACTGACGCCAGAGTCAGGAATATTACACGCAAAACCACCGTAACATAAACCAACAAAACATTAGCAATTTATTAGAAAGTCAGCAATGCAGCCTGTCTTAGGTCGGGCGCTTAAGGGGTAATAATATCTTTCCTTTTGCGTAACCAGTCTCGTACCATAGAATCTCTGTTGACCAGCTAGGGTTCCTAGTGACCATAATACTAGGTGGCGACTCCTTAAACAAGACCATTCACCATCAAAGAATAGGATGCCAGAAATCCATTCTTTCCATGAAATATTATTTTTAAGGCCGCCGTGATGTCGGGTGCGACAACACTAAGAAGCCAGTTAATCTTTGATAAGTCAGATTTAGTTTGTTCAAGGACCAAAAAATACAAGAATCTCTCTTGCACATTAAATTAAAAAATTTAAAAGTATTATTGCTCAAAAAGTGCCAAAAATTAGGCTTACATGTGTTTAAATAGTTATGAAAAATTAACCCTCATGGATCTACCTTTGTGGACTAAATTGACCCACTTACAAAAACTAACTCAAAATCTTTACTAGTGAGCATGAACCCTAATCCAAACAAGTCTTGGATTCTAGCTGAAAACAAAGTATTAATTAAGCTCAAACAAACCTTGGGCTATAGCTAACAGAATAAAAATAAAGCCTATAATTCTAAGTTTTGTTTTGTCATAGAAGATAAGAAGGAAAGAAAATATTGCAAGTCTGATACAAGACTTATTTATAGCCAATAATGTCGGCCAATAATCTTAGGAACTAAAAGAGAAGCCCTTTGGTTTTCAAGTTAGAATAGGATTCTGATCTCAGTTTTGTATTTATCTTTTATTAAGACGGAAAATGATGTTGTCTTTAATGCTTCTCATTGTCGCCTCTTGGTATCCTTTCAATACTATAAAACACAATTAAGTTGTTGAATTATTCTCCTTGCATCCCAAGGAAACTTTACTGCAATATTTTAAAGGAAATAATTAATGATCCCACGCATAATAAAAAATCTAAAACTAATTAGAAATCCACAAAACACATGGAAATATTATAAAACAAAACTGATCAAAACTGATACAAAACTAATAGCATTGTTGTCGAAACTTCATGACCAAAATAAAGGTAGAGTGAGCCCCTCTTATATATGTATTAAAGGTATTAAAATCTCTTCTTGATGCTTCAATGGATCTCCAAGTTCAGCCTTGATCAAAACTTGTACAACAAACTCATTTAATGCTTTTTAAGGCTTTGAACCTTGTAATTGATCCATTTAAAACATGTATTAAGTTCCTAGTGTTCGTGAGTTGATTGATCCACATTAGCCTGTCTTCCTCTATATATTTTTCTATGTTTATCATATGTTAGATGTTTAAATGATGGTTTGGTTGAAATATAAAATAGTGTTTTCTAGACTTCTTGTATAATTTTGATTTCCCGTGTCACGGTTGAATTTGAATTTATTAGGATGCTGTATTCTTGTTTGTGTTATCATGTTGGGTATCAATACTTGCTTCAACACTTCTATGATTTATGAAGATAATAATTCATTTAAATGTGAGGCTTTATGGTCTGATATTATGAATCGTAGTGATGGTTGGGAATCCACTCCATGGATTCTTATCAACAGTCGAAAGACTGGGTTGAGGAAAAGATTCTCCATGACAAACAAAACAATGAAGAAATTTCAATGTTTGAAGAAAAAATAATAAAAATATTAGAGACTATTCAAGAGTAATAACAAGAAAAGAAGAAAAAAACCCTTAACTTGAATAAATTTCTAGCTTAAGGTCCAAAGGCATCACTATAAATACTACTACCACTACAGCATTTACCTCACGAAGTATCAGACAGAACATGCTATATCTACATCTTTTGCAACTCGTTCCTTGAGTAGGTTACGTATCATTGAACCTCATACTGCTCAAAGGAAGAAATCAAGAAAATAAGAATGAAGAAGGAGAACAAAGTCAGAAACCCTCGGATCTAGACACTGTTGTTGTTAATGTCAATAACAATGGATAATCACATAACAAATTAAATGCGAAGAATGTTAGATAACTATAGCCAGGAAGGAATAGTGTGGGGTAAAAAGTAAACTACTGAAAATGCAAATCAATCAATAGAAGTCCACGACTAACACTATGCAAGATTGTATTTAGAGTTCAACCAATCAGCTGAAATATAATCAAATAGTGGTCATGCCCAGATGCTTCAATGCGCCATGTTTTTCAGATGGCCAGAAGCAGGATCAGGTTGTTGGGTTGGATATGGAATAAAAGTAAGACTCGGAACGAGTACGAACCTAATTTAGGAATGGGCCAGCAAGCCAAGCATGTAAAAGAACTTGTGCTCTGGCAGTCATTGATCATCTCTGAGCTTGATCCGAACCTGATGGTCCAACTGAAGGAGTAGCTGGCACACTACTTGCTGACCCATTCTCAGCAGGTGGAGGCACACCCCATTTTCCTTCAGATTCAAGAGGCTCAAAGACATGAACCCCACCATCTGATAGTCCCAATGCAAACTGATTTGGTTCTTGTGGGTGTGCAGCGATCACTAGTGGGTGGACATTTGAACTGCATATATGAAATAATGGGGGTCAAAATAACGTGGCTATTACATATAAAGAAGGTAGAGAATTATACTTCAGCTAGCAAACTGTCAAAATCAGGATGTGCATTGCATAAACAGGAGGTAGAGTCCAAAGCAGACAAGTTATGGGCTAGGAATTTATGATGCATAAATAAGTACTAAAATGGAATTGACTTGTAAAAGCAGAATCCTGTGAATGATTATAGATCAACAAGAACGAAAACATTTAAGCATATTTGGAAACTCATTCCTGGTTATATGGTATTACTATTATTAGAGCAAGAGATCACAATTTATGTTCAAGGACCATCTGTTTTTCTTTTTAAGTTTTAAATGCACTTTAAAGTGCAGTAGCAGATGTCACCAGATATGAAGATTTGCTCATGACTTTTCCAAGATGGTCGACTCTTTTGACCATTTAACTTCTTCTCAGAACAATACAACAATGTGATCCTATCATTCTACCAAGAAAGTCATACGAAAAAAGGCAGGAATAAATTATCTTGGAGAACCATGAAAAGGAATTCAGAGATAGGTGGAGGAGAAAGTTAACCAAAAGCTTAACACAAAATGAACCATTGGATGCCTTAGAAAGTGATAATCAAAAAACACGTAACAGGCGAGCCACCATTCATTTAAGTTATCACATATTTGCAAGAGTATATTAGAATGCTTGCTGGAAGCTGCACATAGGGAATTGTTCCACATAAACACAATAGCACCATATGGCAACTGAGTAATGCTGGAGATAAATCTAAAAAGACTTGCACCGATGAATGCTGCAAGATAATTACCTGACATTAGGGGAAAGATACGTACAAGGATTGATACGACAACGTAATCTGAGATTCATAGCACTAAATACACAGACAGTTGCATCTAAGAAACTGGCATATACCAGATGACTATCACAGGAGAACACTGCATGTGAGATTGGCGCAGAAGATTCACGTAGAACCCACTAAATCAGGAAAAAGGAAGAGCAACTCAGTACCTGACAACAACATGCTAGTTCCACAATAAAGTCGACTTAAGAGACAAAAGTACCTGCTTTACACATTCTAGCTTTGTGGTTTCATATATGGCAAGCTGAGTCTCATGCACAACCAGGAAATGTATCTGGTCCTGATGAAATTGTACACGAGTGTCTGATTGTGCTGTTGGTGTCCTTCCAGCTGGGACCTGCAAGAATCTTGCTTTCTGCTTTTCCCATCCATCAGAGTTCCATACACAAAGCTGAAGAAAGAGCAAGTTACGTGGGAAATGAGTTAAGATTTTTTTTGGGGGGGGGGGGGGGGAAGGAGATTGGGGAATACTTTATGGACTTGAACCAAAGAAGTTCAGAGAAATGCAAAATCTTGTGTAGAAAAAAGTAATAGATGCTGCAGGGAGTAAATACGCCTGCCATTTGCATAAAAAAGAGAAGAAAAAACCAAGAATTCTTTGGCATGCCCACTTGCAACAGTAGCAAAGCAGAATTATGCTAAAACATGTTGAAATTTTCAAAAATCAAGTATTGATGCATATTTCTCAAGGACTGAGCATCTAACAGGTGAAATCCCATTGAGAAAACTAAAACATGAAAGCACAGTGACAACACACATGACATCGAATTGGAAAATTATTACCTGAGCATCTGCTCCCGATGAGACTAGCATGTTCAACACATGGGAAAAGGCAAGGCCAGTTATTCTTTTCGAGTGGCCTTTGAGCTTGCTCTTGACCTTCACCAATAAATGAACAGTAGTAAATAACAATTGATACTGCTCTAACCAATAACAGGATGAATAACTGTCTATAGCATCATACCTCGTCTACACGGACATTATATATTTGAATTGTGGAATCATCCATGCCAATAGCAATTATGTTGTTATCTTGAGGATGAAAAGCAAGAAAGGTTGCTGCAGGAGGTGGTGGCATGAAAGTTGTCATCGTCTGCACTCACCAAAAGAAAATGAGATTAGTCGAATGAAAATGACTTCACATCATAACCAACAATCCTTGAATTACCTTAAATGTCATCATATTGAAAAGGGAAATCTTTCCTCCGGATGCTGACATGACATAAGAATCATTTTTGGACAAAGCAAAACAGGGCACAGCCTCTTCAGGGTTAGTGTCAGTGCTGTCATTGGTCATCAGAATCCCACTTGATGGTTGCCATAATTGAGGTGACACACCTGCAGTTGCCTACAGGATGAAGGACCAATTTGAATACACAACAGAACTCATTTTAGAAATTTGAGTAAAATAGAAGTGCAGATGGTTGATTAAAACCGCTTTGCAAGTGCTTTTACCTTGCCACTAGCATTCCGATCATTGCGTTGCCATTTCCATAATAGGTGTATTGCATTTGAAGCTAATGCCAAAATGGCATTGCCAGAGTTTGTATAGATTAACCTTGATATCTGCAATAATAATAATAACAATAATAATAATAAAAGCTGATGATCATGTCCTTGTTGGAAACAGAATAAAACAAAGAAAGGTTGGAGTCATGATGGAGTTCATGAGTAACTTGATAAAGCATCATATTCCAGTCCACAAATAAATAAATAAAATCAATCAAGAACACGTATGGATAGCCATCATACACTGTCGTTGCCATTAAGCAGGATTCATTTAGAAATATAATGATAAAGCACTCTGTAACTCCTTAATTCAGTAATTCTTCTTGTCATATGCTCAGTGGTAGCTATTTGTAATTGTTTTGCATTTTACCCTAATAAAATGACTAATTTGAAGGGTAAAAAAATAGCCCTCTTTCCATGAACTGTTTAACAAAACAAGTTATAAATGCCCCAGTCTTTTTTTCTTTTTTTTTATTCCCTCCAAAGGACAATATACTTAAATCAAGATGACCATTTCAAATCACAGAAATACTGACAGATGCTCGTTAATGTATGCCACAGCCAACTTACACTCTTATGTTTGGACATCCCATCACTGTTGGCAATATATTGAACATGTCTGGAATTTCTATCCACTAATAACATAGTAAAATTTTATGGGACAGGAAAAAATTTACATGTAGTTCAGCATATTCAAAATGCATTACTCGCATGAAGTTAGCATGATGAGAGTAGTTGCCACTCTAGAGTTATGGTAACTAAAGTTGGCACAAGCATCTTCAAAAGTAGTCCCAATATGTTGCTTTCCTCCAGTAGTATTTCATAACATTTTAACTCTTACGCCCTCTTACTGTATGTGGCTGTGGTCAAACTTCATCTATATCTACATTATTGTCAAATTTCTTGAAATAATTAAGAGTAAAGAACTGTTAGCAGGATTTTACTAACAACAAAAATGCTTATATTTCAAAAATTAGCAGTGGTAGGTAATCCTGCAAAGTTAAACATATGAGTATTAAGGAATCAAAGTGAAGTTGAATAACAAGGTCAGAGTATGGAAAGGAATATGATCTCAAATAAGATCATCATGCCTCTGAAGCTTCAGTGATTTAAAGCTTTAATAAAATGTTCAATAGTAGGCATAAATTAAATCATGGAGTATTTAGAAGACCTGTAACATCAGTATATTGTCCAAAGGAAAACAGTGCAGCCTAGTTCGTCAGAATTGCAATGATATTGACCAAACAAGACAAAAAGGATAATTAACCGGAAAGTATTTCAGATGCCCTCAGAGAAAAATTTCCATACCTTGGTTACTCTCAAGTTTTCAGGGAGCCTCAAGGACCGGCATTGAGATGGTTCATTGATTTCAGTGAGCTTCCATATCTTTGATTTATCATTGGATTCTTCAGTTAATCGAGGTTTCACATCTCCCAAGTTCCTGGCATCTCCATTCTACCAAGAGAAATTTGCTTGTTACTAGAAATTATGACAGATTCTTTTGGTGCTACCATGGAAAATGAAGATTGTTAAAAAAAAATCATGGAAAACTAAGTGCATGCTCCTAGTCTCTAGTTCAGTCCTCTTATAGTAAGAAAAACCATGTTACAATAATGAGTTGTGTGATTGAAGGGTAATTAATATGCAAGTTACTTGAGCATAAAATTCAGATGCTACTGTAAATGAACAAGCATGTCCAACGAACCATTCCAGCAATGGCAACCACAGAGGCACTCCTGTCTGCAAGACCAGTGCTGGTTGCAGCAGCTGCTGCTGCCGCCACCGCTGCAGCTGAGATTGGGTTAACAGTAGGCTGCACAAGAAACCCACTGTTAGATACTAGTTAATTACAACCAGGGCAATGTAACATACGCACTAATCATTGACAAAGTTACCTTCACAATGGATTCCGATGTTCGTGAGGCATCGAAAGAAAGATTTTCAAATGTACGCAACAACCTAATGCCATCTGTATTTGCCAATATTTTAATCCCATTATCATTCGCAGAAACAGCCAAAAGAGTGCCATCCTTGTTGAAGCGGATACGTGGGCTCGCCTAAGAATTGTTAAAGCCAAAATAAGCAACTACAACCCTCAAAACAATATGTTACAGTTTACTAGCATATAATGAACTCACTGGGAGACCTCCATCAGCATCAATTGTTGTCAGAAGTTGAACACTGTCCATATCCCAGAACTTGATGGAGAAATCATCACCAGCAGCCAAAAAACGATTCTTTGTGGTATCAAATTGCACGACACCCCAAGATTGTTTTCTAAATCCAAGATAGGATCTTTTCACAGCACCTTCACTTTCATTCCATTCAACAATAAATGAATCCCCATCTTTACTTGTACCGCAAGAAAATAGCCTGCAGTTTCCATCCGAAAACCCAAAGACAACAAGTGAGAAGATTATTATTATTTCAACAATGCACAAATACAGAGAAAAAGGAGATTGTTGAGCAATGAGTCAATTATGTTGACCTTGTACCATCAGCACTGTAAGCCATGGTTGTGCACCAGCGACCAGGAGCCTCATAATCAACTCGAGATCCCAAATTGTCATATAACCATGCTTTTATCTTTCCATCCAGTGCTGTTGAAAATATAAACTGAGCACAGAAGGAAAGTCAAGCAACATGGAAGACCAGAAATGATTGATTGGTGGAAGGAGAAAACAAACATGATGAACTCAAAAGTATGCTACAGGATAAACAACAATGTTCACAAAATGGACATTTCACCTGAATGTTTTCCTTATAATGCGGGCAAATAGAATAAACAGGAGCCTCATGACCTTCAAAAGTATACAGTTTTGCACCAGTGGAAGCATCCCACACCTAATAATAGGAAAAAGAAAAGAACAATGGGCAACGTTTCATGTCTGAAGAAATAGCCCTTGATGCTTTTTATTCTAAAAGCCAAAAAGTTAACATTAAACCCTACCTTAATGGTTTTGTCATCACCACAGGTTATTACACAGAGTTGCTTATTCGGAGTGGAGAATGCAAGATCATTAACCCCACCAACATGAGCATCAATCTACAAGGGAAAATTTGAGTCATTTTATATCAAGTAAAATCAAACACCTGAGCAACAAAGAATAACAAGCTTGATACTGGTGTAACTTGAGGTAATGTACCTCCAGATGCTGACGCACTTCATCATTCCCATGATAAGAATATATTTGTACAATATGCCTTGAGTATGCAACTCCTGTTGTTGAACAGAGATGAGAAATCAGCAAGTGCCTTTTTACCCCCAAAATCTTACGTATATTCCTAATCCAGCCATGCAGTGTAATAGATTTTAGCTTACCAAATAAGGAACCATCTGGACTCCAAATTACACGGTTAACCGAGACACCAGGATCTTTGGCTAAAGCTGCCTAAATTTCCCCAAAAAAAGACAGTTCAATTTCAGTCATGATGGAGAATTATTTATTTAGTTTAGTTAGATAGTAATTTTCTTTAGTTATTTTTATTCTTATTATATTGTTATCTAGGAAAATATTAGAGTTTCCTACTTTATTGGATTCAATTAGGATTTGGTGCCTATTTAAAAGCACCTAAACGTTATTTTTGGGGTCTGCCATTTGATAAAAAAAAAAGAACATCAAAACTTTACAGATTTATTTGTTTTACCTAGTGGATCTCTAGGTGTTCTTCTATTTTCGGATTCGAGAAACCCATAGAAGACCTCTACAGCTTGTTTATATTTCTCAACTGTTCTACATCACATCCAGCATGTAGCACACATTATATTCAGTGCCATAGGTATAAAAAAGAATAAAGAACAAACCTGAAGAGGCATCGAACAAGCATTCAGATCCCAAACTTTGAAGATTCTTAAAACCAGTCGCTCCCTAGAACCAACTTCCCACAGCCCAATGTCCCCAACATTGGTGCCAACTGTAGCAACATATTAAAAATATTCAATAGCCAGACCAGGGTATAATCTAGATTAATGCTTAAGGAAGCAAATAAGCCAAAGCCACGGAACCAACCAAATGAAAGACTGAAAAATCAAGCAGACCTAGAAGAAGAGTCAGTTGAAGAGGATGGAAATCCATGCTCATAGGAGATGATCCCTGATTCAAAGTCCGTGCAACGACCTTTGGCAAGTCATCCGGTGCATTAAAAGCCTGACCATGACCATGACCATGCCCTGGAAATGATACTGGCAACACATTAACCGGCAAATTTACCTGCATAGATGACAATCAACACGGCGGTTTGGAAGGGAATAACATAAACATAATGACAGGAGTTTAGAAGTTACTGGCTACATTCATATTTGTATAAAGAGTATGATACGAATGACATGAAAACCAGACTACCTCATCAGAAATCCCCATGGGCCTTACTCTTTTAGCAACATGGTCAGAATCTCCTGAAGGGTAATCTACGGAAGGGTTAGTTGGAGGAGTTCGTGGATGCTTCAGAGCAGCTATGCAAGGCACCAAAATGCATATATTATTAAAAAGGGAACCATGTATGCTCACAAACACAGTAAGATGGTTTGCGGAAGCATCTATACAAATTGAAGGAAAGTACTACCTGGGATTGATGGAGCACCAAGACCAATGGCTCCTCCTCCAGAGACTGCAGAATGAGTTACTGTGGAAGGAGTGGACATCCAACCTGCAAGAGGTGCTGGGACTGGTGCTGGTGCAGGTTGAAATGGCTGAATATAAAAGTTCAACCACATAAAGATAAGCATGCATCACTAGAGAAGAGAGAGAGAGAAAATAAAACCAACCAAGCTGATGACCCACCCCATGTGCACCCAATGGAGGAAACCCTCCAGCTTTTGGTAAGGAGCCAAGCAATGGATTGTTTGCAGGTGATGGAGCCCGAGCACCATTTGGTTGTCCACATGAATGATCAACAAAAAGAGTCTTTATATCTGGGTTTGACCTTGGGTTTTTACAAAGTTGGTGCTGCCAATTCAAGCTGTAATTTACATAGCAAACTAAATTCTCTGTTTGCAACCATGCCAAAGTTTACAGATGTTATACATGCCAACTAAAGCCATATATTTCTATAAATTAAAGAAAGAGAAGAAAACATGAAGTAGTAATGTCAGGGTACATTCCACAAATATATAAACTAATTAGATTATATCCTACTCCAAGATTTTCAAGCCTATAATTTAGAGACAGACATATCAAATGATGAAAAGTTTCATTGCGATTCTCTCAATAATGGAACAGCTCAAACACAGATTACATGATAGGACCTCATCAATTAATGCTGAAATGCAAATGTTCTACATAACACTTAATAAACAAAAATATCATTTAAGAATATTTTTCCAGGTAACAACACCTGCCAAGCCGCAAGTTATTTCAATCCAAAACAATGGTAATAGAATGGGATCATATATACATTTATCCGTATATGAATTACCTTTGGTTAATGAGAGTTCGTAGCCTTGAATTCTTAAGGTTAGGAAACTGCAATTTGTCACGAAACAAGGGATTTGCTTCGATAAGCTTCTTCAGTTCCACCAACATGATTGCTCTCGCCGACTTGGTATCTCCATATTTGGAGAGTTGCTCATTCTCCCTGTACACAACAAAGCAAAATTGAGCATACTTGCTATGCTTACTTTGACACTAAAGAATTTGAATTCGATTACTTTAACACGCATCTACCTAAAATTCTCCAATGTCAGTAGTTGAGTGATTTCCTTGAAAAGCTCCTCGTTGAATGTGGAAAACACTTTCAAATCCTTCACCAATATTTCAACTGCCATGGACCGATCATGCCTATAAAATTTCAAAACATACCGAAACCATCACTACACAAACAATACGTCATAAGCTTAAAGAGTTAAAACCCAAAGAATTGCAAGCTTACTTATCCAAAGCTTCGAGATACTTTTGCTTCCTTATCTCGAAAAATATTTTCATTGAATATCGATTATCATCCACTTTAGTGAAACCAGATAGGTATTTCTCCACCTCGTCCCAATTTCCATTATGCACCTCATCCTCAAAATACTTCATGTTAAAGAAAAATCCAGATTCCTGCTCAAGCCTATTTTTATTTCATTTTCACATTACATTTCCACCAAAAATTAACAACTAATCAGTTATCACTAATAGAAAAAATTAGCAATAATTGTAAAAAAAAAAAATCTTACTTATGAACAGTCTCTTTGAACTTTTCCTCATCAAGGAACTGCAAGATCAGGAAAACAAGCTCTCGACTGAGAGAAGACATCTTAAACGCGCCGTTTTGTAAACCAATTGCACAAATACCACCGACTGTAGCTCTAGATCTGCCTGCGACCAAAATATTTCCAAGAAAATCACAAAAAAGCGAGCTGCCAAAAAAGAAAAAAGAAAGGAAAAACCTAGAACCAGATCATGAATGATTAGGGATTTGATTTTCGTGAAGGATCAAAAGAGAAATCTACTTTTCTTTTTTTTAGGAATCAAAAAATATATTGAGAGAGGTTCTGAGATATTTCTAAGAAACTCACCTCCGAAAGAAAGCAACTGAGAGATCAGACCCTTTCTTTCTCTTTCTCTTTCTCTTTCTCTTTCTTTCTCTCTAGAAATGAAGCACCAATTTTTTTATCTTTTTTCTCTGTATAGACTCTCTCTCCCCACAGAGTTTTATGTAGTCCATAAATTTTACATATATATATCTCAATAATAAACCTCGCAGAGATGGCGAATTTAAAAGGCAAGAGGAGACAGATAACGAGGATGATAAGTAAGGTTACTTTTCAAGGGTGCTTATCAGAACGTGATAAGTTCTGAGAATCTGACGAAGGTCTTATGCATAAGTCCAGTTTTTTGTGGTCCACTTAGCCGGCTACGTTTTGTCGAATTTCTCGGCGCGGAATCCCTAGCTGACAACTTTCTTACTCAAAAAAGAATAGCTCTGCAACAACGCAGATAGTAATTCCGAGTTCTTTTTCTTTCTTCTTTTTCATAATTTCGGTGGCATGAGACGATTAATGTCGTTGAAAATCATATATATACCTTGACGAATTCATACTTTTTTTTTACCTAGGATTCAAACTTTCTATCTTAAAAATATTTTAAAAAAAAATTTTATTTTTTTATTTTTTTATTTTAAATTAATATTTTTTGATATTTTCAAATTATTTTAATAAATTAATATTAAAAATAATTTTAAAAAAATAAAAAATATATTATTTTAATATATTTTTAAATAAAAAATACTTTAAAAAATAATTACAACTTCATTCTCAAAACTAACAGGAGAAGCAAACTCATTTATCAACTAAGCCATCAAAATCAACCCACATAATTATAAGAAAAGGTAATAATGCAACACAAATAAGAAGATACTATCCATTTGTTTATTATTATTATTATTATTATATATATATATATATATATTTGAGTCCGCCAATTATTAGCATCATTCGAGCATGTTTACATTTCAATTATTTTGAATTATTATGATCAATTGTGGATTAAAACACATAGAATGTGTTTGGCAATGTAGTTATGGGTGCTTTTCAAATAATTTTTTGTGTCAAAATGCATGTCAATGATTTTTTTTAATTTTTAAAAATTATTTTTGACATCAGCACATCAAAACGATCCAAAACATACAAATCATATTAAATTTTAACAAAAAATAAATTTTAATTTTTTTGAAAACGCAGCCATAGTTGCGTTCCCATAGTAGGTAGACTATTTCATATTCTTTGAGATTAAATATTATGTTAGTATTATCAGTTTTTTAATTTGAGAAAACCCTACTATGTCTATATTAAAATCAAAGCATATGATATATTTGTTATTTTATTTTATTTTTAAAGTTTGAATTTAATATCCACGAGATTATTATTTTTTTTAGACGAAGTGTAATAAAAATAAATAATAGAGATCCTAAAATACTTTTTATTTATAATTATTAATTTTAAAACTTATAAAATTAATAAAAATACGTGAAAATTATTCTTCGCACCAAAGTTAATTAAAAAAATACCTTTACTTAGACAATGTAATTACGAAACGTAAAGAATATACCTTTTAGTTGTAAGATTATCACTGGGAACAACGTGACTCTAAGTGATGTGATTGAAGAAAGAGAAACTGGGGATGGATGGCGTGGAAAAGTTATTAAAAAAAGAAGTTATTTTAACATTTTCTTTATCACAGCCCCACCCCGACAAACTTTTTCGGACAAGACAGCTTCATTTCGCCCTCAGATTTGTTTCACTATTACAGTACTTGCCATTAAGGTGGAATCACGTGATGAAGAAGATATATATATATATATATATAGTTCCTGATCTCGATATTGTGAGAATAAGATTGCTATTTACAGAAAAATAACGTTTGTTTTATCGCGATAATTTCGAGACGGAGAATCTTGTTCGCGGGTTGAAAATTAGTTTTTTTTTTTTTTTTTCAAGGGCCCTCCTACCCAATTCTTCAAATTTGGGCTAGCTGGCGGGTAAATTCATAATTTAGTCAATAAAAGTGTAGAGTGATCTAGATTAAAAATAAAAAATTGATCTAGGATGGCCTTGTAAGAATTTCTTGACTGGTAAAATTTTATTAAAAATATATAAATTTTATTTTTGAAAATTTTAAAAATAATATTACTTTAATTTCTTATGAAAAATTAGATGATTCTCTTACCATTTTACCTCGTGTCAACTTAAAAGCAGGTTTGATAATATTTTTATGCATCAAAAATAAGTTTTTAGCATGAATATAATATTTGAAAAAACTGAACTGTGAAAAAAATAGATTAAATCAATTAAAATTTTAAAAAAACTAACCGGTTCGGTTCGGTTTTGGTTTTATAAGCCTAAAACTGAAAAAACTAAACTGAGCCGAACCCAAGCCGAAAAAAACGAGCCAAACCGGAAAAAAAACAAGCCAAACCAGTTTGAACCATTTTTTATCCTAAAAAACCGAACCAAAATCGATTGGTTTGAACCGGTTTCGGTTCGGTTTCGGTTTTTTTTTAAATCAGTTTGGTTATTTTTTTTAGATAAAAACCGAACCGAAAATGATCACCTCTATAAATATTAGTTTTCTACTTCCCAACATAATATTCTTTATTAGTTTTTATATATTAAAAAATAAATGTTTATTCTCATAAATAAACATGTTGGGGTGTAAATAAGAAATTATTTTTTCACTATCTCTTTTACTGTCCATACCTTAAGTTATGATTGATGCAAAGAAAATATTCTTTTACTATTCTAAGTCTACTGAGATGTATAACCATTCATTAGTCTTTTCTTTTTTTAGTGTTCTTTTTTTATTAATAAAGATGTCCTTAAGCTACTTTTTACGCAGCAAAAATATAATTTTTTCGTTAAATCTTAAATACACTGACCTCAATTACATTTTTTGTTAAATCTTATTAATGTATTTTTTAGAAAAAAAAATTATATAATTCTATAAGGATTAACCTAATGTGATTTGATTGACTTGGTAAATTCAAAGACAAATCTGACAACCAATAAAAATGTAGTTTAACTAAAAAAATCAAGACGATATCTTTTTTTAAATACTAAAGCAACAACATATTAAATCATCTTGAATCAACTCGAGTTAATCTACCAAATCTGCTACCCAAGTCATGAAACCCTGATACTTAAATAGAAAACAAACAAAAATAAAATTATTAAATTCAATTCTCAATTGACCCAATGTTGAAGGATGAAATTGAACCAAAATTCAACTAAAAAAATGAGTCAAGCCAACCTGATTTAATCTGTCAAACATAGGTCATAAAACTGAGATAATCTCATAAAAAGCAAGTCTAAACAAATTATAAAGTTTAATTCTCAATCAACTCAATGTTGATGAATGAAATAAAAAAATCAATTAAAAAAAACAAAAAATACTTGAGTCTACTCGAGTTACCTCTTTAAGCACTATTTCCGAGTCATGATGCTAAAATAACATAATAGAAATTAAACAAAATAAATCATGAAATCTAATTCTCAATCAACCCAATATTAAATAATGAAATTAAAAAAATTAATTAAAAAAACAGAGTCAGTCGGGTTAACCTACTAAACTCGTAATCTATGTCATGAGAGTGTGATAGTTTAATAAAAAATAAATCTAGTATTAAAAAATAAAATAAAATAAAATCATTAATTAAAAAAACTATAACTAATACTCTAAAAGGTGTGGGGAAAATACTATAACTTTCCCCACGCCACATGCTCTTTTCTTTTTGTTTTATCATTTTTTTGTTATGTTTGTTCATTTGTTTTGCTTTGTATTTCTTTTTTTTCCCCACATTTTTTTTCATTTTTGGGCTTTAAATGTTTTTTTTCCCAAGATTGTCTTCTTTTTTTTTATTCTTTTTTTGTTTTTGTGTTTTTTTTCAAAATTATCTTTGTCAATTTTTTTTAATATTGAACTGGTTGAAAATTTAGTTCTATAGCTTTTTTATTTAAAACATTATGGATTACTACAATGTTTCCCTACATGGCTTTTTTTTTTTATGAATTGTTTTTTTTTCTAAAATGGTATTTGTCGATTTTGCTTTGTAGTTTTTTTTCTTAAAAACACTGTGGATTGTTACAATATTTCCCCACATGATTTTTGTTTTGCTACAGTGTTTCCCTACATGTTTTTTTTCAAAATTATCTTTGTTGAATTTTTTTTTAATATTGAACTGGTTGAGAATTCAGCTTTAACTTTCCTCACATGTTTTTTTTTTCCATTTTGTTTTGCTTTTTTTTCCAAAATTGTCTTCTTCTTCTTCTTCTTTTTGTGTTTTTATTTCAGAATTGTTTTTGTTGATTTTATTTTTTTAATATGGAGTTGGTTGAAAATTTAGCTTTGTAGTTTTTTTTTAAAAAAAACACTGTGGATTACTACACTATTTCCCCACATGGTTTTTTTTTTATTTTTTATGGATTTTTTTATTTTTTTTCAAGAATTGTCTTTGTCGATTTTATTTTTTTCATATTGAGCTGGTTGAAAATTTAGTTTCGTAGTTTTTTTCTTTAAAACACTGTGGATTGCTACATTGTTCCCCTATATGATTTTTTTTAAAAATTATCTTTATCGATTTTATTATTTTTAATATTGAGCGTTGAGAATTACAACTGTAAATTTTCTCATGAAACACTATAGATTGCTACAGTGTTTTTCTGTATGGCTTTTTTTCCTTTCGTTTTTTTTAATGATTTTTCTCAAAACTTTCTCTATTCATTTTATTTTTTAAATATTAATTAGGTTAAGAATTTAGTTTTGTAGTTTTTCCTTAAAAACATTGTGGATTGCAACAGTTTTCTCCATATAATTTTTTTCTATAAATCCATGACAACGTACAAACATGTTATAAAGTTTGTGGCATCGCGCGGGCATGGCATCTAGTTTATATGAATAGTAGATAAAGCAAAACTTTATAGTTAATTAATATTAATATATACCGTTCAAATAAGAGAAATTTGTTTATTTTAAAAAAAGTGAGAATTAGTCATGTCCTCTTCCACCTTCACATGTAACCCTCAAGTGACTCAAGAACTTAGCCAGGTCAGATGCCAGACTAGCTAGGCAAGGTCTAACAACTGATTAATAGCTAATGATAGTCATTGTTAAATGGATAATTTAAAAATCCAAGTGGGGAAATTGGGGTCAGGTCGTGTAGGCTGTTGCGTTTCCACTTTCATTGTTTTGGATGGCTGCCACGTAAGGAAACAGAGAAAAACACTTTCTCTAAGAAAACGTGGCAGTCAACGGATACATACTTCAAAATCCCCTTTGAAACGTCTCGTGTATTTTCATTATCACTGTTATTATCACTTTTTTTGTCGGTCTCGTACGAACTAAAAATAATAATCTGGTAAAACTTCCGCTATGACATCCTTCAAATGTTAAGTTACCGTTTGTTTTCGGTTAGGTTGTCTTTTTTAAATATATTAAAATTTTATTTTTATTTTAAATTTTTTTTAAAGTTTTTTAAATTGATTTGATTTGTTGATATTAAAAATAAATTTTAAAAATAAAAAAATATTTTTTTCATATATTTTCAAGTAAAAAACACTTTAAAAACTAACCACTATAATAATAAAGATTTGCAGTCTAATGAAAAAAATAAGGTTACACTTAAATATTTTTTTTTTCATTTAATTAAAGTGTTTTCTTGCAATATTTATTTGAATATTGTGAAAATTATAATAGTTATGTACTGTTTTTAATATTAATGAAATTATATAATAAAAAGTTGAAACAACAGGTGAACTTACTATACACATAAACTCAATTTACTATTCACCGCATGGTGAAATTATCGTGTGTGATTTTTTAAAAAAATCAATGGTCTTGCTTTTAGGAGTAATTTAGTCTTTATACATGGTCCATAAGTCATAATGAATTGATTGGGACAACTTAATCTTCTCACTTTGTTTATTACAATAAGATTACTTAATTATCATTTAAGAGAAAAAAAAAAATGAATCGGCATCCAAGATCATTTTCATCCTTTTTTTTTTAATAGCACAATAAAATGTCGGTAATGCCCTTAAAAAACAAAAAACAATTGATGAGCTACCAACCAGAGGCTATTTTATATTTTCACTTTATTTTTTTTTGTCATATTTATGTTGGTTCAGAAGCAATTTAGTCTTTTGATAAATATAAAATATTAAAAAAAAACGTTAATGTGTGGCGCATGACACCTTATAATTCCAAACCAACCCTTTAATTTATTTTTTTTAGATTTAATTCCTATTCTTTTAATTCCTATTTTTTATTTGAAATGGTTTGTATAATTTTTTTCTTTTTTTAAGCTAATATATATTTTTAGTTTTATCCTTTAATATTTATTTATTTCTTAAATTTCATCTCCATTTTTTAATCGAACTCGCAGTCAATTAAGACTCAGTCAAGGCTCAATCAGGAAAAGAATAAGGGAAAGAAAAAAAAAAGATAAATTGTCCAACCGGGTTAACTCATTGTGATAATATCCATTACCCGAGTCATCGATTTCATAGATTAGCATAGGTTAATATAGTATATCGTCATATTTTTATTTCTTCCCCTAGGTTTTTTGCGATTTAATTTCTTAACAGTTTGTTGTTTCACATTTAAACTAGGGTTAAATAGGGGTTAGAATGCTAGCGAGATTAGTTTTTTATATATATAATCAAAATGCCATTTGAATAGTGCACCTAGTTTGCTCTTTAGTTCGTTGGGTCAAATAAGCCATACCAATATTTCTTTTATTTATTAACATATATAATGGTTGATTAATTTTATATTATATATTGGTCAAGTTTTTAGTTATCATTTCAAATATTTTATCGCTTGTATAAAAAATAACAATGCTTACATTTTTTTAATGCAGTAGCTGGGTTTTGATCTGGCTCGAGTAAAGTGCAGGCCCTAAACCTAGTTTTCTTCTATAAAAGATGATTATTATTTTTTTCCTTTTTTTAAGCTAATATATATTTTTAGTTTCATCTTTCAATATTTATTTAATTTTTAAATTTCATCTCTATTTTTTAATCGAACTCGCGGTCAATTAAGACTCAGTCAAGGCTCAATTAGGAAAAGAATAAGGGAAAGAAAAAAAAGATAGATTATCCAACCAGGTTAATTCATTGTGGTAATATCCATTACCCGAGTCATCGATTTCATAGGTTAACATGGGTTAATATAGTGTATCATCATCTTTTCATTTCTCCCCTGGGTTGTTTGCGATTTAATCATTTAATAGTTCGTTGTTTCACATTTAAGCTAGGGTTAAATAGGGGTTAAAATGATAGCGAGATTATTTTTTTTTTATAATCAAAACGCCATTTGAACAATGCACTCAGTTTGCTCTTGGTTTGTTAAGTCGAATAAGCCACACCAATATTTCTTTCATTTATTAACACATATAATGGTTGATTAATTTTATCTGATATACTGGTCAAGTTTTTAGTTCTCATTTCATATATTTTATCGCATGTATAAAAAAATAGCAATGCTTATATTTTTTTAATGCAGTAGCTGAGTTTTGATCTGGCTTGAGTGAAGTGCATGCCCTAAACCTAGTTTTTTTTCTTCTATAAAAGATGATTATATAATGAAAGCAAGAGTTAAATTTTGATATGCATATACAAGATTTGATTTTAAAAGTGTTAAGATTTTTTTTTTAAAAAAAACATGGTTAATGAGCATAAGGTTAAATTAAAAATATGATTCATTCACTTTTAGAGTTGAAACTTCATCGGAAATTATTTTAGAATAAAAGTATTTTGATATAAAACATTAAATTGATTAAAATAAATTGTAGATTATAAGAAATTAATTTCAAATAATAATTGATTCATATGTTTTGTAAACTCAAGAACCCTTACTCCGCATTAAAATATTACAAGATTTTATTATAGTTTATATAATAAAAAAGTTAAAGAGTTAAAAATGATTTTTAGAACACCAAAGTTAAAGAGTTAAGAGTTTTAGGGTTTAAGAGATTTTGAAAAAGACATGTCATTATTAGAAATAAAGTGTTAATTATATGTATAATTTGTATTTTTTTTCTATATTATGTATGAGGATAATTTATTTTTTTTGAAATTTTTATTTGATCTCCTATGTGAAATATAATTTCTCAAGTTACAGTGAAAAAAAAAAGCATGATAAAACTCTTAAAAGGTTATATATATATATATATATATATATATATATATATATAATTATCCCTAAATATAATATGATTTACCTAAGTAATAAAGTATCACTACTTATACTAATTTTGGGGACTGTAATTCTTTTTTTTTTACATCAAATTTCCTCAATTATTTATTTATTTATTTATTATTATTATTATTATAAATTTAAAGTACTTTAAAATATCTTTTTTTAATAAAACATCAAAATTAAAAAAGAAAAATTATTTCTATTATCCTATAGTTTATTTAAAATTATACTTTCCTATTAAATTTTTTAAAAATAAAGTTTGTATCTTGAACTTTATACCCGTGTTAATACTTAACATAAAAAATCAACAAAAAAAAATATAATTATTTATAAAATTATCTTTATATTCTATTTAATGACTAAAACACCAATATATATTGAATATTACAACTTTACTATCGTATTAAAAAAAAAACCGAATCATAGAGAACTTTTATCAATCATGTGGTATGCAAATCTATAGAGGTTGCCATCTACCACAACTCAATTTGACATGACATTCTATGCTTAAGTTTCACTTGTCTTCCCTTCCCCGCTTTGTACCCCTGAGAACAAGTTTCTCAACATATCGAGTGACTATGCTAGCATGTGGTTCATTCTCCTTTTCGTCTCTATTTTTGCTACTAGAATACTTGAGCTTAGATGGAGTGGAGTTGGTATTGAAGACTGGCGGAGGAATGACCAATTCCGTCAATGGTAGCACATCAGCTCATCTCTTTGTCGTCTTTCAAGGGCTTTTGAGAGTGTGCTTGCATGTATTGATAGCAGCGTCACTGCCACTTCAAAGCATCTGACGAGGATGGGGACTTTGCATGGTTTTATGTGTTCAAATGGACCCTCTTCTCATCCCTCCAACCATTGTCATTTCCCTTCCCCATTTTCTCCACCATTTTATTTCATCGACTAGTCTCAATTATAGTTGCCAATTCCGTTTCTATGAATATTTTATTTTATCAATTAGAATAAAATATTTTAGTTTCAAAACATTTTAACGTGTTATTTCAGGATTATATTGTTTATATATATATATATATATAATTCAACAAATATAATTTAAATTCATGATAATTAATTATAAATTATACAATACAAACAAACAAATATAATTTTAAAATTTTAAAATATTCATAAATAGTCAATATTAAATAGAACTTTAACTTAAAACAATTCAACTTAAACAAAATACCAAAATATTATGAAAGTAAAATGTTTTAACATAAAAAAAACATAAATCAAACCCGAACTTTTCACTTCTAAAAAATAAAGGAAAGCCACACAAGCCATTCACGTCAAAACGTTACGACAATTAATTCTTGAATGAAGGTAGATGGAGTTGGAATTTGAGTGTCACGTTTAGGTTAACACATGAATACTACTTAATTAGTATTTTTTAATCCTTAATTAAACTATAAGTTTTGTTTGTCACCTCTTTAAATTCTCTTTAGTTTACTCATTCAATATAATGAGGAGGTCATGCTTTTCTTAAGAATAACAAGAAATAGCCCAGTGCTTTTTATATTATAATCGTATTGTAAAATATATTTTTATTGTGATATTAATGGAGAATGATTTTTTAATCTCTTAACATTTTATAAAAAAGTTGTGCAACTCATTCTTTATTCAACCAAAGAAATGGAAGGAAAGTAATAGATATTGGTGTCAATGAAGGTTTGTTAGGAGATGGGAGTTCAATGATGATGAATTAGTCCTTTGACCATGTCAAAAAAATAGATTAGAGTCCATAAATTTATTATTATTATTGTTGTTGTTTTGTTTGATTTTTGATTTTTAGATTGATTAAAGATTGTTTTGTAGTTGAAAATGGAGTCATTAATATTTATATGGTATTTTTAGGTTTTGTTTTGTTTAAAATAAGTTGAAGTTTGGGTTTGATTCAATGACTTTTCAAACCCAAAACAGAACATGTGAAATAAAACCGGAATATTCTAGCTAAAATTTATCTGGAAAATCCAGAACAGATCAAGATTTAAAATGAAATAAAAATTATTTTGTTTTTTAAATTAGTATGAAATGTTTCGGGTATTTTAGATAAAACAAAATGAAATTGACAATTTTAATCTAAATCTCAAACCCAGATCCTACCAAATGCCCAAATGTCAATAACATACAAAACATAATTAAAAAGTCTATGCAAAAGCAATACACTTTATCTTGTTCACTATGAAGATCGAGATCCTCTAAAAAAACCAAAGTCTACAAAAACCAAGCAAAACCAGTTTATAAAGCTCTTTATTGCTCTTAAATCTGCTGGAAATCATCATATAGAGGTGTTTACCATATGTTATGTCCAGATTTCTTTATGAAGAGAAAGCAAGACATAACTGGTGTGGTATAACCACTGTAATGTCGAGATTGGAAGAGATTGTCTCCACCTGGAAAAGAAATGATTGGTTGTTTGTGTCTAAGTTGGTTGTAATATATATACATGGGGGTAGTTTTGTCTTTTTAGTAAATTTAATGTCGACTGTAATTTCTAGAACTCGGTAAAGAAATATAATTTTGGGTTAGTTTTCTCAGTAAAAAAATCAAATTTACCGGCAGTGAAAGTAAAAAGAAAAAAAGAGGAAGAAAAGAAGTACAGTAAATTCGAAAGGGTAAAAGTAGAGGGTAGAGGAACAAAAATGTAAATAAGATGTTTCAGGTGGTGGGGTCTCGCGTGGGAAATCAAAAGGGATAGAGGCGAACAGAGGAGGGAGGCCAACGCTACAGTAGAATTCAGAATCAGCCGCAAACACACACACACAGGAGGCGGATTCATGTCGTTTCTTGTTCGGAAAAAAGCAAAGAAGATATAGCTTCAGAATCAATTAAAAAAAGAAGAGAAAGAGTAGGTGTGTTTACTCTCAACTTCTTACTTGAAATTCCTTTTCGATTTCTGTTTTTTTCTCATACAGTGAAGAATTTGTTTTTACAGATTTATCTCCACCTTCTATTTTTTTTTAATTTCTGATAAATTGAATGGCATGTCTCCTGTTTCTTTCTACCGACATGTCTTTCGTTTGGCCTTACCGGCGATGTCGTTCATTCAACCGGAACGACGACAACCGGTGGTCAGGCAGTCTCAATTTGGAGGAATTGAACCGGAATTTGTTAGCTAGGGTTTTGATTTTATGGTTGTAAACAAAAATTTATGATCCTTGTCCAATCGGAATGCATTGCCTTAACTGAGCTTTTAATCAATTATAGAGGTAGCAAGTGATGGACGTAGCAACTCCAAATATTACTTTCGATGAAGAAGATTCGCAAATTCAACTTTCTGGTCATTCTCTACGTAATGACCCCGGTCCCTTTGATCCCTCTGTACTCTATGATCAGGACGAGCATATATCATCGGCTGTTTGGGAAGGACTGGTATAGCTCACTGTTTTTTTCTTTTTTAATGGTTGTGCAGAAGTTAAATTGCTGTCATTAAGTTGTGATAATTTGTTGAATTTAATAAATAGGAGCGTGGTGCGCTTAGATGCCACGAGCATACGTCAAAGCTTGAAGAGTGGAAGTTAACAGGGAAGCAACTAGAGTTGGTTGAGAAAGCTGGGTTTAAGTATTTTAGAAAGATTGAAGCATTTAGTTTAGATAATCAGCTGATTTCTGCTTTGGTTGAAAGATGGAGAAAGGAAACTAATACATTCCATCTACCTGGTGGGGAAATGACCATAACTTTGGATGAGGTTGCACTCAATCTTGGACTAGCAATTGATGGGGAGCCCGTTGTAGCTGTAGAGCTAGAAGATTCTTCTGCCATACCCATTTGTGAGAAACTCTTGGGAAAGAAACCAACTTCGAGTGATCGAAGGGGTGGATTCTTGAAGCTATCTTGGTTGAAGGATTCCTTTTCACACTGTCCAGATGTTGCTCCGCTTGAACAGGTTGAGCAGTGTACTCGAGCTTATCTTCTATATCTTGTAGGGAGTACCATTTTTTCTACAACTAGTGGAAACACAGTTCCTGTCATCTTCCTGCCTCTATTTGAGGATTTTGACAAAGCAGGGAAGTATGCATGGGGTGCCGCAGCGTTGGCCTTTCTGTATAGAGCACTTGGCAATGCCACTAGTAAATCGCAAAGCACGATCAGTGGTTGTTTGACACTGCTCCAGGTTGCTTACATTTTTTATTTTTGTCATTTCTCCTTCTGATATCTTTTGGGCAAAATAGCAGATCTCTTACCACATTACATTATAAAGGCTTCTGGTTGGAATGCTGATTTTCTTTTTTCACCATTCTATCTAGTGTTGGAGTTACTGGCATCTAAATATTGGTCGCCCAAAACTCAATCAAGGACAAGCCCATGATACTTTTCCACTTGCACTTCGTTGGAAGCAAAAACTAAGTGGTCTACGATCAAAATGTGATGTGGTTCAGTACCGTAAGGCACTGGACTCTCTCCAACCATGTGATGTAAGTTTCTAATTTGTTGTTCCAGTTGTACTTGCCATGCTTCAAGTTGATGGTTCACTGGTCTCATACATGCAGGTTGAATGGCAACCTTACCATGATATGGATGAGATTGTGCCAGAAGATATCAAGGACACTTTGATTCTGGGCAGATCAAGGACAACTTTGATTTGCTTGGACAAGGCAGAAAAGCACCTTCCAGATCGCTGCTTGAGGCAATTTGGCTTTAATCAACCAATCCCACAAGAAGTGCCACAATGGAAAGGAATTGATGGTGAGGCAGACCAGACGAAAAGCATTGCTTCAAGTTGTGAGGATTGGTCAAAGCATCGAGATCAAATTGTAGAAGGTGATGATAGAGTTGATGACAGCGAATACTTACTGTGGTACTCCAACATTACCAGAAAATTTGTGGGAAGGCATACATCTTTGGAATCTATGTTTCGTCAAACAGTAACTCCCTTGATACCTTTCTTTCTGACTCCTTGTGTTGGGATTTGTGAAGGCAATGAGATTTATAATGTTCAACCTTCTCTTTCTTTCTTTTTTCACAGGTTGCTGGCATGACAAAAATGTTGGAGCTAGCAAAGACACTATCAAGAGATGATATGTTTCTCGTAAACCAGAAGGCTGTTGAGAATATCAAGAACATTTTGAGTGAGAGTTTGAAGAACCCGTTTTCGAATTCAAAAGGTAAGTTACCAACAAAAGGTAGCAAGAAGCGAAA
The DNA here is from genome assembly GCF_951802175.1 of Populus nigra. Lineage (NCBI taxonomy): Eukaryota > Viridiplantae > Streptophyta > Magnoliopsida > Malpighiales > Salicaceae > Populus > Populus nigra. The sequence continues at coordinate 29,715,445 of NC_084852.1, read as the reverse complement.
GCTAATAGATATCTAGTTGGTGTGGAAATTTCGTAGTAGAAGATGTTTAGTACAGGCCTAGAAAACTCCAGGAATCATGGCATTTTGTTTAACAGGCTTCTTGTTTACTATATTGAAGATCCCAGAGATTATCCTTGCGTGTGTATCGCGTTATTGCTTGGAACTATTTGGAAACGTGTTCACAATTAATCAGTCCTAACATCAATAGGTGGCCACTTCCAGTATTTCTTTAGGTGTTTTAAACGAATAAGTTTCTAACAATCTTTTATATCGTCCCTGTCGTGATTGGTCATCCACCCTGCATATTTGTGGGACACGTCCCTCGTGATAAGTTTTCTTTTAGATCTTTCACCTTTTTCATCATTGATGGTTCAATTCTGTTATTTCATATCGCCCCCCCCCCTTCCCGCGTTTAATTCACTTTTACTTGAAATGGTTGACGAACTTGATTAAAAGGTGATTATGAGAATTAACAGGGCATAAAATTGATTTCAGGAATTGGCTTTGGTCATTTACTGAACCCCCACCCTGCTGTCCAGCCCATCCTCTGAGACCGTGGCATGCAAATCAATCTTCTATAAGTAATAATAAAAAAAGTTTACTTCAATAAATCCCTCCAAATATGGTTTAATATCATATCAGCCAATTCCCCCCCTTTTGGTTGTGCATAAATATTTTCTTGTTTGGTTTAAACAGGATCGTGTACAGCAGTCTTTTGGATTTGCTGTGCGTATTCTAAATTCCAGCAAACATGAGGCATTTCATGCCAGTTCCTTGCGGCACCCAACACTTCCCAGCTATTTCACCAAACTTTCTCAATGATTTAGGGTTAATGCGACCCACCAGTAGAGGATTGATAACTCTTTCAAGCTACCCTTTTTACAAGACATCCCCTTCGCAGCTAAGTTTATTTCCTACCTCTGCTGAGAGTTTATAGTAAGATATCGAGTACAAAGCACTTTAAAAAAAGAACCACACCAAAAGAATACACATCAGATTTGAAATATTCAAGATCAAGATAACCTGAGCTACGTTTCATACCAATGCTTATATGGTCAGGATCAAGCATTCTTTATTTAGAAAGACCGAATGTGAACTTAACATCACGGTGAAAAATGTTTTCAAATACAAAGAAAAGTGTGTTTGTATATACAGGATCAAGCATTTTTAATTTAGAAAGACCGAAATCAACATCTTCCACCTTCTAATGTTCTTACAGGATCAAGGATTTTTAATTTAGAAAGACCGAAATCAACATCTTCCACCTTCTAATGTTCACCAAGCAAGATGTTTGTGAACTTAACATCACGGTGAAAAATGTTTTCAGATACAAAGAAAAGTGTGTGTATGTCAAAATAACTAAATATTTTGCTTTAAATTCAAAAACTAAATATTTTATCCTAACTGTACAATGCCTATAAGGTCTACAGGAATCAACACTACCTCTCAAGTCAGTTTATAAATGTCACACATTCTCAACTTATTTAAAAACTTTAAAAACACTTGATTTGAAACTGTTTTGGTGAAAATATTGGCCAATCAATCCATAGATTTAACTAATTTTAAAAAAATCCATAATTTTTTTTATCCAACTTCTTTTTAAGGAAGAATTTATCTACCTTTACATGTTTCATATGCTCATGTTGAACTACATTATGAGTAATATTCATGCTGCTTTATTATCACAATATAATCAGATCAGTTACCTTGATGGATAATCTAAATTCTATTGTGAAAGTCTTAACCGCAACGTTTCAAAAAGTCTAAGAATCATACCTTTTAATTCAGCTTTTGCATTTTAGTGAGCAACAACACCTTATTTCTTACTTCTCCATGTAATGAGAGATTACCACCTGTAAAGGTAAAGAAATTAGCATCGCTAAATGCGTCTATACTTTAGCAATTTGCATTTTTTAGTGAACAAAATACTATTTCCAAGTGTATAATTCAGATATCACAAAATGCACATAATTGCACTCAAATATTGCTTTCCCAACTTATGCATAAACAAACTAACAATACTCAATGCATAAGTCAAACCCGCTCTTGTGTTAGTTAAGTGCATCAATCTTCCAACAAGTTTTTGATATCTTTTTTTATCAGTTTCTATGATGAGGATCAACGAGCATCACCAAAGAACTCATTAAAGGTGTTGATTTGACTAATTATAAGGTCAAGGGCCGAGAAGATTATAAATGTTTTTAATGGGCTAATTCAAGATATTTAGAGCAAGTCAAGCTTCAAGATCTCAACAAGGGGTGATCAAACTTTGATTAATATGATCCATGCAAGGGTTGGACAAGAAAAAACAGTTTTGGGCTTAATTTTTCATAATATAAAGTTTTACACTAATAAGCATAACTCTTGATCTGACCGTTAAACAAAATCAAAATTTTACTAGAAAATTTCAGAGACCATATTTTCTATAGGGTTAAACTTTTGTAGCAATCAAAATTTGAAAAGATCTTGCAGTAAAGACCAGAAACTATTATATGAGAATTATATTATTTTTCTAGTTGGTTTAAGATTATCTTTCCTTTTGATTTATGAATTTTCTACTAGGCAAGTACATAGGTGGCAACAAGTGGTTTTTTATTTTGCAAGAAATCAAAACTTTACAGGGATGTTTTCAGCAACTTGTTTATTTTGGTAGCTTAAGAGTAATTAATTTGCAAGGATTCCTTACAATTATTTTGTAAGGATACAAAGTTAGCGGCTTCTATTTTTATAAAGGATATAAGTCAACAATATCATTGTTCTTTTACAAGGTTCAACAATTCTTTTTCAAAGAAGGGAAATTTGCAACAATTTATTAATTATTCTAGATTTTAGGTTTTGTTATTTATTTTACCAACTTTGAAGTATTTTTAATTGAGTCTTAATATCAACACATTATTCCATGAGAATTTTATTATTTTGTGAACAATAAATACCCTTTTGAAAAGGGTAAACATATTAACTTTGATTTTTATTCAAAATAATATTTAATGTGTGGCGAAGTCGCTCATTCTCTTATGTTATTAATTGAACTCTTCAAGAATTATCAAATATTAATTATTTTTGTGAAGTTCATCATTATACTTCCAGTTCTTGATTTGTTATAATAAAATGGTTGGGGTTTTTCATCTAATAACTTCGGTTTATTGGTTTAGGTAATCATTGAGTCGAGGTTTTATCTTTAATTTAATCTTAATTTTCTTGGGTTGTATTCTTTCTTGTTTGTGAGTTTTAAGGTTCTTATCCTTCAGATTCACATCATGTTATTTAATTGTATTTAACATATAACTTTGAACTTATCAATCTTTTATAAAAGATATATAAGACATATTTTTTTAGACAAAAAGATTTTTTATGAGATTAAGACACTTTGATTTCAAGAAAATATTTCAAAGAAACCTAGTCTTTCATTTTAAATTCTTTGAACAAGTAATCTTGTGAGATTTTCCTTTTTTCTATATCATTTTCTATAATTACCATATCATTTATATATACAATGAGTGTGGTAATCTAACCTTGTTATTTCTTCAGGAATAACGTGTGATCTAAATTGCTTTGATCATAGCCAAAGGCTAGATTTTATGAACCTTCAAAACCATGATTTCAAATATTTTTTTTTTCAATCCATACAATGATTTATTCAACTTGCACAACTTCTATTTATGCCTTTTAAGTATCAAGCACCATGATGAGAGATCCATATAGACTTTTTTGGATAATTCACCATGCAAAAAAAGTGTTATTCATATCGAGTTCTTGAAATGGTCAAGCTAAGTTCATAGCAAAAGATAATAAAACTTAAATTGTGTTGATTTTGGCTATAATTGCAAATGTTTTTGTATAATTGATATTATAGGTTTTAGACTAGTCTTGCTTTAAGGCATTCAATTATGCCATCAACCTTATATTTTAACGACTTCTCACATTCTATCTTTTTCAAGGATTTCATCTCTTTGTTTATAGTTAGTTTCTTTCCATCTTTGGTTAGTTAAGGCTTCTTCTTACATATTGTTAAGAACAAATATAATAGATAAATGTTTTATAATTGATAAAATTAATTCTAATAAATAATGACTAACATATAATGACTAGTGAGATGTTTAAATTTACTAGAACATATATGGATTTAAGAAAATCTCTGGTTTGATGATGTGATAATTTCTTGACTGACTTAGATACTAATTTAAGAACATTCTCAATAATCAATTGGTTTGGTATATTAGTTGTTAGGGATTCTAACTCGAACGTAGTATTTGTTAGAATTGCATATTTAGCTTCTAGGTGTTCATCACCACTTTGATCTAAAGCTATACCACTCAAGTTCAATTTACCTTCTTCATGGTTGTCTGCTATAACTTGTAAGTCATCACTACTAGAATCTAAATTTATGTCTAAGTCTAAAAAAATATAATTTACAGTATGAATCTCTTTATATTACTCTCTTTAAAGTTCAGACTTGGAGTAAAAAAAACACATGGTGTCTTCATGAAAAACAATATTCATTGTGATTGATATTTATTGAGAAGAAGGATGATAACATTCATCTTTTTTTTTTAATGATTAGCACACCTAAGAAAAACACTTCATAATTCTTAAGGAGTTAACTTGTTGCACTGATGTTTATGAAGATGCATAAATGTGACACAACTAAAAATATAGGGTGGGAAATTTAGGACCGTTATGACATAAACTACATTAGTGAAAGCTTGGAATGGTGCTAAAAAATTATCAAAACTAAAAGGTACATGATTAATTAAATATGTTGCAAATACAATTACTTGTCTTTAATAAGATACCAACATATGAGCTTGTGTCAATGAAGCATGAACATCCTCCAATAGGTATCGATTTTTGTATTCAACATCCTTATTTTACAAGGGTATATTGAAATAAGTAGTTTGATGAGTAGTCCTGTGTACTTCAAATACTATTAAAGTCCAAACTATGATATTCTCCCACATTATCATTATCATTATGGAGAACCTAGACCTTTTCCTTGTATTAAAATTCAACCATTTTATGCAACTTTTGAAATAAGAAGTTCACTTCACCTTTCGATTTCATCAAGCACATCGAGATCATTTTGATATAGTTATCAATAAAGATAATAAGCCAACGTGATTCACATAAAGTAGTGATTTAGGATGGACCTGGAAAATCAGATTGTATACTTATAAATAGATGTGGTTTTCTATAAATAAGTGTATAACAATCTTTTTATAATACTATTAAATTTTATCGGAATGTTTTTCTAATAACTTATATTTTTGTTGTCTAATAATTAAATAAAAAATATTTCAAACAAACCTGATATTATTAGATCCAATCAAATCCCTGACTTGAGTTGCTAGTTAGGAAGGTTAGCTCAAATCGATGAAAGATATTATTGTTCTGATATTAAAATAAAAAATACATTAACAATATATATATAGCTTTTTTTACATATAAAAATATTTTAGTATAATCCAAGGTGAAACGCATACTAATTACTCTATTTGTCAACTAAAAAATAAAAAAAATCACTAATAAAACCTATTGAGTTTTTTTTTCATTCTTTCCCTATGGAATAATGTAGCTTTAAATAGAAAAAAAAATCAATCACACAATTATGTAGCTGAGAACTCGAAAGCCCCACCGACAGAAACTATTTGAAGCAAGTAAGAAGTCCCTTGAAACAAACGAGAAAAAACAAACAAAAAAAAAACACTTTAAGTTTCTGTCAATATAATATACATGTCAATCACGCCATAGGAAAAGGCCCTCCACAGCTTGGAGGCCAGTGAGTTTCTGGTTTTTATATATTTCTAAAAATAATAATAAAAATAAATCAATCATTTTGAGCTACATGCATGCGAGTACAGAAGATGACGAGGGTAGTCCTTGCCAATTAAAATTAGAAAACAGAAGGGAGATGCGTCCTCACTCCTCACTTTTTTTTTTATTTAATCATGGATAGATAAGTTAATTTACATATAATTTGATTAATTTTTTTAAGATTTTAGAATTAATAACTATATAAATCATCAATAATACTAAAATTTTAAATCATTTAGTAGATGATCTAGTAGTAAAAACTTGAAAGATTTGCTTCCTATATGATTTTAGGTTCGAATCTTATGGTTGCTAATATGATGGTCACTAGAGATTTACATGATTGTTAACTTCAGGGCTCATGAGGTTAGTTGAGATACACGCAAGCTGACCGAAAACCTATATTATTATTATTAATAATAAAATTTTAATTCGAAAAACAAATCCAAAACTTGTTATACCTTCAGCGTTTCGACATTCCCAATTAAAATTAGAAAATAGAAGAGAGATGGGTCCTCACTACTTTAATTGTAGGGATGATAATTTTGCTTTCTTCCTGAATTTCCTTATTCACCGAAAGAATGTTGTTATCAAATATTTAGCCCGACATGGCACCAGATGTACAGTAAGCAAAATTCTGTCGGTGTACGTAGTATATATAATATTTGTATATATTGTTGCCAATCCAAAATGTCTTATTATATATATATATATATGTAAATTTTTAAATGTGTTTTTTAATTAAAATATATTAAATATTTTTAATTTTTGACATCAAATTTGATATTTTTTTGACAAAAAACAATTTAAAAAATAAATTGTAATGTAAAAACAAACACCCACTTATTTTTTTTTTTAAAATTTATAAGTGAGAATTACTGAAAATTAAAGATCACATATGGTGATAAAAGAGAGAGAGAGACTATATACAATGAAGTAGTTTTGACAAATAATAATAAAAAAATCCGTTTTTTAAGTAATTAAGTGTTCAATGCTAATGAATTCTATCAAAGTTACCAGTCATGATTAATAAAATAGGCTAAAAAGCTTGAAAGTATATTAAAATTAAGTGATAATTAATTTAGAAAGTCATAATAATAATAATAATAATAATAATAATAAGGGTTGATAGTTGTAGGGATGATATATACACATTTTAGTTGACTGATATTCTTTCTCACGAAAATATATCGGAAGAAGTTGAATTCATACTATTAATTATATATTGCAGAAGAAAGGTAGCCCTCCTTCGATCCAGCCATTGACTTCAGCGACAGCTGCGTTCTCGAAGGTTGCCCACTAAGCTTGCTAAGAACACGGCATAACCTTAGTTTACATTAAAAATTAAATCATAAATTAATATGCATATTGTCCAATATCCCTTTGTAAGATTAATATAATTAAAACAGAGAAAAGCACTACGAAACAATTAAATCAAACATAAAATAACAAATAAAATATATGTCTCCTGATACAATCAATCACCAAACTTGCTTTCTTCCATTTACAAACATATATGATTAATGATTATATATGAGCAACAATTGAAGAAAAGAAAATATACGTAACTGAGAAATTAAAACGAAAATTTAAACAAAATGGAATCACACAGTTTCTTCTCTAAGATACTTAATTTGCTTCTTATTAGAAAGTCCACTTCCAGATCTTGATCCTCAAATCAACCTTGCACTTTGCATTTGAGACAGATGCTTTTGTTGCTTGTTTCCCAGATGGAACAGTGGCTTTAATCCCTTGACAACTGACCCTAATTCTAGCTTTTGGAGTCTTTAAGCCTCCCATCTTGACTTTTACTTTAGTCTCCAACTCTACCTTCAAAGCCACACCATCCTTGCTCTTCAAATCACTCGTTAACTTGCTACCAGATTTGTCATCCAGTTGTAAGCCAGTGCTTGTGATGGCAGCTCTCAAAAAGGTTGTGTTCTTGGTGCCATGCACAAATGAGGGCAACAGACCACTGCCTACAAGGATATCATCTTTCTCTGTAGTCACAGAAATAGTGATGGGATTGTATGTATAGACGAGTTTTTTATTAGGGTTTCTAGTGGTGATGTTGAGGTCGATGTTGGTAGTGAGATGGGACGTTGAGGTAAGGTTGAGAGAGGAGATTTTGAGGCCGGAGACGACAAAGGTGGGTCGGTGGGGTCGGTAGAGGACGTAGATAATGGCTCCGGCTATGGCCGCAAGGACAATGAGAGTGAAGATGACCACTGCGGTCCATAAAACACAGGAACAGAAGCAACCGCGGCTGCGTTTTCTGTTGGGTTGGGGGCGGTAGACGGGGCGGGTGGCACCGTAGAGTTGGGCTTTGGTGGCTGGAAAGGAAGGGTTGGTGGCTGTTGTGCCATTTGTAGCTGGTTTAGTAGAAGGGTGGACCCTGTCTGTCATGGTGATCGATCAAGAAGGGGAAGGAATGAAAAAGAAGAGGAAATAAAGTGCTGCTTTGGTTCTCAATTATAAAAGAGAGGGGAAAAGGTATTTCTAGTCTTTTTGGTATTGGGAGAAGAGTAGAGGACAGAAGGTGCTTGTTTTGGTCTCGAAAGAGTAAACTTTTCTTTGCTTGGGTTAATTTTTAATTAAAGGGAGGCAACGAATACAAAAACAGCACTCCTCCAACTTTTGGGGGAAAAAAAAACAAAGAAAGAAGAGTTTGATCTGTGTGTTTATACTGTAACATAGATCAGTAGAGAACTGGATTGTTAAGGACACAGTTTGGACGTCGACAAGGTCTAAATGCTTGGTGTTTGAGAGAGGGCGTACGGAGAAAAATCAAGAGATGGGATGAAAGGAAGGAAGGAAGGTTGGCATTATTCGCAAAGGGCAGCATAGAAAACAACACTATACCAATAGCAATATATATATATATATATATATATGCGCACATGCCTTTCTTTTGACGCGTGTTAGTCAGAGAATTGTATGGAGTATTAACAAATTGATTAGTGTTGAGATAACTACCCAATTAATAGAAACCAAAGATTATGGAGTCTTGACAAATTGAGTAGTGTTGAGATAACTACCCAAAAGCCAGAAATCAAAGATTTTTATCATTTTGATTCGTTAGGGTTAAACGCATTGAGTTCTTTTTCTATGTGTATGTATATGCTAATGATATTTCATCAAACCATGCCACGTCTTTCTAAATCAACTTTTTAGTTTTTATTATTAGAAGAAACTCTAAAATAAAAGTAAAAACACTAAGGATGTTCACAATGAATTCATAGTATTTTTTTTCCTTCTCTCTTGATAAAAAACAAAAGCTAACAATCAGTACTAAAAAAGAAAGACTGTTAACAACTAACTAATCCGTTACAGATAAAATTAAAATTTGATGCTGATAAAACTCAGCAACGAAATTAACAACAGATAATTTTAGATGCAAATAATAGATGCTAATTTTTTAACAATGGATTATTCATTGCTGATTGTTTAGTAACAAATTATCCGTTGTTGAAATTCGGTTGCTGATTGTATAAATCAGCAACATACATTCCATTGCTTTGATCCGTTGTTGATTTGTCTGAATTTTTTAAATTATTTTTCACATCTATTGAATTTTTTTTAATTATTTGTGGATATTTTAAAAATTATAGATAAATATATAAAGAACATAAATTAATACTAGAAATTATTTTATAAAAAATAATAACTCAAATAAAAATAAATTTCATAATAAATTTCTAAATCTCGTTAAACTTACATCAAAATAGATAAGTTACAATTTAATAAATATGTTCTATCATAAAGGTGGTGATTGGGGGTGGTGGTGGAAACAAACCAAAACAATGCTGACCATCATAAGTTGGGATCGGTATATGGTGATCGAGGCCTAGGTTGATATACTAGATTAGACAGGGGATACATAGGTGTCGTCATCTTTGGAGCCACATGTGCCGACATAAATGAAGCCATAGGTGCCGACATACCTTGGTCCATAATTGATGCCCAAGCTTGGTATCCCATATTACCAAGAAAGTTTTTGATTGAGGTCATCTCCTGTTGTAATGATAAAATATGACCATCTCTTTCCTTTATTTGCTCTTTCAATGCCTGAATTGATGAGCTAGGAGGTGTTGACTCCATCATATAGGATTGTGATGAAGCACTCGTACTAACCATGGATTTCAACATACCAGGTGCACCATATATTCTACCCTTTGTAACTCCTTCTATAGCCACACACCAAGCTGCTCCATCAAATGAAGGATGATTTTCCCGATCAGCTTCAATCTTGAAATCATCTCTTTTTTGTAATTCTCATACAATAAAATTAAATATAATAATAAATTCATTTAAATTTTAAATAATATTAAATTACATTAAAAAAAAATAATACTTACAACAACTTTTTTAGACTTGTTATCTATGGATGTTTTAGGCTACTTGACACTCTGATGCAACACCGAAAACACATTATCCCATACAGGTTCTTTTCCACCTGCTTTTTCTTGTTATTAACAAACAAAAAATATTAGAAAATATAAATATAAAAATTTGAAGTCCATTATAACAAATATAAACAATCCTCACCATGCTAGCTCGATATGATACAAATGACACCGTATCTCCAGAATGAGTGCTTAATTTACCATATGTTTCAGTTAGTCGATTATTTCTTACAGATTTTGATCTCCTTTGAAATTCTGGGGTGGACCAAATTTCTTTAATCATTTGATTTCAATCGTCATTGTATATCCAAACTGGACCTTTAATAATGCAATCCATAATATTTGTGGTATTTCTGTCAGACATATCTCTTTTAAGAGCTCGTGTCAACTGCTGGTTCAAAGCAATTCTAGTCTTATCTTCCTAAATCTTACGAACAATTGGTTCATCATCCTTAGAAAATATATATTTTTTCTATAAAAAAACATTTCATGAAATCTCAAATATTTCTTTACTAATGTCAAGTATTGAATGATATGTTTAAGATTATGAAATATATTTTTTAAAAATTTCAGCAGAGTCTCCTCTATTTTTATTGGTACCAAGTTATCGACAACACTTCTATTATATGTCATTACAACTCCCATCTTGTTCCAATCATCCTGGATCACATCCCATCCATCAAACAATCTCTCAATACGTATATTTATTAATATATTCAAGTCTCATAGTATTAATTAATAAGTCAACATAACAATGTCTAAAATAAAAATGTATAATCTTACACCTTAAACTCTTTAAAGAGTTTATCCTTATAAGTTGAACCAACTTTTTCCCAATTGTGCCATGGTCTTTTAAAATTTGACCTCAAAATAAGTCCGATCTCACGCCCACACGATGAGTTATTGAAGCTTAAAAAAATGGCAAAGATTCATTAAATTAGTAAAGCTTAAAAAATAATTATAAAACACAATAACCTTATAAATTTCAACTTACTCTGTTGTTCCATATAAATGAAGCTCTCGTTTCTTTGTAATTGGATCCTTATGTGTGTCAAAACCCTTCTTTTGAACACGTTGCTCATGATGCAATGGAGAAAATGTTGAACCATGGATTGATGAGATGTCATCTCGATTCTCTGAATCTCTAACATTACAATCATCTCCCTCATCACCTAATCCTCTTGCATTAACATCATCTCCCTCATCTTCATCATTATCACTATCTACTCTCTCATATTGTTCTCCTCTATCTTCCTCAACTCTCTCATCTCTTCTAACATCCTTGCCCTTCCAATCATAATAACCCCCATCAACATTATATCCTCCAAAAGTATATGGGTGATCTTGAGGGAAACCTTCTTAAGTTTGAAGTAAATCTTGAAAGCGAAAACCCTCATACAATTGATAATCATCCCTTCGCCCATAATCTTGCCAAGTGTGATGTGCATTCCAAGTAGGATTATGGCAATCATGCAACTCATGATGAAAAGGTTGATGAGAAATGGATGCTTGGCTATTCGGCCCAGATGAAGGGCCATTTGATCTAGATGAAGTGGTCTTATTACTCCTGAAAGCTAATATAGAACCACGTCGAGGCATGCTAGATACCTGAAATAGAATAAAAAATTAACATCAATAAACAACATTATAGAATAAATATAACTATATATGACATACGACCATTTTAGGTGTCATATAACACTATATATGACATTTCGATGGACATCATTAAACAGTTGAACAAATATAGTAGGTTGTCAACTTGTATGGAGTCCAATGCCAGCTACAAGCCATCCTTTTTGGCTTGACAATTTAGGTTTCTTTCTATAGATGGAACATAAAAAATGAAATGCACCTACTCTAATGGCCTTGCTGTTGATTCCTACTCAAGTCAATCTCCCATCACCAACTTAACAGTGATCAACAAGTTTTATGAAAAAGATTTAGGTATTATATGCTTTACTCAATTCATTTTTTTGTATATTGATTTCTTAGTAGATGATTTTAGAAAGTTGTAGAGAGGATGCTTGACTGATTTGAGGGTTATTCTATATACTGAAAAACAAACTGAAAATTTCATCAAAAACCAGTTAAAAATATGTTAACTCTATTGGAAGTACCAAACACAGATCTAGAAATTTAACACTAGAAAAGACGAAAATCGCTCAAAGGGCTACCAAAATAAAGCAATCATAAATGCATAAGTTTCTTTGAATTTCTTGATCATTTGAACCTTTTTGTGTTTGAAGAAATACAAATATTTATCATCAATCTCTACTTTTAACATAATGGGTTGGCAATGATTTCAAACTAAAACCCTAAACTACTATAATAAAGCCCGCTATACCACTATTATTCTCTATATGTAAACAATGTCTGTAAGCCTACATTTATCTTTATTGCATGTAACTATACAATTGAATTCCCAATTTCCTTTACTTTCTGCAACATTCTCCATTCTCTTTTTTACATGCTCTGTTCAACACAAAGCTCAAACCCTCTTTCTCTATATATTTGTTTTTCATACCTCACCCAATTAATAAATTTAAAATGAAATAAATTACATTAATAATTAAAAATATTAGCATGTGATGACAACCATATTTAACAAATAATTTGCAAAAAATCAAACAAAATTATTCTTCTCATCAATAAAATTAGTTAATAAAATAAAATATATTATCTCCAATTTACAAATAAAATCTCTCAAATATGGGTTTCTAATTATACTTGTCTTAATTTGTTGTACCATATTCCTTGCAAGATAAAATTTGTTCTTTGCAAGTGGATTCTTTGGGAGTACATCACAACACATAAGAAAAAGAAAGTAAAAGTGGGGTTATTGGAAAAGGATGTTTTGGAATTACATATTCAAGGAGAACAATTTAAGAGAAAGTGATAGAAGATGGGGTGGGTTTCTGGAAAATGAAGAAAGGGACGGATCGATGGGGTTAGGGTTCTTTATTTGGAGAATGAAAGTTGTCTGATTTTGAGTTGGAGTAATTGTTTCCTCCCGTGTGAGGTTTTCTTTTGTTTTTTTTGCAAGATATACCTGTACCAATTAATTATTGACACGTTATTATATATATAAGTCAAATTCTATTCTTCTTTTTTTATCAGTATAGTGACTGTAAACCGTGTGCCACAGTATTAACAATGGATAATCCGTTGCTGATTTTTAATATATTAATTTATTTTTTAGCAACCGATTTTCTGTTGCTAAATCCGTTGCTAATATTAAAAAATTAATATATATGTAATCCGTTACTAATCAATTGCTAAATTTGCATATGAAATATTCCGTTGCTAATTTTCGATGCTATTGACCCTTTTTTTTAGTAGTGAATGAGGTATTATTGTTTTTTCATAGTCACATTTGTCTTTTAAACATTAATCGGGGGTATAAAGGGTCTTTGCATTTTATTTGAACATTAGAATTACCAAAAAATAACTTTTTAGGCAAAATAATAAACTTTTGTCCGGGGATGAAGATGATGTGCTTTGGATTCCTACCCCGAACAAACTAGCAATCTGATATGAAGATGTAAGAAGATATGTTTGGTTATATGATTTTTTTATGGTGTTTAGGCTATAAACTACATTTGTAATGGAAATGAGGGATAAATTATGAATAAAACTTTTTGATAAGTTGGAAACGCCACAAAGAAATTCCAATCATGATAAAGATACCACACTCTTTGTGATTAAGAGTGATAAATCTGATTTGTTTTTCAATCAATTCTGGAAATGGAAGAATAATGAAGAAAACTTTATAAATGAGAAGTTGAAAAGTTTTATATTATTTCCAAAAGCTTTTAATACTTGGTTTAAAATATCTTTATATACTTGGAATAACTCTCTAAGTCTATTAAATATCAAAATGATATAATTGAGATCCATATAAATAATTTTGTTCAGAAAACTAGACAAATAATAAATAGCACACGTTTTTTACTTATAGAACACACACAAACACAAAAAATTAAAATAACCATAACTTTTCGTATAAAAATACAATGCATGCATGATCAGACAATATGAAAAGATGACATTTTGAACTTGAAAACCATACAAAAAAAGCTTATTTTTCAATTCAATAAGATGGTGAAAATTCAGACTCAAATTGGCCCACAGACTCACAGCAAATTCAAACTCTTCAAAACTCACAAATCATGACTCAGGCTTTATTTGAAAACAAACAAACATATTTGAATAATTTTCATTTAGTTTACAAGCCTCTAAACTCATCGAAGCTTTAATCATGCTAATTTGACTTGTTAAGATAATTTATAGTTGTTTTGTCCGAGCTCTTATAATTGGACCATATGTATGCCTATACATATTAGAATCATCCCCTTCCATGTTAGAATCATGATGCATATTACTCTCTCCAATACTTCCTCGAATGAAATAGAATTCCATCTCACCATTTTATCTTGTACAATCCAAAAGAAATAATGTTACGTTATCAATTGTAAGAAGCAAAAAAACCAATGAACCTTAATTTAATATTACCTCAGGTGTTCTAATGGAATCCAGAGGCCAAGTTTATCTATCTACTGTGTTCCAATTATACCACTTGTGTGGCAAATTGTAGCAGTATCCTTAGGTTTTGGTGGGCAAAAGGGCTGAAGGCTATTGCAACCCTAACAGAAAGCCATTTAAAAGAGGAAACCACCATATTAATGATAAAGCAAGATGCAACAATCTTGTGCTATATCACAACATAAATCTTGAAAGCAGAACATGATAAATTATGATAAAAATAGCTCTTGATCCTGAATTAAGAGAGTTCATAAAAATGTACAGAAATATGAAAATGTCTGCAAGAATCTGTGGATTATTAGTTCATGTTACATGATATTGTATGTAAGAAAGTGAAAACTTAGAAAGAGAACTATCATTCAAGTAGTGAACTTCGAGGACCAAATTAACCAATTTGAAGAGTAAGAGATAAAAGGAAACAACATTAACTACACTTGACGATGTAGGATAGCCAGAACAAGTCCAACAACAAAAGGGTATATATGTCCTTTGAGTGGACAACAAGTGTATCAATAACTAAAAGGACAATAGTTCATTAACTAAATCATTAGATGATTTACAATCCAGAAAAGTATATTACAACTTCAAAATAACTAGTAAACTAATACGACAAAGTTAACACTTAGCATTACTTAATGGAACAAAATTATAACTAATAATTTTGTGTAATTTATTTAGCGTTCTATCATAGATACTGACATGATATATTAATTAATAAAATTATAAATAATAAGAAATCAATAATTATATCTTAAATATCATAAAATTTATCGTTTTCTCTACTTACCCCACAGTGTATGATATTTTGAATGGAATGATAAATTTGCACATTCCTTTGCACTTTAACTAACTTCGGTATTCAATCCTAAATAAATAACCATATCAAAACTCAAGACATAATCAAACAAAAAGTTAGAAGAAATTTTCTAAAAAAACTCATAATTAATACCAAAGTCAAACGGAGGTAGCTTTAGCTTAAGAACAATCACTCAAACAAGGGGAGCGGTTAATGCGAAGCAAGCTGAAAATTAGAGGTTCCAAAAAGTAAGAATTTTTATTAAAAAAGACAATATATTAGTATTTATTAATAAAATTCTTTTAATATACGTGATGTTAGTTAAAATTTAAGGATATTTTTATCAAATCAAAAGAATTCGTGCTTTTATATTATTATTATTATTATTATTATTATGGATGAATAATAATTATCTTTAACTTAATAAAATTAAAACCCTAAAAACTAATCATGGTTTTCCTAGAGCTAGCATACTACGACCACAAAACCAAGTTAAGTTAAGAAAAGTTTTCAAGGATCGATGCAGATGAAAATAATATGCAGTTTCGAGCTTGTGACAAAATTAAGTGAACAAGAGAATTGATCTGAAAATGAATGTTTTAGAAATTCCACTGATGAAAACTAACATGTTGTGAACAACTTGGTTAGAGCAGCATGCATCAATCCACCGTAAATAATTTGACACAAACATGTATATAAAAAACTAAAGTTTTCAAGTTCTAAGCATCCAGTCATAAATTGCAGAGAAATAATTAGTAAAGATCTTGATATTTTCTAAAAAATCTGATTAAAAAAATAACAAATCAATTGTCTATATAGAGGTAAGAAACCACCGTAACCAAAAGAAATAATTAAAAATAGTTGAAAAGCATCTTTTAGGTTTAATTTTCACCATCAATGCATTTTTTAATTTACGAGTGGCGCATGTAAACAAGGACTCGAAGAAAAAGTTGGCTTGAAATATTGGAGGGAAGCCAAACCTAAACTATTATATATTAGGTATGCAAATGGCTATTTATTACGTTGACCTTCCTATAGGCTATAGCCCACTCCCACGAATCGTGGCAACTCACAAGCTAGTGGTCAGCCACTTGGCCAAAAAAGTGACAGCTAATACTCGATTCTATCCATGTCTTTGAATCCTTGATGACTTGAGATTTCTTTCTCTTAATTAATTAGGCACAATGACAACAAGTTGTAATGGACTTTCAAGTTAATTATTAATACTTCATAAATTGTAAGGGATATACTGAAAAAATATGCACATTGCCTCCACAGATCCTATTATTTTGTGTAAACATGTTGTTTGCTTAAACCTTATTTTTAGCTTTCTAGGTTTGTCATCTACTTCATTATGGGTTTCTAGATCTTTATATTCATGGAACTTATATTAGTTGGTATCAGAGTTAGGCTCCAAAAATTTAGGTTATACCTTTATGAAAATTCTGTTTTGTTATATTTTGCGTTTAAATTTCTCTTTGATTTCAATCTTTTACTCTTTCTCTTGCTTACGACATCTACTATTATGAAAAAAAATAAAAATTCTCATTGTTTTAGTTACTATCCATACATATCAGTAACACTAAATAAATAAAAAAGACGTTAGAAAGCTAAAGATATAGTTCTGTCATGAAAACCTAATACAAAAGAGATTGAATCAAACCATGTTGGAGTCGCTTCAAAATTTATATTATATGTTTTTTGGGTATAATAACATCAAATATTAAATTTGGGGCCATTTGAACTTTGTTTGATTTGCGTTTCAAATTCGGATATTAGATTACTAAATATGTCTACTTTGCGTCAACTTATAAATTTTTTTTTACTGTCAAAATGAACCTAATCAGTCTAAAAAATTTATATTTAGGATACTTGGGTGTTAATAAAGTCATTTTAATTAATTTTGCTTCTAATTTATTCCGCGTCTTTAAAAAGTCCATATTTCATACAAATTCATTTGCTACTTGCAAAATCATAATTGTAGTCTCATATTTGTTTTTTTTTTCATATATTTATTGCTTCTTTATTCATTACACTTATTTGGATTGTACTACCATGTTGTTCTATTTGGTTGTATTGAATTTCAAAGTAAAAAGCCTAAATGAGTGAAACACTAGAGAAGTGTAAACACGTGAGGACTGTAAACATATGAGGGAGTGAGTGAGGAAATAATTTTTTTTTTTATCACTAATGTATTTTACAAATTTAAAGATATCGGAAAACACCACCAATTGAAAATCAAGCTTTTCAAATTCAAGCCTTAGTACAATAAATGGAAATGATAAACAAGGTAATAGAGAATTCAGAGGATATGATAGAGAAAAGAGGGAGACTTGATGCTGAAATTAATGGTTTGCACAATAGAGTTAATCTAGGTGGAAAAATGTTAAGAGGCATGAAACACATGTTAGTCCCGTTATTGACTATAATTTTGATGAGATGGGTGATGGGGATTATAATATTGTGCTTTTAGGCCATTAAGATCAATTTAGGCTGCCTAGAAACTATAGGCATGAGGGGGTTATGAGAGATGAGCAATTTCAGCCAAGAATATGATATGGGTAATTTTAGGTATTGAGATAGGGTAAATAAGAGTTTGGACAACATTAAGATGAAAATTCCTTCATTTCAAGGGAAAAACAATCCTAAGGTGTATTTGGAGTGGGAGGAAGAAAATAAACCTCCTATTTGATTGTCATAACTATTCGAAGGGTAAAAAGGTTATGTTTGTCGTAATTGAGCTTATGGATTATATGCCATTTTATCGTGGAATTAACTTGAGTAACAAAATCATGAGAGGCATGTTGAGACTTTGGATGAGATAAAGGCTATTATGAGGAGATGATTTATCCATAATCATTATTATAAGGAATTATACCAAAAGTTGCAGTGTTTGAGCCAAGGTAGAAAGAGTATTGATGAGTACCACAAGAAGATGGAGATTGCGATGGTTTTGGTTAATTTAGTGGAGGATAGGGAGACCATTATGACTAGGTACTTGAATGAGATAAATCGTGAGATTGTGAATATTATAGAGTTGTAACATTATATGGAGTTAGAGGATATGATGTATATGAAAAAAAATAGAGAGACAACTCAAGCGTAAGGGTAGTTCACAACCAAACCAACTGTTAGGTTCTTCATCACTTTAGAAAACTAATTAGAAGGCTAATCTCCACTGAATGTGAGAGAGATAATTGAGAATTCAAAAGAGAAGAAAGGCATCTCTATTGATATTAAAGGTAAAGTTGAAACTCCTACATCTCGTAATCGTGACATAAAATGTTTTTTGTTTTTTGAGAGTTGGTTATGTTGGTCTCTAATGTTCAAAAGTGAGCTATGGTTATGAAGGCTCATGGTGAGGTTGTGACCGATGGTAAGGTTAGTGATGAGGAGGAGATACCCCTATTTTAGGATGTTAATGATAATTATGTTGAGTATTCCGTTAAGGGGGTGTTTTTGGTAAAATGAGCACTGGATTTACAAGTTAAGGTGAGAGATTTGGAGGAGCGATGAGAGAACTTCTTTCATATGAGGTGCCATGTTTAGAATAAGGTATGTGATTGACAGTGGAAGTTACAATAATATGACTACTACTGATTGGTGGATAACTTGAACTTGCATAGTACAAAACACCCTATTTCATATAAATTGCAATGATTGTGGAGAGGTGAAAGTGCTTAAATAGGTTTTAGTTGTATTTTCTATTGGAAAGTATTGTGATGACGTGTTATGTGATATTTTACCTATGCATTGTAGTTATTTGTTCTTAGGTAGGCCTTGATAATATGATTAGAAAGCTATATACATCGGGTTCAAGAATAGATTTTCTTTTATGAAAGATAAGAAGTCTGTAGTTCTTGTTTCCTTAACACCTAAGCAGGTTTACGAGGACCAATTAAAACTTAAAAAAGAGAATATGGCTAAAAATGAGAGTTTGTATGTTAAGGATTCAAAATATTTTCTTTATTAACAAGACTATGTAGGGTTTTGATGGCAATTCTTCATTTCGGGTTGATGGTGATTTGTTGCCTTTAGAGGGTGTTCTTTATGTTATATATTCAAGGACTTATTATTTTTAAAGAGAGGGAATTATACAATCCAAGAAAATATTGAACAAGAAAATTCAGATTTTAGCGTAATTGTGTTTACTGTCTAGTTTTATGCTATCAAACATAACTTTTAATTTGATTGTTGGATTAGACTGAAAGTTTACTAGGAGATTCAACTCCTAAAACCAACCTCCTACTCCCTTTTATAATTTAACAATTGTAAGTACTATCAAATAAGTTCAATAGTTTTACTGGTGAGTGAGAACTAAAGATTGATGTTGTTGACAAGTTGCTAACAAATATGCAACAAGATATTGTGCAGGTTAATGATAGACTTGATGCCCTTTGAACTTGATGCATGTAGTTGCATAACAATATCTAATGCGTGATAGTTTTTGAACATATTATGAACTGTTAGGATGTAACATGTTGTATGAAGTATTCTTTGAATATGTTATGAATTGTTTGCATGAAACATGTTAATAACTGTTAGGATGTTGTTACATAAATATTATTAAATATTCTCATGCTATATAACATTGTTTCAATTGTGCTAGCAAATATACTTTAATGAAGTATCTTTTTATGATTGAACCATCTGAACTTTTTGCATGCTAATTCATTCTTATTATGTTTTGTCACAAATCAACTAAATAGAGGGACTATAAATGTTAAAATGATTGGCTATGATTGATGAATGATTACTTGTATTGATGAATTTGTTTAGATAGTTAGTTTATCCAAATTAGATGAAGAATTAATCAAGTTTATCTTATAGGATATAACATGATTATTTTTGTAATTACTTAGTTTGTTTGGATAAATTATATAGAAAATTCAAATAAATTATAAATACAACTTATTCGAAAATAACAATCAGAGAAGTGTTTTTGTAAAACATGTTAGTAATCTGTTAAGAACTTAACAGACTACAAAGCTTGAAAATAATGTTTACTAAAGGTTTTTATCCTTATCATATGGATTTGTATATAAGGAAGGACAATTATAAGTATTTTGTAGAGCAGCTGTTGCAGCGGAGCAAGAGTGCCCAACTAACTAAGGAGTTATACAAAGTTTTGCAACATATACTTTTGATACATGAGTGAAGTGTGTAGAAAATTATCAAGAAGAATTGTTCGTTGAAGAGTTAGAAAACCTGTAGATTCCTAGGGAGAATTTCTGTGTTAATTGTTAGCAACTGAATGTTCTAGTTAAGATGATAATAATTTAAAGATTGTTAAGCATTGAAAATTGTTTATACTGGATTTGGTTGTCTAGAAGATTTTTTAATCTTTTAAAAAGTTATTTAAAAGTTTTTTCTTTTATAATTAAATAACTTGCACATTTATTTAGTTACTTATTAGAGTTTGCAAATGTTAACAAATTGCTTTTTAATATTAAAAAAAAAACAGAAACAGACTGTCAGATGCCTTCTTGAGCATCTAGTGAAGAGCTGGGGGGGTCTTTACATAGATTTTTCTATATTAAATGTCATTGTAGCTTAGAAACTGTAAATGAAGTGTAACCTTGTGATTTCCAGATTCAGTTATGCAGCCATTAGCACATGGGATGGATTTCATGACCTTATTGTAAATACTCTTTTTTTTTTTTTTTTCTCTTTCTAGTTCTCGAGCAATGCATTCCCAGCTTTTCCGGGTTCAATTCTTGCTGCATTAGTTACATTTTTGTTTTAGATTGTGGAATCCTTATGCAAAATATGCTCGGAGGAAAAGGGTTAACAGTGCTCCTTTGGAAAGGTGTCAGACAATTCACAGTTCACATATTGAATCCCATTTCTACCTTCACTTCCATGTATGGAATTTACTTAATTTTAGAGAAACATATGAATGGCCGAACCTCATGAAACTGATGTATCCTTTCAAAGTGTTTTAAATAATCATGAAAAATGACCTGGCTTCTTGGAAGAGTTTCAACTGCCGATGAGGGATACATTAGCGGAGGAACTAGCATCAATGTCACTGGCTTTAATGGATCTGAGAAGGTTCACCAGAAGGTGTCAATCAGTCACCAAAGCTAGCAGAAAGTAGGAGGAAGTTGAAAAGAAATAAATTCTTGCCTCGGATCAGTTCATTTACCATCATTTGCAGCAGAAAGAAGTAGCTCCAACTGTCTTGGATAGAGGGCCATGTTCAAAATACATTCTTCACAGTAATGTAAAACTGCATTTTTCGGTGGGGTTAATAACTTCTTTCAACCTAACTCTTCATCAATCTTTATCCACTTCCATGGTCTAATTACACAATAAACAACCAATGCCAGCTAGCAGATACAATTTCGTCATCAGTCATAACATATGCACACACCTACCTGTGTTACTACTTGGAAGGCTCTATCAATTATTTGCAACTGATTCCAACTACATGGAGGCAGCGAAAAGCATTGACAGCAATATCTTAAAGCTGCAGACATTGTGAGGTTTTGGTTTCCCAATTCACACGGAACTAATTTATTGTGTAGAAATCTTTGCTATCCTGGGAGCCTGTACCTGTAGCTATGTTAATTGTTTTTATGTTGGCATTTTACTGGATTATGTGATAGTCTGAAGCCCATGGATGCTCGCCTCTCATTGTACAGAAGATTAAGAGTTTCTTTGAAGTGTTTCAACTGCATTAAGGAGGCATCAATCATTTAATTGATCCAAAGGAGCTAGTGATAATGTGGCCTTCTTGATGTTTTTGAGATGGCCGAGCAGAACTTTCTTCGCCATATTCATAATTTCTTTCCGCCTAACTCCCCATAAATCCACACAATGGTCACCGAACCTTAAATATAGTGTTCAAAGAAACATCTACCAAACTGTACTGAGTGTCTTCTGGTCCAAATTTTAGTATTTGGAAAGAGAGATGGGATTATGAGAAAGAGACTAGACAAGAGAAACAGCCTCAACTCAACAGAACCTAACGATTAATTTGATAAGCTGAAGCAGGGTTTTGATTAACAACATATTAAGGACACAAATATAATGGAAATATATAGTTGGAAGCAATTCTACGGGCAACAAATTGCTTGCTTTCTAAGAATAAATATATAGAGCTACATTACATTTTGCACTATTCTTACTAATATCGCTCCTCTCATGCTCCTGGTTGATCAGCCCTTAAACACCAGCTCCTTTTCGTAATCTGTCTCTCAAAATTTTCAGTCCCATGTACCTGCATTCACAAGCAACCATTCATTTTTTTTTTTTGTAAAAATTAACAGCCTTGTAACCTTGTGTTCTTGAGAAGGAAAGAGCACTACTTAGAACCACTTTCTCAATTCAAGGTTTTTAATATCTTACCTGCCCATCATCATGACTGTGGCTTGAGGATTAGTCCCAGGAGATTCATCAAATACCGAGCCATCCACAATGCGAAGCCTGTTCACACCAAGAACTTTGTAATCACGGTTCACCACCTTGCCAACATGACACCCACCATGATAATGCCAAATTGTGATTACGGTGTCTTTGCAGAACTGCTCTAGGGACTTGGTGTCATTGGTATGCTTAGGTACTAGGTTAACATTAGCACTGACACTCATGTTAAGAATCTTGTCTGTGGTCTGCTTGTCACATTGAGTGAAATTTCTGAAGTGTTCTGATTGCACCATCTTTGTAGCCATGCGAATACCATCAACACAGCGCTGTAGATCACGTGGATGTTTAAAATAGTTGAAGGTAACAGAAGGGTTGTCTTCAACATTTGTGCTGATCAATCTGAGCTGGCCGGTGGAAATGGGGTTGGCTATCTTTTCAAGAATGAAGCCTCCTTTGAATGCCTCATGTGGTATGTCCTTCTTTCTTTTAATGTAAGCTTGGATGGCCTCTGGTGTTCTTTGCTTTGGAGGTAAGGTTGATAACTGCCCTATCTGGTTATAGAAAAAAATGAGTTTTATGTTTTAAATCCGCTGTTACTTAAACAAAATAATTGCTTAAAGGAGTTACATCACAAACATATATATATATATATATATATATATATATATATATATATATATATATATTTTGGTGACTAATGGTGCTCTCCTCTGCATGGCAGGAGGAAGAACGGAAGGAAGGAAGGACTCAGGTTCTAGTCATGTGCCCTATCTGTCTTGAGTACCATAAAGGATATGTTAATGGTGCAATGTTAGTTGAAATGTTTCTTACCTCTGCAGACATTATTCCATGGTGACACTGAATGCTATCCTTGGATTGCCCAAATCCACTGCTAGCTTCAATGTACACGCCCATCTTGGTAATCCCTACAGTTTGTATCAGGGACTGCTGTACTGGTCTTTTAAAGGGAACAAAAATTGTGTTCATGGGATTATCAGCCATGCCTTTCCCGACAAACTTGTTGTGGAGTACTACTGAAATTTTCTTCTCCTCGAGTTCATCTTTTGGCCCAATACCACTGAGTAATAGCATCTGAGGGGTGCCAATGGCTCCACATGACAATATTATTTCACTCCTCTGGCTGTTTGATAGAAATGCTTGATGCTGGTTTCCATTTTCATCTTTGAACAGGACTCCTACTGCTTTTGGTCGCTTTCCTGTGTTAAACATTTTGAGCTCGCAAGTCATAAGGATCAGTAGTTGAGATATTTACACAACATTGCAACCAATTAAGCTTGTTATACATACCTGAAATATCAAATAGAACCTTTTGGACGGTGGCATGCACCAACACAGTAAGCTTCCGAGGGTCTGCAGAAGCAAGTAGTTCAGCAGCCGTTTGCCGGCGGCCGAATTGGTCAAAAATGGTACCACCAAACTTGGTTCCATAAATGTGATCATATGTGAATCCATTGAAAGGCGCCACTCCAAGATCCAAAAGACTGTCCCTTACAACAACCTGCCATGGTGCAACTTTAGGCCTGTGAACGATTTGCTTCTCAACCCATGGGTATGACTTATTCACCAACTTTGCATCCCAGCCTACTTTGTGTATAAACCTGCAAAAAAACAATTTCTTCAACTTTTCCAAAGGTTTCATTACAAATTTAGAACGCATAACTTCAGCAGTTTCCACTCTCAATATAACAAGGCGTACGTGGATTTCAAGTTACGTGATTACAAATGATTCATATTACAATTTCTCAAAACCAAAAGGAAATGTTGGGTGTCGCCACATTTCTCTATGCTTTATGCAATGATGGATTAATTTATAAGCTCGATACAACAATTTCTTTATGCAATGTCTGCATGCCAAAAACAATGATGAATGCTTAATTATATAAGCTCCACTTTCATTAACCTCTTTCATTTGAAGTAATAAGTGAGATTAGTTAAAAGTTAACAACATTAACACATAAGAAAAGTCGAAAATATATTAAAATAACATTTTTTATACTTATAATTCTTTATAAAATCATTTTAAAAAAAAAAGCGAAACAAAAGCGATCTGTGCCTAAATTGGTAGCATAACGAGAGGCAGAAAGAGTTGTGGTGGACTAATTTTATTAAAAATGAGCTGTAACAGTCTTGTCTTGGTCTGTACATTAAAAGTGGGCCATTTGTCGTAATGGGTCAAAATAAATGTAACGTTCGATTCCATGAAACTCTCTCACCTGATCAACCAGTCCCCTTGAGAATGACCGCGCGCAGCGAAGATTGAAATAAGACCACACACAGCATTTAATTAAAGAAACCAATTCCATTATGGCTGGGTAAGGAACCATAAATGCTCTGTATAATTTACGTACAATGTCATGAATATTACTACTTCTTCTCTAAACCCTTGTGACTTTCTTGAATATATGACCCCATAGCAAGTCCTCCCGTTGGATCTAAGTAATGACAATCGTACGGAGCACTTGTTCTGTCATGTTATGACTCATACCATGCTTCACTTAGGCGGCATCAACATCTAATCCAGGCAGAAAAACATCTTCACATCACCCTTAGCATAGTGTTTCTCGTTACAGAATTAGTAGAGACCGTGAAAATTCTAGAAGGATATTTAAAATATTTAGTGTGATATTAAAAAATTGAAAGTAAATTTAAAAGTAACATTATTTTTAAATAAAAACAGCTTTTTGCAAGTTAATGTTACTAAAAATGACCACCCACATTGATGCTTCCTCGAGATTTGACAACTTTTTCTCCAGATTCTTTTTTGTTTTACTATATGTTATTCCAACTCATCTCTCCCTGCCTCAAAACCACAGCTAAATAACTTTCATGTGGCATAAACAACTTCATGTGGGATCTAGGGAAGTTCACTGAGTGAATGGATATTAAATTAAAAAGAAAATGTTAAAAAACAGTGACGATGTGGTAGTTGACTAGATAGTTGTTATCTCATGTGAGGGAAAAAAGAGAGATTAACCATACCTTGTGCTCGCCCTGGTGTAGAACCCAGCATTTATGCAAGTACCACCACCCAAAACTCTAGCCCTAGCATTGAGGACTCCATCAGTAGAAATAAAGTATTGGGAAGCAGAAGTTGATGAAGTATCAGCGAGGGTTATGTGGAAGTTCTTTGAGAAGGAGACATTTGCATTGGCAAAAGGCACTCCACCTCTTTCAAGTAATAAGACAGTAAACCTCTGAGAGAGTGTGGCAGCTAAAGGACACCCAGCTGTGCCACCTCCAACAACTATATAGTCATATGCATGGTCTCCCCCGCCACTTGATGAGAAGGATGATGATGATGATGGGAATGAGCTTGCTTTCCTGATGAACGGATACCTAAATTCAGAGTAATGGTGCCCAGCTGCATTGCAACAAAATTTTGATGTCAATCAAAGAAATCCCCCACCCAATTTTCTAGTAGTTATTACCTTTAAACATCAAATAATTAACACATTGGAAATGATCATATGATATATACGACACTTCCCACAGACATTAGATAGTTACATTTATGACAAAATAAATGCACTCACTAATCACAAACAACTACCCTCGTCAGGCCGTCTAAGCTGTAAAAAATAGAAAAATATTTCAGCCACCATTCTCGAGGCTACTTCCCTTAATTTCTGCTCTTGAAGAAGAAAAAGAGGTGGTAGAAGATGATGAAATTTATGGAATGAATCACAATCGTTTCTCACGTTCTTTGAAACAAAGATACAAAACTACATAAGAATCATATGATCCTTATATTGACATTACATTATACTAAATCTTTATTCCGACTACTTGTGAATGAAAAATACAATAGTGGATGAATCAAACATCGATCCATGCCAATGTACGCTAAGTTTAAAGAAAATAAACACTGAAACCTTCCTCTAAGCTGTCAAGATGGGGTAGAAACCCTGAAATGGTGCTCATTTTCATATGTATATTAAATATAGAAGATTTCTTGACCAAATTAAAGAATGAAAGTAGAAACAGAAAGAAATAAAAGAGGTAGAGAGACAGTAAACTAAAGATGCATGTAGTGATCAGGGAGGTAGGTATTATAAGCTATAAGCTAGGACGAACCTTGAGATGAAGAGAGAGTATAAAGCCATAGAAAGAAGAAGAGAAAGAGCTGGTTGGCAACAGAAGAAGCCATTGAAGGCAGACAAAAGCCACAGAATTAAACTCAGCAGCAGAACAAGAAGATCTTGTTTCAAACTCTATGTGGCTGCCTCTGGTTGGCCTTGTTTTGTGTGATCACACCCTTTATATATACTTTAGATTATAGACATGGAAAATACATCACGCCTCATTTAATAAAAAATCTAAAAAATAAATAAGATATACATGTTAATTATATTTTATAAAATAAAAATTCTTTTTATTTAATAAAAAGCTTCAAATACAAAATTAAGATTACTCAAGACCCATTTTTCATAAATACATAAATAATAATAATAAAATATTTCTTAAATATTTTAAAAATTTTTATTTATAATTTTATTGAAGGCCTTTATTTATCTTAATCGCTCTCTCTTTTATATATATATATATATATAATATTACTTAATTCATTGTTAATTAATTAATTAATTAAAAGAAAACATGTAGCATGTGGAAAAAATATTATAGTATCAAACAGAGATTATTGTGAATTATAATATATAGTAAATTAATAATTTTATTCTTCATCAAATCAGCTAAGAAAACTAAATTTAAAGGTAAAATAATATTTTGCACATAATACATTTATCATTTTTATTTTGATTAGAAGTTCAATGATATTTTTCCTCTTGTCTAGAACAGTGAAATACCTTCACTACCTATAAAAGCAAAAATTTGTTTTACTAAAATACTCTCCAAGATTTTTTTTTTAGATTTCACATTTTTAGCACAATGATTTTACTAGAATAACTTTAGTTTTAAAATTTAATTAAGCTTTATTTGGGGGCATTTTTATTTTTTATTTTTTTTGTTATAATAAAGTTGTTTAAGGGGTAAATTAATCTTTCATAATAATTAAAAAATATTTATAAAAAACCAATTAAGCATATAGGAGAAGTCGCGTCGCTTCGATGATGCGTGTGTGTCATCACACAAAGGTTAAACTTTTGCTTTCATCGTGTCATTCAATTCCTCATGGTGTTCTTTTTCTCAATAAGTGGAGCATGTTTGGTTTTGGTAGATAATCATCCATGTTGTTTTTTTTTTTTTATCTCCTCCTTTAAGATTCATGCCTGACATTTAAAATTTCAAAACAATCCTCTTGGCTGGGTGTATTTAAGTATCAATCCTTAGTTTTTTAATTGTTTAATTTTTGTTTTTAACCATTTTGCAAGTTTTTTTTTTTCAATTGTATTCTTCAATCTAGGCTTTTCCTTTTTAGGTTTTTCATATTTCATCTAGATTTGTTTTTCATTTGTTCCTTATCTCTTTTGTAAATTTTCAATTATTTTCAATTTCATCATTTAATCAAAATTTTTTTTAATTTATTTTGGATTTGGTCATCATCCTCTTTGGTAGTTTCTTCTTTAATTCTTTTATGAAATCAATTTTTCTTTTCAATTTATCCCTTCAATCTAAAATTATCAATCATTTAATTTGGTCTTTATTCTTTTAGTTGCTATTTTTTCTTTCGATTTTTTTTTTGTGATTGTTTTTCTATTTTTAATTTCTTTCTTTCACATTTGATTTATTGAAATTTGAGTTTTGTGGTTTCTTCAGGTTTGATTTTTCCATTCAAATAGGTCGAGTCACAAGTTCACATCATTTTTTTTACTTATTTTCTTTTTCAATCTCATTACTTGACGTTGATTTTTTTTTAAATATAGAATAGGCTTCATGGTTTTTTTCGTATTTATTTTTATAGGGTTATCCTGAATTAATAGCCTGACTTATGGGTTTGATAAGCCAAGCGGGCTGACATCTTTTTTTAGCTTTTAATTATTGTTTTTTTCTTTTGGATCCTTTTGTGTGTGAGGTTAATCTTTTTTATTTTATCCTTTAATATTTGATTTGTTAGGAATTAAGTTTCATGATTTTTTCATATTTGGTGTTTCTGATCAAATGGTTCGAGGCACAAGTTTTATGAATTAATATGAGTTTGTGTGTGTGTATTCTTAATTTTTTTTTATTTTCATCATTCAGCATTGGTTTTTCTCATTTAATATATATGTTTTTCATTTCTTTAAAACTTGCTTATGTTAGTTGAACATTATTTTTTTCTCAAAATTTTCTTTTATGATAGGGAGCAAGTCATATAGCTAATATTCTAAAACCATTTTCGTCATGTAGCATTAACATTAAAACTAACCTTATTTCTCCATATATTTTGCATAATGTAGTAATAAACTCTTTTATAAATATAAATAGAACCTACCACAGAAAAAAAAACCATACAAAAATCTTTTTTTTTTCCTGGATAAAACTAAAAGTCACTTACCCAGTATTCTAAAACCATTTTTTTTTTTCTGTTTAGATTAATTTTGTTTCCTTCTAGCACTTGTAAAAGCTACCACAAATTGCAAGCCGCTGCAGGGAGTGCTCTCTCTCTCTCTCTCTCTCTCTCTCTCTCTCACAACACAAGTCGCCACCGTAAGTAATAATGCATGGTAGAAACTACAACTGTAACTTCATTAATGGCGACATGAATGCTGCGGTTGGAGTAGGAAATAATAGCCCTTCGATTCAGTATTCTGAAACCAGCTCACCATGTCCGTTCAATTAGTTTGCG
Source organism: Populus nigra (assembly GCF_951802175.1). Classification (NCBI taxonomy): domain Eukaryota; kingdom Viridiplantae; phylum Streptophyta; class Magnoliopsida; order Malpighiales; family Salicaceae; genus Populus; species Populus nigra. Next base: position 29,685,774 of record NC_084852.1, on the reverse strand, counting down.
GCCAGTTCATCCATGACACCACCTTTTTTCCAATATGGAGAATTTTGTTTCCTTCTCTTCCCAGACGGTTTTTATCTTTTATCATATAACTTTTTGATCGTCAAGAATGCTTGCTCCCATCTTTAATTTTGTAGGTTTAAATTTTGAATTAGCATCCAATAAAATTTATTAATTTTTTTTAGGTGCACCATATCAATGTAAAATATGTACTTTTAAAATCGTTTAAATCTATAATATCCTAAACAAAGAAGAAAAAACTATATAGTATATTCGCTACTTTAGTTTATATTAAAGTTTAATTCCAAGACCATAATACAGTTTCATGAATCAGTATTGATAGTGATGATAAAAAGAAAAAAGAAAAAAAGAAGTACACTCCTTTAAACCTCCTTTTCTCTCTCTTTTCCCTCTCTCTTCTCTTTCTCTCATGTTATTTATTACAAGCTATAATTCTACTAAAACTCTACATGGAAAAATATCAACAAAACAGATCTCCATCTTTAGCAGTTAGAAATTTTTTTTTATTTGAATCTCGTAATCATGTAATCCATAATCAAGATTAAAATATAATCTTGAAAAGCTAAAAGAGATATAATAAAAGTGTTTCACAATGAAAATATATCCCAAGACATCAGCACTATTGAAATTAAATTGAATAACACTGCGAAATCAGTTAATCTTTGATAAGTTGATTTAGTTCTTTCAAGAATCAAAGAATGTAAGAATCACTCTCATGCAAAAGTTGAAAATTCAGAATGATATTATTCAATGACTGTAAAATTTTAGGTTTACAAAGAGTTAAGTACTATTAGAAAATAACCCTAATGGATTTATATTTGTGGATTAAATTGATCCACTTATAAAATTGACCCAAAATATATACTAATAAGCTTAAAACATTGATCCAAACAAGCATTGGATCTTAGTTGAAAACCAAGTATTTATTAAGCCCAAATAAACCTTGAGCTATTCCTGAAATAATAAAAATAAAACTCATAAGGTAATTCTCTATGTTGTCATGAGAAGAGAAGAAGACAAGAAAACATTACATGTATGATATAAGGCTTATTTATAGCATATCATTACCGCTCAATGATCCTAGAAACCAAGGGAGAAGTTGTTGCCCCTATAGTTTTCAAGATAGAAAATGATTTTAATTGTAACCTTGTATTTATCCTTATTTTGGAAGAAAAAGCTTTACCTTTATTATTCCATTTTGTCACCAATTAATTGTCCTTCCATCACTAGAAAAAACAATTAAAGTTGATGAAATATTCTCTTTGCAAAAATAGAAAACTTTGCCGCCATCTTGTTTCTCTCTTTAGTTTGGATTCTTTGTTTCTCTCTTTAGTTTGGATTCTTTGTTTTCTCTTATTGTGTCTTCTTCACAATTGATATAGAAAAAAATTAAATAAATATCCTAATACATAAAGGAAATAATTAATATTCTTATACACAATATAAAATCCATAATTCGTATGAAATCCACAAAGCACAAGGAAACAACACAAAAATTGGCAGCATTGGTGCCAAAAGTTCATGACCCAAATAAGGTTGGATTATACCCCTTTTACACATGAATTAAATGCACTAAGGCCTCCTCTTGATGCTCAAAGGGATCTTTAATCTATGCCTTAGCTGAAACTTGCAAGACTAGTCCATTTAATGCTTATTTCAATGCTTCTGTTTTACACCTTATAATTGGCCCATTTAGAACATTAATGGATCCTTGTTAATGTTCATGGGCTGATCCACATAATTTTTTCTAGATATTTTCTAGATTTATTCATGTTTTTCTAGTTATATATTCCATGTTTTTTAAAGAGATAAGGAAGATTTTCTAATATCAAAACAGGAGAAAAATACTTAACTCTTTCTCTACTCACTGTCTTTACATAATATCTATTTAAATAGCCTAAACTAACTTTAGCATCGGAGAGTTTTTTACAGATATCATCCGAGAAGAAAGCTCAAATACAATGGAGTTCTTTTAGCTTCAACAATGACATCGTTTATGGGGACTTGAATAAAAGCCTTGTTTGTTTTCTTTTCATTGCTTTTTTACATCCTTAACATAAAGCTTCTATGATTGATAACACTAAAACACCAAGAGGATGATTTGCTGATCTCCCACCATTATCTTAAACTCTAGTAGATCTCCAATAGCTAGCCCAGCAAAGGAGAGCTCTAATTGAAGTTATTTGATCTACATAACAACAACTCATTAGTCTTTCTACTTATCCTTAGATTATGTAAGCCATTATATAACCACTTGCACCTCCTTTATCTCTACTATATGTACCTTCTGTGCAATAAAAACTTTGGTTCCTTGAAAAGAATGTCTAGAACGAGGTGGAAGACAATAGACGCCATATTGTTACTCCTACAAGGAATAGGTCATGATATCACGAGAAGCCTTCAAATATAAGATCCTCAGGATATGATCTCCCTAGATCAAAAGGCAAGACCCAGGGCCATAACCTTTACCATCGACTTTGATCTCCTACTGAGTCTCATTCAAGCATTCCACAACCTAAAAGGTTATGTACTAAAGACATAGGAAATGACTCAAGCTAGATAAGTGATTCTCTACTATGTGATATCATGTTGAACGCTTGTCTCTCTAAAGAATTTGTTGTTTCCAAGTAAAATTGGATCACTATGATGACTTATATATCTGACCCTAAGGAACATGTCTTGAATGTAAGGAACAACCTGTAATTGGTGATTTAGGATACCAATGTCATATGCAAAATACTTCCTACCACTTTTCATAGATCTACACAAGTCTGGTATCATATTTTGAAACTTGGATCCATATCTAGTTTTTCAAATTTATATATAAAATTGATTACTTATTTTAGCACGAGTAATCCTACTAAAAAGAGTTCATTCAAACTCTTCTTCATCACTTAGCTTGAAGGAGAGAGTGCAAGGGCTCATTTTAAGAGATTCATTGAAGAGATGTTAAAAGTGGAAAATCTACTGAAACTAGTGGCTACAAAAGCCATGATTAGTGGCATGCATAATTATTCCTTATGGGAAAGCCTTTATGCATAACTTGATATGATCCTTTTTAACATGAAACAAGTTATGAAAAATCATATTCGCGTGGAAGAAGCAATTATATCATGGCAGGAACATCCTTACTTTCATAAATGAAAAGAAATCTCTATAAAATATGATAATAGGGGTCTCTCTCGAGATACCCTAACATTTAAAGGTAATCCCTAAGTATTTGCACAAAACAAACTAGTATACCTCGAGTTGATGATGATTCCACTGAATACCACCAGAGTTGAAGTATTGACTACAATAAAGAGAAAAAGTTTATGTCTAATATCCATCACCAATAAAAGGATATGTGGGAAAATAAAATCAAATAAAGCAATGTTCATTCCGCAAGGACAAGGTTCATGAAACTAAAGAGAGCTTTTCTCTTAAAAAATATATAGAAAGGCTCATAACTAGAGTTTATCTTCAGTAGTTTAAGAAGAAACAACCAAAAAAATAAAATGGAGATTTTGAGGCTTCCAATAGGATTTTTTTTTAAAATCAATATGATTTTAAAAGGAAACTTAGCTAGTGGAGATTCTAGTGAAAGTAGGAAAGCTTATGGAAAATAAGTGTTATTATTAAAAGTTCAAAACCAGTGGCACTAGCCTATTATTTTCACTCATGAGGATAAAGGTGTGACATTTCCTTACGAAGATGTACACAAACTATTGGTTGATGATGGAAGCATCATGAACATCCTCTCTGAAGATACAATGACACATTTATAAGTGTGGACATAACCATGTTGACCTAGTGAGGACCCTTCTTATAGGAATTGTAGGGAAAAAGTGATAGTGGAGGGTCTTTTAGACCTCTCAGTGACCATTGGGACCTATTCAAGATGTTGCATGTTGCAACAGATTTTCATGGTTAAGATGAATCTCTCTTATAATTCCATCATTGGTAGGCCTCTCTTTCATAAGATTAATATAGTGATTAACAACAGGTACTTAAATTTAAAATCCCTAATAAACAAAAGAGTGACTACTATGAGGAGAAGACAATTGATCTCTAGAAGGTGCAATTCATCATTTCTAAATGAGAAGAATACTTTAATATTGGGCCATAAAACACCCATAAAAGAGAAACTTGAGATAAGAATAGAAATAGTAAAAGAATTGAAAGAGGTTAGCCTCTTTTCAAAAGAAAATGCCTTCACTAAGATTGGTTCTACCTTGGATCCAAAGTAAGAGAAAGCTTTGGTAAAGCTTTTCAATATCCAAATTTTTTTCCTTTAAGCCATCAAACATGCCTAACATTATCCTAGAGGTAGTTTTTTATTGGTTGAATAATATGCCCTCTTTCTCTCTTATTCAATAAAAGAAAAGAAATTTTAGAGGAAAAAAACAAAAAGCCATCTTAGAGGAGACAAATAAACTAATAAAGACTGGATTCATCCATGAGATAATGTATCTAAAATGGTTCACCAATATGGTTATGGTGAAAAAGCCAAATAGAAATAGAAGAATTTGTGTTGATTTCACTAACCTTAACAAGGTGTGTCCTAAAGATAACTTTCCATTTCTAAAGATAGACTAGTTGGTAGACTTTACGATTAGCTTTGACTATATAAGTTCTTTGCATGCTAATTTAGGATATCATTAGATTTCTATGCATCCTAATAATGAAGAGATTATTGGTTTTATCACTGATCAAGGAATATTTTGCTATCAAGCCATGCCTTTTGATTTGAAAAATACAGGTGTGACCTCCCAACGAATAATGAATAAAGTTTTTAATAATCAAATAGGTCAAAATATGGAAGCTTACATTGATAACATGAATTTTAAGAAATATCTCCAAGACTTGAAAGAGGTCTTCTCTCTTTTACACCAATATCAAATAAATTTAAATCCTACTAAATATGCCTTTGTTATAAAGAGGGGAAAGTTTCTGAGTTTCTTGGTTAGCACCAAAGAGATTGAACCCAATCCTAAGAAGATACAAGTTATCATGAATATGACTAATTTTTAGTCCATGAAAGTTGTCCAAAGGCTAACAGGAAAGATTACAGCCCTCAACATGTTTATTTCTTACTTAGAGGTACGTTGTTTGCCATTCTTCAAAATTCTGAAGAATATCTCCAAAACTTTGAAGAATATCTCCAATTTTAAATGGACTCTAGAGTACCAGCTAGCATTCAAAGATCTCAAGCTCCATATATCCTGCTAAAAATCCTTTATCAACCTAGAGAAGGAGATATGTTTTTTTCTTTATGCAGGTGTTGCAGAAATGGATGTTAGTGCAATACTAGTTTTAGATGAATGAAGAGTCTATATATTATATATTTATACCTTAAATTTCTTTGTGAGTTAGTTAGTTAGTTATAGTTTTCTACTCTCTCTCTACTTTCATTACCTCGTGTTTATACAATGACAGTGAGCGATGGTTGCTTACCACGTGACATTGGTTGAATGACATGGACAACCAACTTAATGGACTGCAGAGGGTTGTCCTAATAGGCTCTTTATATTCAATAAAGCCTGCTACATGTGTTAGATTTGGTCTTGTTTGCTGGTCTCAACCCAATATTCCTCTACTTCCCAAAATAATAATTAATTAATATTTGCTTGGATGCAAGCTTTTGCCTAACAACTTAATTTGTTGATTAGGGTGATGAAGAATCTTAAAGATGAGATGAATTTGATGAGACAACAACATAGTGGGATAGATGAATTTAGAATGGTGGCTAGTTCGAGAGGAAACACTATCTGAAGGGCCATACAGAATGTTAAAATTGATTTTGTGGATGAAAATGCAAATGTAAATAATGATGACTATAACTTTGCATCCATAGGTAATACAGATCGATTTGAGTAGAATCAAAACTGAAAGAATGTTATTTTTAGCCAAGGTGGAACTATCAACCAAAGGGAGAATTCTTGCAATTTTAGGCCTTATGAAGATTCAGAAGGAGAATTAGGGTTAATTAAGATGAAAAATATTGATTTCCATAGAAAGAATGATCTAGAGGCATATCTAGAATGAGAAAAGAAGGTTGAATGGATCTTTAATTGTCATCACCACACAAAACAAAAAAAGTACAACTCATTATCATTGAGTTTACATATTATGCAGTAATATGGTGGGATCAACTTGTTTTGAGGATGAAAAGGAATGGTGAAAGGCATATTGATTTATGGGATGACATGAAAGCCATAATGAGAAAACAATTTGTTTCTAATTTTTATTATAGGGAGCTATTTCATAAATTACAGACTTTACATTAAGGGTCAAAAGGTGTGGAAGATTACAATGAAAAGATCGAAATTGCAATGATCAGGGCTATTATGGTTGAAGATAGGGAAACTACTACGGTTAGGTTTTAACGGGATGAATAGAAAGATAGCTAATGTTGTTGAGCTACAATACTATATGGAGGTAGAGGGCATGGTTCATATGGCTACAAAAGTGGAGAGACAACTTTAAAGGAAAAGGGAATATACGGTCAACTTACAATTTGGGTTCTTCATCATCATAGAAGCTAAATTTCAAGAGAGAGGGTTGCCCAACCAAAACCTTTTAGTAACACCAAAGTTGAACCACCCAAAACTAAGGTTGATGTCTTTATAAGTTCCAAAGGTAAATCTAATACTCAACCTAAACATACATGCGATTTTAAATGTTTCAGGTGTCAAAAGCTTGGGCACTATGCTTCGTAGTATCAAAATAAAAAAATAGTGGTTATTAGAGACTATAAAGACATTGAGTCTGAAAGTGATAGATTTGATTGTGAAGACATGTCACCATTTGAGGATTGTACTAATAAAGAGGTTGCATACCCGGTTGAGGGTGAGGACATGGTTATAAGACATACACTTTAGGTTCAAGTTAAGAAAGATGATATTGATTAGCAAAGGGATAAGACATACATTTTAGGTTCAAGTTAAGAAAGATGATATTGATTAGCAAAGGGAGAACATCTTCTATACACGTTGTCATGTATAAAACAAGGTGTGGAGTTTGATTATAAATAGTGGAAGTTGTGCTAATTTAGCTAGTACTACCCTTGTTAGCAAACTAAACTTATGTACTATTAAGCATTATAGACTTTATAGATTACAATGGTTAAATGATTATGGTGAGGTGAAAGTGACTATGCAGGTCTTGGTTCTGTTTTTGAATAGAAAATATGTTGATGAGGTTCTGTGTGATGTGGTTCTAATGCATTCAAGTCATATCTTGTTGAGGAGACCTTGGTAATTTGATAGAAAACCAGACATGATGGATTTAAAAATACTTATTCTTTTAAGAATGATGGAAAGACATACACACTTGTATCATTGTCACCTAGACAGGTTTATTTAGATCAATTAAAATTGAAAAAGATAAGCGAAGGTTAAATATTAATAAAACAATGTGAAGTCGTGGTTACCATGTAAAAATATATACGAAAATGGTTAGTAAGGCTTGCATATATGAAATTATTATCAGCTACTATTTTCATACATTGTTGTTGGAGGCAAAAGTTGACAAGAAAAGAGCTTTGAATGCTTAAACAAGACCAATTAAAACTGAAAAGAGAAAGGAAAACCAAAGAGATAAATAAACCATCCGTAGTAATGAGTTTAAAGAGTGAAAATAAAGTGAACCTTAAGGAAAGAATAAAAGAGAAGATAAAAGACTCAGATTCAGCTACATGAGAAATAAAAGTCAATTGAAATAAAGAGTGAATAGAAGAAAATAAGGATGAGAAAAGAAGAGAGTGTACAAAATATAGATAAACACTTGAGTTTCAATACAAAAAAGAACGAGATTAAGAATGTATAATTTTCAGACATGCCTATAATTTTAGGAGGCATATTTTTTATCACTAACATTCTTGATTATTTTATTTCTAGTATTGCTATATCTTTGTTATAGGGTTTTAAGAATGATATAGGACAATCAAATTTGAATTTGAGTTTAATTTGTCCTATTATACAACTTTAGACAAATAAGCATAAATTTTTATTCAATCAACAATAGTATGGTAAAGTATAGACATCTTATCCCTAAACTTGATGATATTATTAATGAGTTGCATGAGAGTATGTTTAGTAAGATTGATTTGAAATTGGTTATCATAAAATTAAGATGAAAATAAAGGTTGAAGGGAAAAATAACTTACTAAACATATTTTATGGTTTAACTCTACAAGATTTGATTTCTTTACTTGTTAATAAAAGAGTTAGACTTTATGGCAATAGAAAAGCACAGGTGATGAAAGCATTGTTTAAGAAGATACGACAACATGTTGAGAAAAAGAATGAGAAGTGTGCATTCCAAACAAGCAAAATATGAAAAAGGTTTGTCTTCGAACCCGAAGATTGGGTTTGGGTTCAAATGGGCTAAGAGAGTTTTCTTTGATATGGGAAATCAAAGTTGAAGTTTAGAGGTTCATTCAAATTCCTTGAAAGAGTAAATTCCTTCAAATTAAATCTACAAAGTGTGTATAATGTTAGTGTTATATTTAAAGTTTCTGATCTTCTTTATTTCATGTAAGTGATGATTCGAGGTTGAATCTTTTTTAGGACAGAGGGGGTGATGCGATCCTGACTACGACATCAAAGGATTCATTAAGAGTGTTTACTAGGTCTATTTTCAAGCCTAAAAACACAGTGAATTTAAGAGGATTTTAATGCGTTAAGTCAAGAGACTTGAATTAAAAATGTTCAAATGTTCAAATCTGGACCTTTGTCTATTTTTTGGGTGATATTTGAAGTTACACGAGTATTTTGATGCTATTCCAATTGGGTTGGAAACAAAAAATATGTACCTTCACAATGATATATGGTAGGCTTATTAATTCATCCGGACGAGAAAGAACAATGCGTTTAAATTTGGGTTTAGAATTTGCCAGCAAAGTGCAAAAACAAATGAGACATTGTTTCTTTAAAACTTATGAATTTGATTCACTATAAAGAGTCCTTAATGCTATTGAAAACTTATGTAGTAGCCTTTGGCTTACTTATTTTATAAGGATTTCATATCAAACAAGAAGAATTAATTGGTCATGAATTAATTCTTATTTTACAAGGCATCATGCTTTCATTCAGTAAGGATTCTTCAACAATTATTTTTCTTGTGTATTTTCTACAATCATATGTGGCAAAGGGTGAAAAGTAATTTTTGACTATTATTTTATTTATTTTTATTTTTAAACCTAAATTGACTTATCGAAGATTAACTGACTTCATAATGTCTTCCTTATACTTCTTGTTCACAAATTGGTATTCGTAGGGTGGAGTTATTATTCTAATAATGTTGGTTCCTTGGGATAGATTTCATTGTGTCACACTCTTATTAGACTTGTTTCAGCTTTTTAAAATTTATTATCAATCTTGTTTGTGAATTGCGTGACCACGTGATCACGAGGTTCGCATCACCAATCCTATTTTTTATTTTATTTTCTTAATGTGTATTATAATTTCAAATATTTTTTGAATTTAAAACAAAATTTCAATTTCAATATAAAAAAAAAACAACTCATGGACAACCATAATAACAACTAAATAATTAAAAATAAAACTCAATTATTTTATAACTAATCTTGTATCTCTTAAGTTCAATTTCCTTTATAAAGGTGAAAAAGATTACTTTTTTAAGACTCTCACACTATTAAGGAGACTTGTTTGTATTTAATTAACTTCTCAATTTCATGTGATAATTAAGTCTACAAGCTACCTAAGATCATGAGCACTTTGCCTAGTATAGATAAACTATAAAATAAGAAAGATATTGAAAAGGATAACTAATAGGACTAAATGTTTCATTGTGCTTTATAAGAGATTTCACTTTGGATTAGCATAATGAAACCCTTTTTTTCCTCTTTTTTGTGGTCCTTAAGACTTTACGGTGTCAAAGAAGTATTTTATCACTTGGTTAATGCTCAATTTGAAAAAATATAATTTATTTTCATTGATTTAAAAGAGCTAGAGCTTCAGGGATCAAATTTCAAGCTTAAACAAATGTTCTATCCTTTTTTTTTTTGGTGTGCTAACATTAGGGACAAATTTGCACAATCAAGAGAAGTGTTTTTTTGGTCACTCAACTTTTCTTTTCTAATTTGATCCTTTCATATTGGCTTTACTGGGGTTTGACTTGATAGTTAGTTTTAGTTGCCTAAATATGGGGTCCTCACAATGTTGAGGGAAAATCTCAACATTCGATTGATGCTCGATTTGGAAAAATAAATTTAACTTATGTTGATGTAAAAAAATTAAGTGTTAAGAGAACAAAATTAAAACCGAAACAAATATGGTGGGCTAGGGTAAAAGAGCAGGACAACTAGGCTGACACATGTATTAAACATGCTAGCATGTGGAGGAAAGCCACAACGTTTATTATTTTGTTGGTAGTGGTGTGACGAGCTCTTGCCAGCATGTGTCATAGTTGGAGGTGCGTGGTAGCCTATTTTTCCTCCTCTCTTTCCTCTCCCATCTCCTTGGTATTCATGTTGATCCACCAAAAAGCATTGCCTACCATTTTATTTTTATTTCAAATTTATCCTTTGATATTGGATTTGTCAGGAATTGGGCTTCATGATTTGTTTTGATAGGTTGATCCTGGTCTCATGATCCAAGTCAAGGGTTTGAGATGTTAACGTGGGTTGATATCAGTCTTTTTTTATATCCTTTTTACACTGATTTTGTTTTTCAATTCCATCTTTTGTCATTGTTTTTGTTAGAAATTAAGGTTCATGGTTTCCTTTATAAGAGGTTATCGCACTAAAATGATCAAGGCCACGAGTTTAGTGGGTTAGCTTGAATTAACTCAAGTTTTTTTTTTTTGGGTTGTGATTTTTAAGATTGAATATTATTTTTTATTTTATATTTCTATATTGGGTTACTTTGAGAATTGAGTTTTATAATTTTTCTTATTTTTTCTTCTAGTACGTTATCTTATTTGCATAATCTAGCTTACAAGGTTTGGTGGATGTCCAGGGGTTTTCTGGTGTTTTTTTTGTCCTTTTTGTTAATTGATTTTTTATTTATTTCATCATTCTAAATTTGAATTATTGGAAACTAAGTGTTGTAATATTTCTTATTTGCTTTCTATGGAGTTATTTCAACCTCACAACCTAGTTCACAAGTTTGTCATGCTAACTTGGGTTTACTCGAATTGTTTTTTTGTTTTTTTTTTTTAATTTTTCCATTTAATGTTGGGTTGTTTAGGAATTGAGCTTCATATTTTTTTGAAAAACATTCTTTTTGTACAGATCATCGCCATTACTATTTTTAAAAATTTTGGTACATTTATTGTCATTGCTTTTTTAATAATATAATTAAATGAAACCAGCTTATTGAACCTAGTTAGGTCTATGACCCAAGTTGTATATTTTCTTACTTTGTTATAACACACTAACAGTGGTTGAACATCCTTTTTTCATGTTAGAAAAAAAATTGATCTAACCTGTGATTTAGTGCAAGCTATCTATCTAATATGTGCACGGAATACAATCAGTTACGGAATAATAGTAGATGGGTCTTCTCCATATGATCCTCAAGTAACTAGAGTCTTGAACACAAAGTGAGGAAATATTTCGGCATTTACATTAAAAATAATAAATAAATAGATAAATAAATAAAAGATTTTAAATGAAAGAATCGATTGAGAAATACAATATAACCTTAATAAATTAATTATCTTTATTAAATATTTTTTTAACTGGTCCTGACTTGGAACTAATGTGGTAAATTAGTAATTCGTTAAATTTATAATATATTATATGTAAACCCCCAATTAATTTTTTTTTGAAATATAAAAATTTTAACTTGAAAATAGAATGAGTTAAATTAAATTAAGGATATAGAATTAAATAACAAAATGTGAAATTAAAATAAATAAAATAAAGTATAACACTCATTGTTAGAATAGAGAAAAGATGGGGAAAAATGTAATAATTAAGCAAAATGGGGGTCAATAAGTAAATATTAAAAGATTTGACTATAAATACTTCATGTCTTCGTCTTTAAGCCGACAACAATAATGAAAAAGAGGGGGGTATTTTCAAGCCTATTTACAAAAAGTTGAGAGGAAATTGAAGGGGCAATAAATTGAAGGGGGTTTCGGTAAGATTTAGGCTAAGTGGTGAGTGAAACAACATCAAAGCAAGAATCAAAGGGAATACATGAAAGAACTTAGGGATATGAAGAAGGTAGGAAGTCGGCCAAGAGGGGGGGAAAGAGTGTTGAAAATTTTTGATTGGTTAAGGATCGAAGCTCACTTTATTACCAGGTAAAGGGTTTTAGACTTGATTATATAAATTAAATTGAATACAATTAAGAATTGATGCTTAAATTGAAAATTCTATGGTGGAGTTCATGAGAAAAATTAAGGGAAATGATAAATTTGTCTTGCTTGATGTAATTAGGATGAAAATAGATGAAAATAACTTAGAATAATGAATAATTAAAGAAAACAAATCCATGAATGTTGTTTGGTTGTGATTATTATAGCATGTGTCAAAATGTGAAGAACGAGTTGAAAAAAAATAGAAAACTTGTGTTTAATTGTAATGGAAAGATTTGGTTAAACTTTGAATTATGAACATTTTAAGTTATATGGAATTTTGTGTAATGTTGAAGTATTATTGATGGAAGAGTGTTATGAGTTATGTCTAAGAAATAACTGTTTTGAATGGTGAGAAAACGAATGAAAACACTTCGTTGTAGGTCGAAAAATAAAATAAAATTGGACAACTTCATCATCCAACTTCTAGCTGGGTTCAGGGCTTGAAAATGATAAACAATGGAATAAGTTTCTTCCTAAAAGTTGAAATTAGGGAGTTTAGCTTTCCAACGAGACTGACTTTGCTTAAATTGGAGTTCTAAAACTCCAAATACTAGTTAAAAACTAAGGGAGGGTTGGATGAAATCTTGCTAGACAATTTTTAGATGTTAAAATAACGAGTAGCATAAAAGGTGTAAATGGAAGTAATGAGTTTTCTTTCCTTTAATAAAGTTATAGCCATGTATCTTATCTTTTGAAAGAAACAAACTATACATAAAACCTAATTTTATAACTTTAGATATAGTTAAAATATTAATCAACATGTTTAAGCGATTAAGCTAAGTTAAGTTGGTTAGAAATAGCTAACTTTAAAATTTTATTTAAAAATGCTCTTAATGTAAGATTTAAATGATGAAAATTGTAAAAATAAAATTGTTAATATGGGTTAAATGGCTAATGATGATTAGCTTAAGTAATATGAAATCGTATTAAGTCATTTTAAGTCAAGAATAAAATGATTGTTTATGAAGTTAAATTTTAAAGTAAATGGAGGATTTAATAGTAAATGACATTGTCCCTGTTGGTATAGGAGAGGTCACATGACCTACTCAGTAGTAGGGGATGATTTCACATGTCTAGATGTCAGGTAGATGCTCGGCACCTTAAACCTAATATATTAATTAACTATGATTGTAATTTTTCCTTAATTTTATTGTAATATATTTGATAAATATTAATTGTTGAAGAAAGAAGTTAACCTGGTAATGAGAATACTCTCTGATTAATTGACAGTTGTAGAAATTAGTTACCCCGATTAATGAAATTAGTGTCCTGGTTAAAGGGCTGATGGAGATAATGGTTCATTGGTTAATGAGATAATGTCTTGGTTAATGGACAATTGGAGAAATCTATTAATGTAATAATAAAACGAATTCCTGGTTTAGGCTAGAGAAGACATTTTATGTCCTTAAACTATGCAACTGTATTATTTGGATACACACACAGACACACACACACTAAACGAACCAAGTCATGTCAAAATTTGACCTTAAAATGTATGCTGATTAGTTTTGTGAAATTAGATATATCTCACAAACCGTACTCAAATTGCACTGAACATTTACAAAGAGATACTAGACACATGAAAATATATTATGGTGAATAGTCAAGTAAAATAGAGTTTAAAAACATATTATTTCAAAGAGTCAAAGTTACTAGATGAATCTTGTTAAATTTGTCACACTAGACTTTCATGTATTCTTTGGGACATATCTAGACATACAAGTGGAAATCTTCTGTGATTTAAGTTTGATTAAAAACTAGACATCTCAAGCTTTCATATTATAAATGGTAGGCCCAGTAATTCATCCAGAAAAGAGAGAACGACATGTTTGAAGTCATTACTGAAATTTACCAAGAATATGCGAAAATTGAAGATTCAGGCTACATAAAGGAATTTTAGCATGGAGATTTTGTTTTTATTATCCTATTTTATTTATTTATTTATTTTTAAATAATTATTTTTAACTTGAGTTTATTTTGACCCATTAGATATTGTTTTGGGGTTTATTTCATTTTTAGACTTATGTTAGTTGATTAAAAGTTTAGGGTCATTAGCTTGCAACCCAAAAAGGATCCATTAGAGTTAGTTAGAGAAGACTATATTTTGTTTTGTAATAGAATTTTGGCAACAAGTTGAATAAACATAAGTTTTTTTTTGTTTGTTTATGGCAAAACAATCTTATTTGTAGAGAAAAAGATTGTAGACTAACTTATCGAATATTAATTAGCTTCGTGATGTCATTTGTATACTTAGGGTAAGGTTATTTCTGGGTCCAAATTATTTTTCAATACCTTTGGTTTCTTAGATACAACGTTACCTCAGGGTCAGTGTCATATCAAATCTGATTTTCAGCTTTTCAGGTTGTTATCTACTTCGTTAGGGGTTATTTGACCACATGATTAAGATGCCACATCACATTGTGTATAAGCTGATTATATTGGATATTATATAAATTTTATATACCTTATAGTGTCGTGTCGAGTAATAGATCTTGTATTTATGATTTTTTATAATCAAATGCATATTTTGTTATGTAATATAATATTGTATTAAAAAAGCGTATGAATTTAAATTAAGTATGAATAATGTTTTTAAACTAGTTTCTTTTGACAAACACATGACTGTAATTATGTGGACTTAATTTCATGTTTATTTTGCTTTAAAATGATTGTGTGTCTTAAATTATGTTATAATTAAATTAATTATCACATTATTCATAATGTTTTTTTTGAATAATATAACAATTGATTCATTTGATTAAATTTTGAAGAAAAGAAGAAGTTTGTTCTTATGTTGGTTATAATATATAACTTGGTATTGAAAAAAATAAAAGAAACTATGTTGAATTTTTGGTGTGTATATATATATATATATCATGTATTTTCTATGATAATACATGTAAATGGAATATCGTGGAAATAAATTGAGGTTATTATATTACATTTTAAAAAACATACATCCTACTTTATATATAAATTAATAATTTCTTTTACATCAATTATTTAGCGTCTTCATCATTTGATTGTTAATTCAAATTCTCTAAAGTTACATTATTTATATCACAATTTTATGAGGTCAAAAATAATTTTTAATTGTCGAAAGATTTATTACGTCCAAAACATTTGTCTTATTTGAATTTGGGATTACAATTTTATAACAACAACAATAATATTTGTGATTTGTTAATTAAATACACTAATATTGATATATTAAATGATTTAAAAATGTAAAAAAAATGATTAATTTTTTATAAAACACTGTTTGTAATGTAATTTTAAACCATACTAAAATAATAAATAATATTGCAGAATTAGAGATTTTTCCTGCTCGGATAAGAAATATAAAGTGAAATAACCAAAGTGATGAAAAGAAACCCTGAATTCACCTAACTATTTTTGAGAAGTAAATGTATTTCGTACCAAAATATATAAATGTTGTGCAGGAGAGGTCGATGGAAAATACGGTCAACAGACTGTACTGCAACTCAGTAATAACGTTGTGTACGAAAACATAAATGTTAAGAGAGGGTTGATTCACACTGGGGAGTGGCGATGCTTATTCAAATTACCTTCCTTGTAAAATTAATTATTTTTCAATTTTAAGTTGCAATAATCAAACGAAAATAAATTAGAAAGAAGAAGAAAAAATAATTGAACAATTTCATAATGTTATTTTGAGTGGGTTCTCTTTTCAATCCAAGCATTGATTTTCTTTTCCAGACCTACTTGCCTTGACACGGATTTGCATTTATTTTTTTTAACAGCTGCGGTTGCCTGCACGTGGATCATTCCATCTTTGTAAAATGATTTCCTATTTCTTGAATAATCAAAATAGAACATGTAAAAGTAATGGATCCCCACCAATATAATCATCCTGCAAGCCCAGTGTTGCATTTGAGGTTGTGGCCTAACAGTGGAAGAAACTTGTTTTCTTTTTTTACATCAGGGTTCAAGTTTTATTATGCACGTCTGTCACTCTCGTTGTGCCTTACATGCTCACTAGGCTTGCAAGATATTTAGTGGGTCCGAGGTTAGTTGTGGTGCGCGTAAACTGATCCAGACACCCCGGGTTACCAACAAAAAAAATGTTTGGTGATTTTTCCGGGAAATCAGAGAAGAAACTAAACTACTGGTGGTGAGTTTCTTCTAATTATATATATAAAAAAGCTAAACGACATGGAGAAAGAACAATAGCTTTTTTTTATAAAACATTGTGGATTGCTATAATGTTTCCTTATATTTTTTTATATGTTTTATTTTTGTTTTTTTGTTATGCTTTTTTTGCCAAAATTATTTTTATCAATTTTATTTTTTAATATTGAGATGATTGAGAATTTAGCTTTGTAATTATTTTCTTTTTATCTTATCTTTATATGAGGATAGCGTGATTTACGGCTTTGTCAAGGTAACCTAGGTTGCCCTAGTGTATGAATGTGGTGTGTTTTTTTAATTGAATTTGACTTTTTATAGTCTATTTTTTTCTCATATTGTTAAAAAAATAGTTTTAGATAAAAACTATGTTATTAAACTTTATGAAGTAATAAAAATTAAAGAATGTAGGGGAAATCACTGTTCATCCAACACCCATTGCATTGTGGATTACAATACTAATCCACATTGTTTTTTTTAATTTTTTAATTTTTGTTATAATTTTTTTCAAATCTATTTTCATTGATTTCATCTTTTAAAATTGAGATTGTTGGAAATTTAGCTTCGTAATTTGCTTCTTTTTATTTTGTCTTTATATGAGGTTAGCATAGTTTACAGGTTTGCTAAGGTAACCTAAGTTGCTTTGGTTTACAAGTTTGGTGGGTTGTTTTTTTTTAATTGAACTTGACTTTTTTATAGTGTATTTCTTTCTTATATAGTTAAAAAAATATATAGTTTTAGAGAAAGTTCATGTTATTAAACTTTATAATGCAACAAAAATTAAAGGGTGTAAAGAAACCATTGTTCACTGACATATTTTGCACTGTGAATAACAATAGTAATCTATAGTGTTTTCCTTTTTCTTTTTTTTCTTTATGTTTTTAAATTTTTGTTATGATTTGTTTTCAAATTTATTTTTGTCGATTTCATCTTTTAATATTGGAATGATTGAGAATTTAGCTTCATAATTTATTTCCTTTTATTTTACCTTTTTATAAGGTTAGCATGGTTTGCCAGAGTAACCCGGGTTACCCTGGTTTACGAGTTTAGTAGGGTGTTTTTTTTTAAAAAAAATTGAACTTGATTTTTTTATCATTTATTTTTTCTCATATAGTTAAAAAAATAGTTTTAAAAAAAATTATGTTATTAAACTTTATAAAGTTCATGGAAGTATTTACAAGTTTGGCTGATTAATTTGGTTCACGGGTCTGGCAAGTTTAACTTTTTTAAATTATAATTTTTTCATTCTTAGATATTGGGTTAATTGGAAATTCAGTTTCATAATTAGTTTCGCTTCGCCTTTTATGAGGTTATCGTGATCTAAAAAAACATCTCAATATTGAGTTGGTTTTTAATTTCACAATCATCTATTTTTATTATCTTATAGTTAAATAAAAAATAGAGTAAAAAAAAACAAATTATAATCCTAATGGAGTCCATAACCCAGTTCACAGATTTGGCGTATTGACATGGCTTACTCGATTCACAGGTTTAACGAGTTTACCTATCGATAGGATATGGTTTTTTTGTTTTTGGTCTTTTAATTATTTTTAATTTTTTTTATTTCATCATTTAATATTGAATTGGTTGAGAAATGGATGACATTATTGATTTTTGTTTTTGCTTTATAGGGATAATTATCTCAAATAAGTGTTTATTTTTAGGTTGGTGTTCTTATGAGCATCTATTTTTATCATATAATTAAATAAAAAAAATTATTAAATCTAATAGAGTCCATGACCTAGGTCGCGGAGAGGCAAGGTTCATCTAATTTTTCATTATCTCAATATTTTTTTAAAAAATTATCATCTTGAAGTTTTTCTAAAAGCTAAGTCATGTTTTTATCGATCATCAAAGTTGCATTTGGACCTATGAAATCGATCGATTTAAGTTGAGCTAGCTCTCACACGGTTTAATTAAAAACTTGAGTTAAACAAAGAGTTAAGTTGAGAGTTTTAAAATTAATCCACTTGGTGATGTTTAATAACACTATTAAAAAATTCTTCATGCTCTTAATTGTTTTTTACATTTTAAAAAAAAATTAATTCAACCCGCAGTAGAGTACGACCTAATACACTAGTAACTTTCGAATATTGAGATGGAAGGGCAAACAAATGATTGGTCATTGAAGCGAAGAAACTCTTGTCCTTATAGCCCATGAACGTTCTGTTTGCTAGACAATTTTGATGATCCTAAACATATAGATCTTGTCGTATTTCACTGTCCGAATAAAAGTATCTGCAAAAATACAATTAGCAAATTAACCATTTCACGTCATCATTTTTCATAATAATAAAAAATATAAAGAGAATGATATTACAATTAACAAAAACTAATTGAGGGGAATTTATTATTCTCCTCCTCACAAAGCATTGTTCGCTTGATTGTTTTATTTCATCTGAAATTTAAGTTAAATTTATATAAGTTTTTATCCTTATATACAATAATTTTTCTTATATACAATAAGTTAAATTTAACATTAGATGTTAAACAATAATTTATTTTCAAACAAAGTTATAACTAAAGGATCAAATCTCCCTTTACATTCATTTAAAGTATCTTGAATAGTCATGGTTAATAAATTACGGTGAAATATCTCTACTTCTTCAATTGTTAAAGATGATGAATTATCTTCTACTACCAATTTTCAGTGTCAGAATACCTCAAAATTAATTGGATCATAATTCAAATTAATTGGATCATAATTTTGTCCTTTCCAATAATTTCTACAAAATCAAAGTTAAGGTACACAATATAAGTATTAATGATGCTATGTAATAATATAAGTAACTTCTGAAGAATTAGAGAAAAACAATACTTTTTTTTTAATCTCAGATTATAATGGACATAAATTAGGTCATTAAGTCTGTGATGCTCCAATTGATTTCTCTTTTTAGAGTAGATGTGCTAAAAAATACTTTAATTCCTCTCGTATCCTGAAGAACTATAAGTTTGACTTAAAACTCGTATAGCTAACTTTTGGAGATTTGGAGCACAAGTTTCATACAACACCCACCATTCATCTATATACAAAATTAATAAGTAAGATTATATCAATATAATATTTTTAAATTACTTTGAATATGAAAATAATAATATACCTGGAGGTAAAAGGGTGTGCTCATTTCTCACAGACACTCTACCAAAGTCATGTTCTGCATTCCTAAGCAACTTCATTTCACTTGTAAGCTTGCTTAGCAGAATTGTATTTTCATTTGCATACTTCTCAACAACATCTAGAAATCCAGAAATGGTGTTTGTATATCTATCCATTAGATTGACATCATATTGAAATCAAGGATTCAACCAAAATCCCGCTGCATAAAGCTTCCTATACAATTATCCATCCATCTATTGTTAGTGATGTCTAGGAAAGGTTGCACCTTAGTCTTTTTCCTTTGAAATCTCTTCAATATTTTTTCCTTTGCAGAATGGATAGCCTCGTACAAATATCTTATAGTGGGTTTATCATCACTATCAACAATTCATAGAACTGGAACTAATGGTTCGGTCATTCGTACAATTGATGCGCATTCTTCCTAAAATGTAGAGTTCAACACACTATTAACAAACCTTTTTACTTTGCTATCTTTAACATAAATAAAGAAGACCCATTCTCTAGATGTCACCATAGCTCTCAAATTATCTTTGTGTACTAAAATGCTTTGTAAAGTAATGAAATTAGTAGCAAAGCGAGTAGGAGTTGGTTGAAGTATTTCTTTTCCTCTAGTGAACTTCCTCATCAAATGTATTGGATAACAATGATTATAAATATACTTTGTAATACTAGAAGCATGATCAACAACAGAACAAACTGATTGTAGCTTGCCAACATCTTGAAGTATAAGGTTGATGCAATGAGCAGCACAATGAAACCAAAATATTGAAGGAAATTCTTCCACCAACTTGTTAGCAGCAATATAATTAGAGGCATTATTAGTCACCATATGCAAGATATTTTCAAGCCCAACAAATAAAACAACCTCTTTAAACAACTTATACAACAACATAACAGTCTTTGAGGCCTTTAATGCATCTATTGTTTAAAAAAAAAACAGTTCTTTTAAGACAATATACTAAGAAATTAATTAAAGTTCTCCTCTTTTGATCTATCCATCCATCAACCATTAATGTGAGTCTTCTTCCAAGTTTCTCGATAACTCTCAACAAAAATCTTCACTTCATCAACCGCCTTTGCCAGGTAATAACCATGAAGAGCATGAAAATTTGGTCCTTTATAACCAGGACCCATGGTTGTTATACCATCTATAGCATGTTGATAGTAAACAAAGTTAGCAGCATTAAATGAAACACATGCATCAATCATTCATTTTGCAATAGCAAGATCACATCATTTGATAACTTCTTTGTTTTTCCAACAACTTTGGAGAGACTTTTGAGCACTATGAATTGATCTTAGAATAAAATATGCCCCTAATATTGCATTTTCTTTTTGTTTTCCAGAACTTGCAGTCGATTGTTTAACAACACCAATGATTTTACTCTTTTTTTTTATTGACAACCTTCGATGGTAATATTTGTTTTTTACCATCAACTTCAGCATCATTATCGTCATCATCTTCATCATTATCGTTACAATCATCTTCTCATTATCTAATCATCCTCCCTTTATGCTCTCTTTGTTTAGCACTATATGGATTGAAATCTGCTTTTATTTCTCTAGCTTTTTTTCTTTTCTTTTCAACATTCCCTTGAAGATTCAAAAGCATTTGATGACGAACATCTAAAGGAAACTTACAGCATTATTTCACTTCTCATTTCATTCCAGCTAAATGTTGCTTGAATCGATTAATGCCTCCACCTGCAAAAACTTTGGCACAATATAAACATACTAATTTGTTTTTCTTACATCTCACACTAAGTTCAGGAGCTTCTCTGCAATAACCCCATGCCAAATCTGTTTTTCCTCTTATATCACTTAACGTTGACATGGAAATTGAAGGTTTAGATTAATATGCAGTAGAAGGATCACTAACTGGAGTGCTACCATGTTGAGAAGATATTTTAAAGACCTATAATAAACCAAATCAAACACTACTTAAAAGATATTTAGTTTATCTTATTAAAATAGCAAAAAAGAGTTTGATCTTATAAAGATAAAAAAAAATTCTCACAAGCAAAAGCATGGCTAAAATCAAATTGCAAGCCTAACCAAATTGAGATTAATATATAGCTGAATGAGAAAGTTCCTATCGTAATAAACAAGCTTACTAGTTCCCAAGCCTAACCAAATTGAGATTAATATACAGCTGAATGAGAAAGTTCCTATTGTAATAAACAAGCTTACTGGTTCCCAGCTTGGTCTATAGCCCTACTGCCATAAGCATAAATATTTTAATGTAAGAACAGTAATTCTAGCATTCTGTAGAGATGCAAAAATGATTACTCGATACATTATGCGATTACTTTAGCATTCTACAGATTCTCAATTATTTGACAAATATAAACAACAAAATATAAAAAAAATATAACCAGTTAGCAGATTCTCAATTCAGTCAATATAGATAAAGAGGGTCAATGAGTTACAAATGAATATGTGGACTCGGATTATTCAGTCAATATAGATAGAGAGGGTTAATGGGTTGCTATTGAATATGTGGACTCAGATTATCCAATCAATTTCTTTTCGCAAGAACTCTCAAAACTTCTAGAAACCAAAAAACTTGCCATAAATCATCAAAACTTTGCAGCTTGGAGGAAAAAAAGAAAGAAGAAAGAAAATTAGGAACGCAAAAGCTAGAAATAATCTATATTGAAGCCAAAAAATTGCTTACATTATCATCATCATCATCATCATCATCATCATTAAAAGGATCCTGGGGACTTTCAAATAATTTTATTTTATTATTTCTGATGCATGTATGACATTAAGGAACCCAATATAATGAGCTATAAACATCATGAATCCTTCAAACTTCATATTCACAATCTTCATTCTTTACTACATACTTATTTTCAAAGTATCTCTCTCTATAATATCATTTTCTTCTCTCTTTAAAATAATACTTACTTAAACATCTAAGAGTCTTTAAATCTATCAAAAAAGACTTTACATGTATCAGCCACTAGCTGCTTTGACCTACCAGGCACCATGTACCGACTACTGGCCATCTTGGCAAAAAACAATGGATTGGATTGCTAAAATCAAGAGATTAATCGATTATCTTGCTTATAAGCTATTTAGATTTTTTTAGAACAGTATTACTTGCCCATTAGTTATTGGCTTTACAAATTATAGACAATGTATAGCGACTAGGGCCAACTGGTCCTTCTAAACATTATTTCCTGATTATGTCATTGATATATTAAAGATGGTGGGTCTCGCCCACCCACTACCTGTAATGATGTTAAAAAATATTATTATTTGATCCCAATGAGGACATCCATATAATGAGCGATGTACTTGGCACCCTTCCATATGAAGAATGATCAATGTTCTGAATCTTGCCAACAATTTTTAGCATCATTCTTACCTTGAATGTTTGATGAGGGGTCTCAAAGGCAGGTCTTTTATCAAACTAGCACAGTTTAATAAAAAATATCTTAAGAAATAGCACAAAATAGAAAAGTTTTTGGGAAATATCATACTTTTAACTTAACTACTATTGAAAAACATGGTTTTATTAACAACACTAATGGTAATAGCGGTTGTATTAAATAATCACTAATGATAATAACAGGTATTTACAACCGCCAACCAACTGCTACTGTAAATAGGTTGTGTCAGCACAACCCACCCCAAAATTTTACATACAACCAAAATCCAAACAAAACCAGAAAATCTAAACCACCATAACTAATGACCAAACAAAACCATAAATTACCAAACCTCAAACCTATAATTGAAACATAAGCTATTTTAACAATATTTTTATTTGTTAATTATAATCCCAAATTAATGTGTATGTTTTTTAAACATTGTTTGTATTTATGTTTATTTTTTAAGTTGTTAATGGATAATTTGAAATTTTAAACATGTTCACATGTTCATTTGTTATTTAATGATATTAAATCATGTTTATATAAACTAAGTATGGAATTGCATAATATGTAAGACAACTTTAAAATCAGCATGACAAGACTATAAAAAGTAACAAATACTTACAACATTCGTATGGGAACAATAGTACCACCATAATGACACAACATAAAGAAGTTTAAAGACATATTCTATAAAATAAAAATATTCATTTAATCAAAAACAAATTATCTCACAATTCAATACAAACACAAATTGTTATTAAGTAGACCATAATAATAGCAATAAAACAATAATTAATTTCAAATTTTCAATTTCGATAATTTTTACAACTAATCAATAAAAAAAATTACAATTAAAAAATAAATTATGACAATTGAATATTAAATAAAAATAAAATGATCTCAATTGAACAAAATCTATAATTACGATAGTTTTTACAAAAAAATTAATGCAAACTCTAGTCTAGTTGCATCAATTAAAATCAAATTTATATGAATTCAAAAAATAAATTAAATATGACAACTAACTCAATAATCAATTTAAACTCTAATTTCTCTAATTCAATCATAATTGATTCTATAAATCCCATCAATTGTATTAGAAACACATAATTGCAACATTCAAAATCTAAAATTATCTAATTATCAAACACAACACAAATACTTAATTAAATCAAAACACAAAATATATCAATTCAATAGTTAAACTCATCAAACTAACAGACAATGTTAATGTTTTACCTTGATTTTGTGATGTGCAAGTGGCAGTTCCACCGGTTATGGTGATAGAGAGGTTGGACATAGAAACTTGTGCTGGTGGTTTACAACAAAAAATGGTAGAAATACTCATGGAGACAAGGGGAAGATGATCCTGGTGTTTTGGTAGAGGATTGGACGATATTTTGGGCGATTGGAAGATGTTTTCTCTCGAGTTTTTTTTGTTTTTTTGTTTTTAGGGTTTTTTTTCTTTCAAGAGCGGTGATCATGGAGAGAAAAAATGTTTATAAATGCATCGTAAACGCAATTTAGAATCGCGGTTTTGTTATGAAGCTACAATTCTAAATCACGGTTGTTAAAAAACCACCATTAAGAATAGCGATTACATTAAAATCATGATTTTGAATCACAATTTTTATTTAAACCATTATTTTGTATAGCAATTCTTTAGCAGCTAAGATTTTTAATAGTAGTTCTTTACACACTATAATATTTCCCTAAAACTTTTCCAAACTGTATCATTCCCTGTTAATTAACAATATCTAAATGGTGTGGGGGAATTACTATTCCCCCACACCTAAACCACTGTGGATTATAACAGCAATCCACAGTGCTTTCCCCACCTCTTTTTTTTTTTTTCCAACTTTCCCTTTTTTTTTTCATTTTTTTCCCAAAATTACTTTCCTTTTTTTTCAACTTTGCTTTTTTTTTTCTTTTTTTTTCCATTTAATTTTTTTAAAAAAAATTATCTTTGTTGATTTTACTTTTTAAATACTGTGCTGGTTAAAAATTTTGCTTTGTAATTTTTTTCCTTTAAAATACTATGGATCGCTACAGTGTTTTCCCACATAGTTTTTCTATTTTATTTTTTTATTTTTTTAAAATTATATTTATCAATTTTTTTTATATTGATCTGATTGAGAATTTAGTTTTGTAAGTTTTTTCTTTAAAACATTGTTGATTGCTACAACGTTTATCCGCATGTTTTTTTCTCCGAAATTATCTTTTTTTATTTTATTTTTTAATATTAAGCTGGTTAAAAATTACAATTACAATATGTGAGGAAAGCACTATAACTGTGGATTGCTACAGTGTTTTTTCTCATATGGTTTTTTTCTATTTTGTTATGTTTTTCCCTAAAATTATCTTTGTCAATTTTATTTTTTAAATATTAAGCTAGTTAAGAATTGCAATTACAAGTAAATACAAGTTTTTCCTCACAAAACACTATGGATTGATACAATTTTTCCTCACATGGTTTTTTTTCAGTTTCTTTTGTGTTTTCTTTTTTTGTAATATTTTTTCCCAAAACTATCTTCGTCGATTTTATTTTTTTTAATATTGAGTTGGTTAGAATTTAACTTTGTAATAAAACTTAATCATGTGAGGAAAACACTGTAGTTTTTCTCACAAAACATTGTTGAAAATTACAATTACAAGTCATTACAAATAAGGTTAAATCATGTTGGGAAGCACTGTAGCTTTCATTACAAAACACTATGAATTGCTATAATGTTTCCAACATGATTTTTTTCCCTCTTTTTATGTTTTTTTAATATTTTTTTTTCTAAAATTGTCTCTGTCGATTTGATTTTTTTAATATTGAGCTGACTAAAAATTTAGATTTATAATATTTTTTTTCTTTAAAACACTGTGAATTATTGCAGTGTTTTCTCATATTATTGTTTTTATTATTTTTTAAAAAATTATCTGTCCATTTTTTTTAATATTAAGTTGGTTAAGAATTATAATTACAATAAAGTTAAATCATATGGAGAAAACGTTGTAGTTTTTCTCACAAAACACTATAGATTGTTACAGTATTTCTCTAAATGGTTTTTTATTTTATTTTATTGGGAAAACCACTGTAGTTTTCCTCACAAAACATTGTCAATTGCTACAATGTTTTTTCTCATTGGTTTTTTTCCTTCCAAAATTATCTTTGTTGGTTTTTTTTAATATTAAGTTGGTAGAAAATTTAGTTTTGTAATTTTTTTTGCTTTTTATTAACAGGAAAGCTAAATCATATGGCGAAAGCACTGTATCTTTCCTTCTAAAATATTGTGGATTGCTACAAATCATTTTGTTCAGTCTCTAAGTTTTGATCACTAATACAATTTTTTTTTAATGAAATATTAGCTGCATCATACTTTTAACTTCTATTACTTATCTAACACATTCATAATTATAATATTATTAAATATATTTATTTTATAAATACATCTCGTTTTCTTGAAACCGTGTTATTTAAATAAAAAACAATTCCTCAAAGGCAAGGCATGCATGGTCTACACGTGTCCTGCGGTCCAGTAGAGCTCAGCCAGGTACGTAATTATTATTATTATTATTATTATTATTATTATTTTGGACACATTAGATCATGATTGAAGAGAGAGAGAGAGAGGCAACAGAAAGTTAAATAAAGAAGGTGAAGAAAATAAAGAAGCTCGACACCACCATAAAAGTTTGAAAATGACCCGTCCATACAATAAATGCAGGCAGGGTGCCGTCACAGGCTAAAAACTAGGAGGCTGGCAGTTCCTCATTCCAGAAAATCAGATTCCCCAAATTGAAATTTATTTCTGCTTACGACAAAAATATTTGAAGACAATGATGAAGAGATTTCAGCTGGACGCCATGGCTGAATTTCAAGTGAATGAAGGACGATTACCTCTCATTTTGAGCCTTTAATCATTTCAGCCAATTTGGAGCTTCTTAAAAGACAAGAACCCATGTTTGCGTTGTTAGACATCCTAGGCTACGAGCATTGCCTTTCTTTTGTCTTCCCCTCTTCGTTTTTCTTGAAATCTTTTCTTTTCGCTTTTTCCTTAAAAATTCTATTGGACAACAGATATAATTAAAACGAATATTTTTATTTTTTTTTATTTTAGCAACACTCCATTTTCGTATTCCAACAACTTCCGGGTCAAAGGAAGGATACTAACCTGATCTTTTCATGCAAAATAATATATAAAAAGATGCAGAACGCATATCCAACAAACCAATATTCATTTTCCTGTTCCAAAATCTACTGCCCCCGGGTCTTCCCCCACTTTGAAATAGGAGAAAGAAAAAAAGAAGCAAGATGGAAGCATATACAATTCTCACGAGACAAAATTATTTACTTCGGCTTGAGACATAAGAACTAATTGATGGAGGCTGGGCTTGCTTTCTCACAATAAACCAGCCCCCGCTGTATGCGGCACTTGCACAAAAACTCACGCCTTCAAAATCTGCTCCTCTCACATGCTTGCAAGAGTTGAAAATCGAGGACCATGCATACACATGCAACAACCCACAATAATGCGAGCAGGAAAGCTTTCTGATAAGATAGCTATTTTCACCTAGTCGTCTTTTAAGGTGCTCGAGTACTCATTCCCTTCTTTTGGCGAAGTTATCCCAGAGGAAGCACTAGATGAGGAATCACTAAAAGAGCTGGATCCATTCTGAAAAAATTTTGATGCTAGATCAGGGTTTCTCCGAGGATCTGAAGTCATGGGTTTCTGCCCCTCTGCTAGTCTTCTGATAAGATTCATAATAGTGGGAAGGAACTTCGTAGATAAAGAAAGAAGCCCGGGAAGCTGTAAACATATCGACCACGAGTTTAGAAAGCACGCTCACAAGTAATTTGAACAAGCACGAAATTTTAAAAGCCAGTTTGGAAAGTTTGGTGGTCTCCGTTAAGATGCTAGTTTCAAGGGTTAAAGGAATTTGTTGAAAATAAGATGTGCGTGGAAGAGGGACCAAAATGAGACTGGTTCGACACTTACAGCACCATTGCGGAATTCGCCTGAAATGTCTAACTGCACCCATAGGGCTTTAATGAGTAGAAAAACAGCAAAGACGACACCCACGTACAAAGGATTTCTCCCACCAAAAAGAATGCCAAAGTAAATAATATCAGCAAACAAGGGATATAATCTGTCACCAAAAAAATTAATTCCACAGACACGTTACCTCAAAAGAGTCATAAACTCGTTAAATCCCAGCACAACCAAGGCAACGATTGCCCATGGGGGTGGCAACCAGTTGTTATTACGTTTGTGGGCTTCCTAAAAAACAAAGGATAAATCAATGAAGCATCCACACAAGCAGTGTGTTCATTTACCCATTTATCTCAACCATAGTGGCACAATAATTGAATTCCAAGAATTAGCAATGTAACATTTACGACACATAAAACACTGGACGCAGCACCATAAGTGTTTTGACTGAAAAGCAGAATGTAAAGCCATTAAATTGCTCGGTACAGTGACAATACTTTATTTCCAATTTTGGTATTTTATACAGTTATCCAAGGCCATGATATGAAGCCATCCTGTAGCATGTAGCCTTTGAACTCTTAAGATCCAGATATCACTATATGTTCAGCATTCCACGCAACTGACCAATTGGGACTAGGATCTCAAATTTTATTTCTTTGGACAAGCCTTGTCCCAGGCACAATTCAGTAAACACAAAGCACAGAAGTGCAAAGAGAAGAGTACACTATTTTCTGTCTATATGTTGACAATCGTAATCTGACCACTAGTAAAAAGAAAAAAATACATTTGCATACATAATGATATATGTAACGATACTGTACCTGAGCAGAAATGGCCTGGGTGACAGCATGCTCTGTCTCAGACTTGAATTGCCTCCACAAAGATTTGCACTGGACAGGTGTGATCAATGTCCTTGAGGATGGAATCTGCAGTAGAAAAACCAAATCCAGGTATAAAACATGCTTTATGGTGAAGAAGAGGCCACCAGCATCGGCGCATGCAAATAGAGGGAGAGATCTTAAGCAATGATTAATACTTTGGTGCCAGTACGTGGGTGTAATGCCCATCATGCAATTCCCAATTAATTTATCAAAGAGATGCATTTGTAGATATCCAACATATATCCTCTGCACCAGTATAGCAGACACCTTTGTGGCTATATATCTATGTGTGCACTATCTATGGGATCCACAATTACAAGTCCCACCACCATGTTCTGGAAATGCAGAATTAGGAAAATTTGTTGATCAAATTACTAGCATAAAAACAGCCAATTAGAATTGAAGACCTAATTCATGCAAACACCATCTGTAAATTGATATAAAAAAGTTCATAGAGTTGCAAAAAAATTAAAAGAAATTTCAGGAGTTCCAAACAATTTATCCTAGAAAACTGATCTAGTATTTAGGTCTCTAAAAATTCATTTCTTGAATAATTGATTACATACCCTTTCTACGATAGTAGCAAGGAAAATTAAAGATATATTATCATAGGCTGCACCAGGAAAAGGCTCAGGAATAAGAAAAAGCCACCTCTTCCCAAGAGCTTGATGCCAGAGGGTCAGATGTTGTGATACTTCTGTCTTTAACAGCAGCATTGTTCTTTGTATCCATCAAAGCAGATGATAGTGTAGTCTCAATATTATCAACATCATCATCCAGACGGATTGCAGCCATTACAGATAACAACTTCAAGGACTGGAAAAGTTAAAAAAAAATGAAATTAGTTGACATCCAAAAGCAAAACAAAACTTAAGATTCAATGTTTGCTGAAATATGTATTCATCATACTGCAGTGCGAGCAGTTTTGGTAATTGCTCGAATGTCTTCCTTTCCAGTCCAAACCCGTGGCATTGAATCAGAGTCATGGCTAAACAATATTGAAAACCTGCATGAAAAGTTTACATTCACACTCCAAAAGATGGATGTTGTAACCCAATTTTGGATTCACCAAGATTTTCTTGAATGTTATTTTATTTCTATTATTATTTATAAAAATCCAAAAAAAATTAAGAAAAAGTTTAAAATTCAAAAATATATTTTTCTCGAGGCAACCGCATCTTTCCATCAAAACCAAGTCCACCGGGTCAAACCATGTCGACCAGGGTAAAAAATGAGTTTCGGGCTGTTTCGGGTCAAAACCGTCATTTCCAACCAAAACCGAGTCCACCGGGTCAATACGGGTCAAACCATGTCGACCAGGGTAAAAAATAAGTTTCGGGCTGCTTCACGTCAAAACCGTCATTTCCAACCAAAACCGAGTCCACCAGGTCAATACGGGTCAAACCATGTCGACCAGGGTAAAAAATGAGTTTCGAGCTGTTTCGGGTCAAAACCGTCATTTCCAACCAAAACCGAGTCCACCGGGTCAATACGGGTCAAACCATGTCGACCAGGGTAAAAAATGAGTTTCGAGCTGTTTCGGGTCAAAAACCATCATTTTCGACAAAAACCCGGTTCACTGGGTTGATATCCATCAAAAGTTTTTTTCCTAGTGTTTCAACATAATTTTCGGTCATTAAAATGAATTTTTAACGGTTGAATCGGGTTTTTCTAATACTGAATTAAGTTTTTAATTTTACCTATATAAATATATATTATTATACATAATAAAAAAATAAAAATAAAATAAAATAAATTTTTTTGTCAAACGGGCAGTTGCGCAGAAAGCAAATGTGATTAATTAAAAAATGCCGAAAGCAAACGGTGATTAAAAAATAAGATTTGTGGAAATTTAAGATTTGCATGTCTCCCTGTGACTGGCTATAAATAGCCAATGACAGTGCGCCAGAAAAGGAGATGACGGAAGAAAGGAAAGAGAAAGAGAAAAAAAAAAAAAAAGAATTGCAAACACTATTCACTTTTTTTTACTATTTCTTCATGCAGGTAAGATATTGATTTTTATTAAAAACAATATGAAAAATACCAAATATATCCCGACACATCTCAGCCCTTGAAATATTCCAAGATTTGATCCCGTTGAGCCACGTCATCCGGTGTACCGCGCTTTCGGTGCACCGCGCCACACCAGATCAAAGCTCCGCTCATCCAGACCGTCCAATCAACCTGCAGATCTAGCCAATAACAGCCATCCGATCGTTTCATCCGAGATCCAACGGCGCACAGTGTTCAGTGGTACCGGTGTACCATACACGCGTTCATACTGTAGCGTAATCTCAGACTCTCTCTCTCCTCTCGCCGGCGAAGCTCTCTCTCTCATCCAATCTCCACTTTCCGGCAGTCTCCAGCCTCCGCACCACCATAGAAAGGTTTCTCCCCTGCTGTAAAAAAAAACCCCGATGGTTTTCATTGTTTGCTCCGCCTCATCTGGCCGGAAAAAGACCGCAATCGTCGTCGGCCACCGAAGCTTCAAACCGACGATTCTCCCTCATCAGCCATCAACGGCCGTCGAGACCACCGCCATCAGAATCCTCGCCCTCAGATCTACCAGAAGCAACCATTTGTTGGTCGAAAATCTCGCCAGAAAATTTCACCGCCTCCAATAGTAACCGCTCGTGGGCCACACGCGCCGCCAGTGGCATTTTTGTAAATTTCAGAGAAATTCAAGGGTATTTCATTATTTTGCCTATACAGTGGCACTCAGGTAATTTTTCAGGGTTTCTACTGATATTTTTGATATTTTTTATATATATAAATGCTTGTAAATTTTCTTGCATGTTGTAAAAAAAACAAAAACCAAAGTCGACACGTCTTTTTTTTCTTTAAAAGGACCGATGAAAAAAATGTAAATACCAAATATGGATTATGTCCATTATTTCTTTTGGTAACCCAGACGTAATTCTCTTTTTAGGGTTAAAACGTCATATTTTAGACGAGTCTCCTAATTTTTAGGGACTGATAATATTTTTAACGCGTCTCCTATTTTTAGGGACCGACGTTAACCATTTGAAAAAAAACAAATTACCAATAAACCCAAAATATAATGGATTATATCCATTATTTCTTTTGGTAACCTAGACGTAACTCTCCTTTTTAGGGACAAACGTCAATATTTTAGACGAGTCTCCTAATTTTTAGGGACTGATGTCATTTTTAACGTGTCCTATTTTTAGAGACCGACGTTAATCATTTAAAAAGGAATTACAAATAAGCCCAAAATATAATCGCATTTGAATCAAACAAAAAACACACAAGTAATGGTAACCTTTCTATTGAAAGGATGTTTTAAGGGTGGTGTCTACCTTCCCTTAATCATAACTAACCCCGTACCCGAATCTCTGGGACCAGTGTCTAATTTGGGATTTCTAGTTCCCTCAAATTACTAGATGGCGACTCCAACAAATTGTAAATACATTATATTATGCTTTTACCTCGACCACTCGAGTTTGTCTACCAGTATTTGTTAGACTCTGGACTTATTGCCCTGACTCCGCCAATTTACCTCATTTTAAGTGCGCCTTTGAGCCCTCAACTCCTTTTGAGTGCGCCTTTGAGCCCTCACCTCCATTTTGGGTGCGCCTTTGAGCCTTCATCCCTTTGGTGGTGCGTTTTCTAACCCTACCTCCTTTTGAGTGCGCCTTTGAGCTCTCAACTTCTTTTGAGTACGCCTTTGAGCCCTCACCTCCATTTTGAGTGCGCCTTTGAGCCCTCATCCTTTAGGTAGTGTGTTTTCTAACCCTACCTCCTTTTGAGTGCGCCTTTGAGCCCTCAACTCCTTTTGAGTGCGCCTTTGAGCCCTCACCTCCATTTTTTAGTGCGCCTTTGAGCCCTCATCCCTTTGGTAGTGCGTTTTCTAACCCTACCTCTTTTTGAGTGCGCCTTTGAGCCCTCAACTCATTTTAAGTGCGCCTTTGAGCCCTCATCCCTTTGGTAGTGCGTTTTCTAACCCTACCTCCTTTTGAGTGTGTCTTTGAGCCCTCAACTCCATTTTGAGTGCGCCTTTGAGCCCTCATCCCTTAGGTAGTGCGTTTTCTAACCCTACCTCCTTTTGAGTGCGCCTTTGAGCCCTCAACTCTTTTTGAGTGCGCCTTTAAGCCCTCACCTCCATTTTTGGGTGCGCCTTTAAGCCCTCATCCCTTTGGTAGTGCGTTTTCCAACCCTACCTCCTTTTGAGTGCACCTTTGAGCCCTCAACTCATTTTGAGTACGCCTTTGAGCCCTCATTTCTTAGGTAGTGCGTTTTCTAACCCTACCTCCATTTTGAGTGCGCCTTTGAGCGCTCATCCCTTAGGAAAAGATACATGAATATCATTGGGGGATTTTGTGCCATTCAGTTGAACAGTTGCAAGAATTTCAAGAATCGAGTTGAGTTTGTGAAAAATGACATCATCGGCCATATTGTCACCTCAACATCCTCAGAATGACAAGTGATCGAAATGCTTGGCAAAACACAGATATCGCCAGAAAAGCTTATCATTGGGGGACGAAAAAAAGGAAAGAGAAAGAAGAAAAAAAAGAAAGAAAAGAATTGCAAACACTATTCACGTTTTTTTACTATTTCTTCATGCGGGTAAGATATTGATTTTTATTAAAAACAATATGGAAAATACCAAATATATCCTGACACATCTCAGCCCTTGAAATATTCCAAGATTTGATCCCGTTGAGCCACGTCATCCGGTGTACCGCGCTTTCGGTGCACCACGCCACACCAGATCAAAGCTCTGCTCATCCAGACCGTCCAATCAACCTGCAGATCTAGCCAATCACAGCCATCCAATCGTTTCATCCGAGATCCAACGGCGCACAGTGTTCAGCGGTACCGGTGTACCATACACGCGTTCATACCGTAGCGTAATCTCGGATTCTCTCTCTCCTCTCGCCGGCGACGCTGTCTCTCTCATCCGATCTCCACTTTCCGGCCGTCTCCAGCCTCCGCACCACCACAGAAAGGTTTCTCCCCTGCTGTAAAGAAAAACCCCGGTGGTTTTCATCGTTTTCTCCGCCTCATCTAGCCGGAAAAAGACCGCGATCGTCGTCGGCCACCGAAACTTCAAACCGCTGATTCTCCCTCGTCAGCCATCAACGGCCTTCACGACCACCACCATCAGAATGTGCGAGAGAGAAATTCACTATACTCACTATGCTTTTTCCAGTAAGTGAAGCTTTCCTTATTTTTGGGATTTACAAATCAGATCTCAACCGTACATACAAGACTTTCTTGAGAAGCTTTCCTCATCTTTGGGATCCATTTACAAATCAACATCCCAACCGTACATAAAAGACTTTCTTGAGAAGTTGTCCTCATCTTTGGGATCCATTTACAAATCAACATCCCAACCGTACATACAGGACTTCCTTGAGAAGCTTTCTTCATCTTTGGGATCCATTTACAAATCAAATCCCAACCAAGAAAATCTTGGTGAATCCAAAATTGAGTTACAACAGTTGCCCCCTCTTTACAATGCTTACGGTGCAAAGGCATTGGAAAATTCATTGTCTTTTGACTTTGCATAGTAAGTTTTGTAAAGAAAAACGATGGAAGTGTTGAAAAAGGCAGAGATTTTTCAGTTGGTCGAATTCTTATGGGCGACCTGCCCAAGTGAAAAACATGAAAGTGTTTTCAATATTGATCTTGTGAAATACAAGAAAGACTCCACAACATTATTCTTACAACGAGTCAATTTTTTCTCTCTCAAAAGTACAAGACAATCAAAGGTACAACACCGACCACTGTCGATACACGACGTCGGGCGACGGCTCCCGCTTTTTTTTGTTTATTTAACAAAAAGGGTTTTTTTCTCGATTGGGGGAAACAAAGATTTTATTGGAGTTGCCATCTAGTAATTTGAGGGAACTAGAAATCTTAAATTAGACACTGGTCCCAGAGATTCGGGTACGGGGTTAGTTATGATTAAGGGAAGGTAGACATCACCCTTAAAACATCCTTTCAATAGAAAGGTTACCCTTACTTGTGTGTTTTTTGCTTGATTCAAATGCAATTGTATCCATTTATTTAGCTTTCCTCTGTCTCTCCAATTCTTCTGGTGTAAAACACCGACCACTTCGAGTTAAACCATTGATTTCAGTATGGAAGGTAGGAGTAGGATTCTTAATGTTAAAAGAATATCCATAATTGTAAGGCATTGTGCCATAACTTCCACTATTTGTGGACACAGGTTTGGTCAGGATTAGGTTTGGTGGACCACCCACAGTTGGTTGGAGGCTACAAACCTCCACTTTTTTCTCCTAATGGCCTATCATCCCAACTTCACTGCTTTCTTCTTCACTCTCTATCCTTATCATGCCGAAAGTCAGCATCCTTTTCACTTCCTGGTGAAATTCTTGACAATCATCAATGTGATGTCCCACCTCGCCATGAAACGTACAGTAATTATTTCCATTCATCACTGGTATTGAACACAATTCTGAGAAGTTAATGTTTGTTCCGACGTCGTGTATCGACAGAATAGCGACTCCGCTGGGGACTTAGGGTTGAGCCAACTGCTTGTGTTTGCTTTTCATTTACTCTTTCTTATTGCTATTTATTTTTGGGTATTTATTTTATTTGCATTATTTATTTTATGCAATATCTACTGTGATTCTTTTCAATTTTTCATATCGCCACATGCATGCATGTTATTTATTTGTGTATTCACACACTTCACGGTGAACCCATAAAAGCTCTGGACCCGAGCTCGTCCTGTTTAAGGTTAGAAAAGAGAGATTCAAGTGGCAAGTGACTTATGTCCACTGTTGCAATTTTCTTTAATGCTTGTAAATTTTCTTGCATGTCTTAAAAAAATACAAAAACCAAAGTCGACACGTCTCTTTTTTAAAAAAGGACCGATGTCACAAATGTAAATACCAAATATGGATTATGTCCATTATCTCTTTTGGTAACTCAGACGTAACTCTCCTTTTTAGGATTGAAACATCATATTTTAGACAAGTCTCCTAATTTTTAGGGACTGATGTCATTTTTAACGCGTCTCCTATTTTTAGGGACCGACGTTAACCATTTGAAAACTTAAATGTTTGGTGAAATACATGAAAGTGATGTCAACCTTAGTCTTGTGAAATACATGAAAGTGATTTCAACATTTATGTTATGAAACACATGAAAGTGATTTCAGATTAGCATTGTGAAATACATGAAAGTGATTTCAACAATGGTTTTGTGAAATACATGAAAGTGACCGAATCTCTTCAATGAAGTATAAGTAATTAGAGGCTTGAATTCTTCCCACCAAATGTTCCATTGTATCCTGAGTAATATCTTGGGGCACATATGCTTCATTCAACACCTTTTGCAATGTTTTACGATGTAATTCAAAACTCAAGATAAGTGACATGAAAGAGATTCTAGCAGGAGTTTTCTTCAACTGATCTACCACACTATACTCACTATGCTTCATCAACTTCAGAAATTCATTAAACTCATCTTCACTTATAGGTTTGTTCACATCCATACCTTTAAAAGCATCAACTATTTCTTTTCCTTTAGCTTTCCTCTCTCTCCAATTCTTCTAGTGTAAAACACTGACCACTTCGAGTTAAACCACCGATTTCAGTATGGAAGGTAGGAGTAGGATTCTTAATGTAGAAAGAATATCCATAATTGTAAGACATTGTGCCATAACTTCCACTATTTGTGCACACAGGTTTGGTCAGGATTAGTTTTGGTGGACCACCCACAGTTGGTTGGAGTCTACAAACCTCCACTTTTTTCTCCTGACGGCCTATCATCCCAACTTCACTGCTTTCTTCTTCACTCTCTATCCTTATCATCCCGAAAGTCAGCATCCTTTTCACTTCCTGGTGAAATTCTTGACAATTATCAATGTGATGTCCCACCTCGCCATGAAACTTAC
Organism: Populus nigra; assembly: GCF_951802175.1. Taxonomy (NCBI): domain Eukaryota; kingdom Viridiplantae; phylum Streptophyta; class Magnoliopsida; order Malpighiales; family Salicaceae; genus Populus; species Populus nigra. The sequence goes on along the minus strand of NC_084852.1, from coordinate 29,649,037 downwards.
AGTAATTATGTCCATTCATCACTGGTTCAACCTCAAGTAAATATCTAGACGGTATCATCATATCGTACAGTCTTTCCATGGAAACCTTCAAAACTCTTTCCTTCTTACCCTCTACTCCTACAGCATTTACCCCTCCACTACTTGCAGCATGATTGGGTAAAGGGTTGGAATTCACATTCGGTGCATCATCAAAAGTTATCCATCCAGCTTTTATCAATTGCAGAAGCTTGTTTTTAAATGCATAACAGGTTTCAATGTTATGCCCAGCAATGTCAACATGATACTCACATGTCAGATCCAGCTTATACCAATTTGGGTATGGAGGTTGCAGTGGGGTTAAGGGAACAGGGGTCACTTGCCCAATACTCAACAACTTTGAATACATTTCTCCCAAGAGAAGTGGTAATGGTGGCAATCGTTCTTGGGTTCTTTGCAAGTTCCTTTTTGGAGGATTAACAATCTGGATACTTTGTTGGTCATTTGGTTGGTTTTGTTGGTTGGTAGGGAAAGGCTTAGTGAAGTTTACACTTGCAACTTGTTGGGTAGGTATTTGAAAGTTATAATGATGGTAATTTTTCTTCTTACCCTTATACACTCCTTCCACGTTGTTCACCTCGGAATCCTTCTTTTTCCCAGTAAAGCCTTTCTTCTCAGTAGGCTCTAACATTCTCCCCATTCTTATTGTTTGTTCTATCCTCTCAGCGATAGTTACGACATCATAGAAATGTTAAGCTGAACTACCCACTAGGTGTTCAAAGTAAGGAGATTTAAAAGTGATGGAAAACAGAGCGACCATTTCTTTTTCTAACAAAGAGGGTTACACATGAGATGCTTTTTCACGCCATCTCAAAGCATATTCTCTTACAGTCTCTTTGTTGCCCTTCTCCATGACTAACAAGCTTGACCTGTCCGGGGCTACCTCCATGTTGAATTTATACTGCTCCACAAAAGCTTTTACCAAATCTTTCCACTTTCTGATTTTTGTATTGTCTCGCCTTGTATACCAGCTTAGCGCCGATCCAGAAAGACTATCCCTAGTGGAGTCGCCATTATGTCTATACACGTCGTCGGGCGACGACTCCCGCTTTTTTGTTTATTTAACAAAAAGGGTTTTTTCTCAATTAAGGGAAAACAAAGATTTTATTGGAGTCGCCATCTAGTAATTTGAGGGAACTAGAAATCCCAAATTAGACACTGGTCCCAGAGATTCAGGTACGGGGTTAGTTATGATTAAGGAAAGGTAGACACCACCCTTAAAACATCCTTTCAATAGAAAGATTACCCTTACTTGTGTGTTTTTTGTTTGATTCAAATGCGATTATATTTTGGGCTTATTTGTATTTCTTTTTTAAATGATTAACGTCGGTCCCTAAAAATAGGAGACACGTTAAAAATGACATCAGTCCCTAAAAATTAGGAGACTCGTCTAAAATATTGACGTTTATCCCTAAAAAGGAGAGTTACGTCTGGGTTACCAAAAGAAATAATGGATATAATCCATTATATTTTGGGTTTATTGGTAATTTGTTTTTTCAAATGGTTAACGTCGGTCCCTAATAATAGGAGACGCGTTAAAAATATTATCAGTCCCTAAAAATTAGGAGACTCGTCTAAAATATTGACGTTTATCCCTAAAAAGGAGAGTTACGTCTGGGTTACCAAAAGAAATAATGGATATAATCCATTATATTTTTGGTTTATTGGTAATTTGTTTTTTCAAATGGTTAACGTCGGTCCCTAATAATAGGAGACGCGTTAAAAATATTATCAGTCCCTAAAAACTAGGAGACTCGTCTAAAATATGACGTTTTAACCCTAAAAGGAGAATTACGTCTGGGTTACCAAAAAAAAATAATAGACATAATCCATATTTGGTATTTACATTTTTTATATCGGTCCTTTTAAAGAAAAGAGACGTGTCGACTTTGGTTTTTGTATTTTTTACAACATGCAAGAAAATTTACAAGCATTTATATATATAAAAAATATCAAAAATACCAGTAGAAACCCCGAAAAATTAACTGAGTGCCACTGTATAGGCAAAATAATGAAATACCCTTGAATTTCTCTGAAATTTACAAAAATGCCACTGGCGGCGCGTGTGGCCCACGCGCGGTTACTGTTGGAGGCGGTGAAATTTTCTGGCGAGATTTCCGGCCAACAAATGGTTGCTTCTAGTAGATCTGAGGGCGAGGATTCTGATGGCGGTGGTCTCGACTGCCGTTGATGGCTGACGAGGGAGAATCGTCGGTTTGAAGCTTCGGTGGCCGACGACGATCGCAGTCTTTTTCCGGCTAGATGAGGCGGAGAAAACCACCGGGGTTTTTCTTTATGTGAGGATATCGACCTTTCTGTGGTGGTTTGGAAGCTTTAGATGGTCGGAGATGGGAGATCGGAGGAGAGAGAGGGAGTCGCCGACGAGAGGAGAGAAATGCCCTGGGTTATGCTACGGTGAGAACGCAAGCACGGTACACCGGTGCAGCTGAGGCCTGTGATCCGTTGGATCTCTGATGGAAAGATCGTGCGGTTGTGATTGGCCCGATCTGCAGGTTGATCTGACAGTCCGGATGAACAGAGGTGGGATCGGGTGCAACGCGGTGCACAGAAATCGCAGTATACCCGGTGACGTGGCTCAACGGGATCAAAGCTTAGATTATTTCAAGGGCTGAGATGTGTTTGGGTTTTAACCTGGTGTGGTAAGCCCTATTGTATCCTATTAAATCAACGGTTCAGATCTAAACACTATTAGATCTAATGGTTAGGATATATTTGGTATTTTCCATATTGTTTTTTTTTAAATCAATATCCTACTCTCGTGAAGAAATAGTAAAAAAACTTAAATAGTAATCTGGATACTCTTTTCTTTTTTTTCTTTTTTTTTCCTCTCTTTCCTTTCTTCCGCCCTCTCCCCCTCTGGCGTACTGTCACTCGCTATTTATAGCCAATGACAGGGGACATACAAATCTCAAATTTCCACAAATCTTATTTTTTATCACCGTTTGCTTTCGGCATTTTTTAATCACCGTTTGCTTTTGGCGCAACTGCCCGTTTAACTTTTGATGGATATCAACCCAGTGAACCGGGTTTTGGTCGAAAATTAAAATTAAAATAAAATAAAATAAAATAAATTTTTTTGTCAAACGGGCAGTTGCGCCGAAAGCAAACGGTGATTAAAAAATGCCGAAAGCAAACGGTGATTAAAAAATAAGATTTGTGGAAATTTAAGATTTGCATGTCTCCCTGTGACTGGCTATAAATAGTCAATGACAGTGCGCCAGAAAAGGAGAGGACGGAAGAAAGGAAAGAGAAAGAGGAAAAAAAAAAGAAAGAAAAGAAAAGAGTATCTAGATTACTATTTAAGTTTTTTTACTATTTCTTCACGAGAGTAGAATATTGATTTAAAAAAAAAACAATATGAAAAATACCAAATATATCCTAACCGTTAGATCTAATAGTGTTTAGAGCTGAACCGTTGATTTAATAGGATACAATAGGGCTTACCACACCAGATTAAAACCCAAACACATCTCAGCCCTTGAAATAATCTAAGCTTTGATCCCGTTGAGCCACGTCACAGGGTATACCGCGATTTCTGTGCACCGCGTCGCACCCGATCCCACCTCTGTTCATCCGGACCATCCGATGAACCTGCAGATCGGGCCAATCACAGCTGCACGATCTTTCCATCAGAGATCCAACGGATCACAGGCCTCAGCTGCACCGGTGTACCGTGCTTGCGTTCTCACCGTAGCATAACCCAGGGCATCTCTCTCCTCTCGCCGGCGACTCCCTCTCTCTTCTCCGATCTCCCATCTCCGGCCATCTAAAGCTTCCAAACCACCACAGAAAGGTCGCTATCCTCACATAAAGAAAAACCCCGGTGATTTTCATCGTTTTCTCTGCCTCATCTGGCCGGAAAAAGACTAGGATCGTCGTCGGCTACCGAAGCTTCAAACCGACAATTCTCCCTCGTCAGCCATCAACGACCGTCGAGACCACCGCCATCAGAATCCTCGCCCTCAGTTCTACCAGAAGCAACCATTTGTTGGCCGGAAATCTCGCCAGAAAATTTCACCGCCTCCAACAGTAACCGCGCGTGGGCCACACGCGCCGCCAGTGGCATTTTTGTAAATTTCAGAGAAATTCAAGGGTATTTCATTATTTTTCCTATACAGTGGCACTCAGGTAATTTTTCAAGGTTTCTACTGATATTTTTGATATTTTTTATATATATAAATGCTTGTAAATTTTCTTGCATGTTGTAAAAAATACAAAAACCAAAGTCGACACGTCTCTTTCTTTAAAAGGACCGATATCAAAAATGTAAATACCAAATATGGATTATGTCTATTATTTCTTTTGGTAACCCAGACGTAATTCTCTTTTTAGGGTTAAAATGTCATATTTTAGACGAGTCTCCTAGTTTTTAGGGACTGATAATATTTTTAACGCGTCTCCTATTATTAGGGACCGACGTTAACCATTTGAAAAAAAACAAATTACCAATAAACCCAAAATATAATGGATTATATCCATTATTTCTTTTGGTAACCCATACGTAACTCTCCTTTGTAGGGACAAACATCAATATTTTAGACGAGTCTCCTAATTTTTAGAGACTGGTGTCATTTTTAACGTGTCTCCTATTTTTAGGGACCGACGTTAATCATTTGAAAAAGAATTACAAATAAGCCCAAAATATAATCGCATTTGAATCAAACAAAAAACACACAAGTAAGGGTAACCTTTCTATTGAAAGGATGTTTTAAGGGTGGTGTCTACCTTCCCTTAATCATAACTAACCCCGTACCCGAATATCTGGGACCAATGTCTAATTTGGGATTTCTAGTTCCCTCAAATTACTAGATGGCGACTCCAATAAAATCTTTGTTTTCCTCCAATTGAGAAAAAACCCTTTTTGTTAAATAAACAAAAAAGCGGGAGCCGTCGCCCGACTTCGTGTATCGACAATGGATATGAAACAATAAAAATAACTTAATTGGAAAAATGCAAGGGGTTGGTACCTTTCTTTCATAAGGATCAGGACCCTTCCAGCTTCTTCCCTTGCTTTTGCCTCAACTACACCTTTTGCATAATTCTCCAAACTTATAAGTATTTTGTCCTTGGATTGTTTGTCCATGTCAAAACCAGAGAGTGCATTAGAGATCCCAGCAACAGCTGATTCTGTCTCATGCTGCAGAAGTTTTTTTATGGCTGGCCATGTCTCACTAGTAGCTCCATCTAAAAGAGCTCCCACAGGTCCTAATAATGCCTCATTTAGCTTAGCCTGCAGGTGGTCCAAGAATTTTATTTTTGCATTTATAAAATTTCTTTGGTGTGCAAGTCTGAACCATGCAACCACTGTCATCAGTCATTCCCATTCTTTAATAATAAGTCAGCCTCTAACAAGGTTTCACAACATATAAAATCCATAATGTGTGAAACAAAGTGACAAACATGAAAATTATTGACCAGCAAAGACTACACTTCAAACACAACTAAATTCCCTAAGCATTTCTTCATATTAGTTTTAAGATTTCCACTGTTTCCCAGCAGCTTCTCAAGAATCTTAACTTATCTTCAATTGAAGACAGTCACAGAATGAAGCTGGCACACACAGAAGCAAGAAAAGCTACTCATAGAATATTGTACCTCAAATGATGAAGTAAGTTCAGAGAGTTTGGCTGCGCGGACAGAAGTAATATGTGCATCTATATCACGACGAAGCTTATCCCTCGCTTTAGATGTGTCCCAGTTTGCTTGTTCAATAACAGCATCTGTGATTATAATATATCAATGAGAAGATATACTTTAGTGAACCCAGTCAGTAAAGCTAATTTTTCAACAGTTACATAGATGGAAGAACCAAATAGCTGATCATTCTATCCTTATGCTTTTAGTCATGCGACAGCCAATTCAATTTTTTTCCCCTAAAAAATAAAGAGTGCTAAAGTTTATTTCTGTTTGTTTGGAAGCTTTGTTTTCTAAGCCTTGTTTCTACATCATTCAAGCTAATAATCAAATGGCAAAAGGAAATTGAGTCACTTAGTCTTACCTGCATGCCCTTCATCAAATTGAGCCATGTAATTCTGAGTGCAAGCTACAGCTGCCAAAGAAAACCTTTCCCCTGCATTCAAAGCTTTCTCAAATGCTTCCTTGAAATTCTCAAGAGTTCCAGACCTTATATGACCCAACATGGATTGATGTGCTGGTTGGACAAGCTACCAAACAACAAGAAGAAAACTAATCAGATTTGTTATTTGTAAATTTGATATCAAGCTTGATAAGAAAAACAGTTGAAATTGCTACAAATACTGCAGAAGACAGAAATTCAAATCAGCACTAACTGAAACAAACCTCGGACCAAATTAATTAAGTGGGCACTAAGGAAGCTATTATCCATTATGTTAAGAGAACAAACAAGCTTTAATAGTTTTTAATACTATATCCTCTTTCAACTTTCACCTCTTCAGCCCACATCATTTTTTATCCATCCCTTCTTTTCTTTAATCCAAGGAATTGCAGCCAATCACCCTTCTACACCAATGCCTTTGTAGATCTATGCATGGCCAAACCATCTCAAACAGCACTCCCTCAATTTACCTCAATCAGATGCATCACTACCTTCCTCCCAATACACTTATAGATCATTCTTCGCATTTCACACATCCAATGTTCTTATGTGCAAGCAACTCTTAGTGACCAACATTCACTACCATAAGGAATAACTTGACATGATATACAGGCCTCCCTGAAAACTAGCTTGACTTTTTTTGAGTTGAATGCTTCAATGTAATAAGAGAGCAATCGCATAAAAAGGTTCGATGTAATGCCCTAAGGACTCCTCCAGCAACCTTTGGTGGTCCCTATGCAGTCACATGCATTGGCATTAAAGGTTTTCCCCCCATGCATTCTAATATGCAGCTCAAATTAACTGAGCGCTAATGCAAATTAGTTTGAATCTGGTTCCAATATAAATGTGACTATTGGGGACCATTTCCCTGAACTATAAAAGGATCATGCTATAAATTTATACTCAATCAAAAGAATTAGTAACTTAAATATCAACATCAACATGCATTTGGTCCCAAATGGACAGGCATTGACTGTAATTCAATAATCAATATCCTGAGTTCTCAATTTTACAGCAATATCTCAGCCTTCTTCACAAATCAAAACAACTACAATAAATTTAATAAAGAACATCTTAAAAGATTGATTACTTGCAGCAATTTTTCCTCAAGCTGCTTTCGCTTTGCAGATCTTACTCCTCCGTCAAAATATATAGCTTCTGCATCATACCTAGAATTAGAAAAGCCATTATTGATGCTAACCAAATTAATAAAGTTTTTAAAAGGATATTTAAGTCATAAAACAAGTACTGAATAGAAGGTTCCCAGATAATAACAAAGTAGAGAAAATTGAAGATGCAGCAATAGACGAAGCGGAACTACCTTCGAACTTAAAATAAGTGATAGGAAATCTCCTATTCAGCCAAAAAAAAAAAAGACACCCTATTCCATTGCAAAAGAAAAATGATAGGACCAACTTAAAATAACAAGATATGAAATCTGAGTGCAAGGATAAAAGAAATTCTGAAAGCAATGTATAATAACAAGATATGAAATCTGATACATTATAATCAAGAAATCAATGTCCCCTCATAAGCCAGAAAAATTACTGTAATCTTCTTTGTTAGATGCCCCCGGTTACAGTAGGCATATTATTCCCCACTTCTATTAGAATTTTAAAGAGATAAATTCCATTACAGTCTAACAGGCTGCTTCTAAATTTCTAATACTCTCATGTTGGATGAGACATGCGGAACTAAGCACAATTCCACCTGCATATAAGAACCTCGCAAAAATAGAGATATAGCTTACAATTCTTCAGCCAACTTTATGTCAAATCTTAAGGCAGTTCCTAAAGCCTTTTGCTATCCCCAGACCAAAAAACATCAGTAGCAGAGCCACTGTAAATTTATATATAACACGATGGGAAAAAACACTTACTCAGACAAAGTAAAATTTAGAATTGCACTAAGCTTCTTTCCAAACCCAGAGACTGGACCTGATTGCACAGCCTCTTCCATTTGACACCACTCCTGCGGGAGATATAATAAACCCTATTTGGTCAGTGTCAATGCTTAGACTTGCCACTTTGGAAAAATCTAGAGATAAGTAGAAATGAGAAAGGAAGAAAGAAAAAACAGAATACAATATAACCATATACCTCATTTGCAGCAAAAATACTATATTTTTCATTGGCGATTTCTTCACAGCGTACAGTAGCAACCATGACCTGCAAGAATATGGGGATCGCAAATGGCATTAACAAAATGTGGATGTCTTAACCTAATCCCCTGCTAAGTAAATATTCACAAAACTAACTTGTGATCAGGAATATGGAGATCATATATGATATTAACAAAATGTGGATGTACTTACTCTAAGCCTCTGCTAAGTAAATATTCACAAAATTACCTTGTGAGCAGGAAGGTCAAGGTCCTTATTCTCCTTAATAACTTTCCAGATTTCCTGTGCACTGAAAGAGAAACCTGAAGCAGGAACTACACCCCGCCGATCTCCAGCAAGCCCACCAGGCACAATAGAATGGAAGAATCGCTGCCTCAAAGTAGCAACCTTCATTGACAGGGAGAAGTCTATCAAATAACAAGTTATGCTAGCTAAGTTCTGACAAGATAATACAAGAGAAATTCTGAAATGTTTTCTGTATTTTTCACTAAGAGAGTTACAATATATATATACATCAAGAAGTATCAAATCCCTGAATTCTAGGATTGAATAAACATAATCAGATCCTGTAAAATACTAGGCCTAGACAATAATTGAGATCTTTAGAGAGAATCAAGGGATATACAGCTATGACAGAAATTAAACAAGGAAAGAAGAATATAGTGACAGCTATGAAAGAAATAGAATAAGAAAAGGAGAATATACTGACAGCTACAAAAAACAGCTATTAAAAGAAAAGGAGAATATATTGACATCCCCTCTCAAATTGATGCGGGTAAGTCGAACAACATCAATTTGCTATTGAGAAACTTATGTCTTTGGCGTGTCAAGGCTTTTGTAAAGGCATCAGCTATTTGAAGATCAGTATTGAGATGAGGAAGAGTGATAACACCCCTAGTAAAGGCCTCCCGAATATAATGACAGTCCACCTCTATGTGCTTGGTGCGTTCATGGTAGACTGGATTTGCAGCGATTTGAATAGCACTAGTATTATCACCATGAAGTGGAGTAGGAGCAGTTTGGGGAAACCCAAGTTCAGAAATAAGACCACGTAACCACACAATTTCAGAACAAGCTGCAGACATGGCGCGATACTCAGCCTCGGTAGAAGATTTAGAGACACAATCCTGCTTCTTACACTTCCAAGAGATCAAGGCATCTCCAAGAAAAATGCACCAGCCTGTGAGAGACTTCCTAGTATCCGGGCAGCCAGCCCAGTCCGCATCACTATAGGAAGTCAAGGTAAGAGTAGAATGTTTAGGAAAAAACAACCCACGAGTAGGGGAACCAATTAAGTATCTAATAAGACGACGAACTGCAGCAAGATGAAGATGTCGAGGTGCCTGCATAAATTTGCTAACTATATGGACAGCATAGGAGATATCAGGCCTGGTAATTGTTAGGTAGATAAGACTACCAACAAGTTGCCTATATAAAAAAGGATCAGGCAAAAGCTCGCCTTCATCTTTTCGGTATTTCACATTCACCTCCATTGGTGTATCAACAGCAGTAGCATCCTTTAAACCAGCTAGCTCAATGAGATCCTGAATATATTTATGTTGATTTAAGAACAAACCATGATCTCTAGAGTGAACTTCCAGCCCCAAAAAATATGTGAGATGTCCAAGATCTTTCATTTGAAATGTACTATGCAACATATGTTGAAGCTTGGTGATCAAACCAATGTTATTACCAGTGAGGATAATATCATCGACATAGACTAAGAGAAATACCATACCAGTGGTGGTCTTGTAAAAGAAAAGTGATGAATCATATTGATTTTGTGTGAAGGAGAAGGTGAGAAGAGTGTTGCGAAACTTCTCAAACCAGGCTCTAGGTGCCTGTTTCAACCCATACAAAGAGCGTCTTAGTTTGCAAACATCATTAGAAGCCTTTGTGGACATACCAGGTGGAAGTTGCATATAAATCTCTTCCTTAAGATCCCCATGCAAGAAGGCATTTGTGACATCCATCTGATATAAAGGCCAAGCTTTAGAGGCTGCAATAGCAAGAAGTGTTCTCACCGTAGTCATCTTAGCAACGGGTGCGAATGTTTCTTCATAGTCGAAGCCATATTGTTGTTTATTGCCAAGAGCAACCAATCTAGCTTTGTATCTATCCAAAGATCCATCAGACTTGAGTTTCACAGTATAAACCCACTTGCTACCAATAGGCTTGACATGTGGAGGACAAGAGATAATATCCCAAGTATGATTGGCCTTAAGTGCGTGAAGTTCTGCCTCCATTGCTTGTTTCCAGCACTCATGTTTGTTAGCCTGTTTATAACAAGTGGGAATGGAAATAGAAGACAAAGTAGTAGACATAGCCATAGGAGTGGAAAAACCATACCTGTCAGGAGGTTTGTGAGGTCTGGAGCTTCTACGAAGAGGAAGGGGATCATAGGAAATGGGCAGAACAGGATCAGATGTTGCAGGAAGATGTGAAGGAACCTCAGTGAGACCTAGAGAAGGAGCAGAAGCAGGAGTGCGTCGATGATAAACATAACCAGGTTTAAACCTTTGTACTGATGCTGGCGACTCAGGAAAAGATGGTAAAACAGATAGAGAAGGAAGTACTGAAGGCTGTTGGGTGCAAAAGAAAGGCTGATTTTCAAAAAATATGACATTCCTAGAGACACGAGTTCGACGTGCATGTGGATCATAACAAAGAAATCCTTTTTGGGTGACAGCATAGCCTAAGAAAGCACATTTGACAGATTGGGCAGTAAGTTTATTTCTCTCATGTGCAGGAAGGTGAACAAAACAAACACATCCAAAAATATGAAGATTAGAATAATTTGGTGCATGTCCAAACAAACGAACGTAGGGAGAATCATTGTTTAAGTGGGGAGATGGTAATCGATTAATCAAATAAACAGCAGTACACAAAGCTTCACACCAAAAATGAGAAGGAACACATGACTCAAGGAGAAGAGTTCGAATAATATCAAGAAGATGACGATTCTTTCTTTCAGCCACACCATTTTGTTGTGGGGTGAAAGGACAAGAACGTTGTGATATGATCCCATGACTTTGAAGAAAAAATTGAAATTCATTTGACATATATTCACCACCTGAATCAAATTGCAGAATTTTGATTTTGGCAGAAAATTGTGTCTCAACTAAGGCAAGAAGGGCTTTAAACACAGAGAAGACCTCACTTTTAGATCGAAGAAAATATACCCAAGTAAAACGAGTGAAATCATCTATAAATGTAACAAAGTATCTGTAATGTTCATGAGAAATGACAGGTGCAATACCCCATACATCAGTATGCACGATCTCAAAAGGTTTGGTGGTGCGGGTTTTATGCAATGGAAAAGGAAGTGTTTTGCTTTTACCAAGTTTGCAAGATGCACAATCAACAATATCATTATTAGAAGAAGTCGAATTTTTATTTCCTAGTAAACCAGATTTAAACAAGACTCGAAGTACATGAGAATTAGGATGTCCTAAACGTCTATGCCACATCTGATTATCACATTGAACAGCATTACATGCAACATAATTTGACATAGGAGAGGGAGATAGAAGCAAGGGAAATAGGCGTCCCACTTTAGGTCCCTTCACGATCATCTTCCCGGACACTTGATCCTGCACAAAACAACCAGATTTGGAAAAATGAACATCACAATTGTTGTCAACTAATTGGCCAACAGATATAAGATTAGTGGACAGCTTAGGAGACACAAAGACAGTATTCAGAAGGGCTGAAATATCACCAACAGCTGTGATAGACAAGGATTACCATCGGCAGTACGAATATGAAGATTGCCTTTATATTTTTGAACATCATTTAAAGGTAAGACAGTGTTGGTCATGTGATTGGAAGCAGCAGAATCAAAATACCAAGGCTTAGGAATAGAATTTCGGTTACCTGAAAGGCCTAAAGCAGAAAGGGCAGAAACTATCATTTGTTGGACCATTTCAGGGGTAATAGAGGACTGACCAGGACTAGGAGTATTTGAGGAACCAACCGAAACATTATAGGCAGTTTCAGATTTCTTTGGAGGCCGGATGGAGCAGTCTTTGATGATATGCCCTGTTTTCTTACAATAGTTGCAGAATTTTTTAGTACAAGTAGTGGCAATGTGCCCAAATCCTTTGCAGCTATAGCACTGGACATTTGACATATTTCTACCTCCTTTAGACCTCCCTTGAGCAGTGTATGCAACAGGAATTGGAGCAGAATTTTGAGCTTTTTGCTCCAAGACAGCCTGTGTAATGATCCGTTGTTCTTCCCTGAGAAGCTCTCCTACACAGATATCCAAGAAAGGAACTGGTTCTCTATTCATCAGGTTGGACCTGATTGCTTCAAATTCCCCCCTTAACTTCATTATAAACTGATCACGCTTGCTGGTCTCATGCACACTTTGAATAGCAATAAGTCCTTCAAGAGGTACACTTGCATACACAATGTCTGTGTACTCAGCCCAAAGATTTACAAAGGAAGAATAAAACTCTTGTATTGACATACTGCCTTGACTGAGTTGACCCAACTCGAGTTCCAATTGGAACCTTCGTGCTGTATTGCTTTGGTTGTAAACTTTCTTCAGGTAATCCCACATTTCTCTAGAGGTTTTGTAAGGCTTGAGATTGAGAAGCATGGAGTGTTCCATACTTCCAAGGATCCAAGACATAATCTGAGCATCCTTCACCTCCCATTTCACATATTTCTCCTTTTCCTGCTCACTGTCAGGTGCAGGAACTGTCCTAGTAATATGACCCTATAATTCCTTTCCCTTGACAAAAATCTGAAACTGGAAAGCCCAGGCAGAATAGTTCTTTCCAGTGAATCGAACAAGAAAATGTTCAGATCGTTCTAGAGACATGATTTAACTAGAAACAAGAACCAAGAGATCAAGTCCAAGAAAAACAGAATAGAAGAACCAGACAAGGAACTAGACACAAGATGAATTGATTTCAGAATTTTGGCTCTGATACCATGACAAGATAATACAAGAGAAATTCTGAAATGTTTTCTGTATTTTTCACTAAGAGAGTTACAATATATATATACATCAAGAAGTATCAAATCCCTGAATTCTAGGATTGAATAAACATAATCAGATCCTGTAAAATACTAGGCCTAGACAATAATTGAGATCTTTAGAGAGAATCAAGGGATATACAGCTATGACAGAAATTAAACAAGGAAAGAAGAATATAGTGACAGCTATGACAGAAATTAAACAAGGAAAGAAGAATATAGTGACAGCTATGAAAGAAATAGAATAAGAAAAGGAGAATATACTGACAGCTACAAAAGACAGTTATTAAAAGAAAAGGAGAATATATTGACAAGTTCTAGCTCGATGTTTAGATCACAAAATAGAATCTAGATGATTGGCAACTAGGAGTTTGATCCATTTAAATATTGGAGACAACGGAAGGATTTTGATACATTGAAATCTTGGGGACAATGGAAGGACTTTGAAACGGAATGGTTGAATACTAACATCCATTTAATTTGGATGCAACACTAAAGACAGTGAGGAACAAGGGGGGGGGGGAAATCAGATGCCCGGGATCCTTATTTCTTCAAGAATAAATTTTAGAAAAGCAATCAAAAATAACAAGATGTCCAGTGTTGTGATATTGCTTAAGGATCACAAGAAACATATTTTTCCTACCTGCTCCTTAAATTGCTCTTCCTTTTCTTCATAACTAGAAAGAGCAACAACTTCAACCTGCCAATCGTGTATCAGAAATATCACAAAGTCAATATCAATCTTCCACATTTCCACCTTCTAGAAAAGGACATTTCAAAATAAATTCAGACAAAAACATGACATCTCACATTAAAAAATTCACTCAATGGAGTTTCCTTGAGAGCTTCTGGCTTGGGAACAGAATCCCATATCTGCAGTTAAACGAGGAAAAGGTTAAAGGCAATACCTTAATTCAATAAATAAGAAGGGAAGCATGGTTCCATTTACCTTCTCAATGTCTTCTCTTAGAACAGGTTCTAAATTCTCCAGAGGTGTCTGTAAACAGCCATAGATCAACACAATTGACACAAAGAAAAGCACAGTCAAGCCACAACATTAACTAGCATTAAAGAGAGAGGAACACACCCTTGTCTTGTCACGTATCACAAACATCAAAGTTGTTTTGCGAGGACTGAATAATCGCATCATGACCTGAGAGAAAACAAACCCATCAAGTTCAAAACCATGGAAACTTTATAAAATCCATGTTGAAGGTTTGCAGACAAAACAAGCAAGTTTACCTGAAACACAGTCTTTAAAAGAGGCTTATTTGCAGCTTGCTCACGGCCGATATCATGACACCACCTAAAAAAATATTTCTAAGAAAGGTTATGTATACAAATTATGGAAACCAAAACATTATAATAAAAAAAAAAAGGTGAAAAGTTAGGTCCAGTGCAAGACAGAGATCTTACATGTTGATCAATACTATATCTGAGACAGCAAGGGCAAAAAGAGCACTTTGTTTCTCAAATGCGGTATCATCCTAAAAAAGAAGTGAAGAACACTAGATAAGAGAAAGCAAACACCAATATACTGATCCATTTTGTGCTTTAAGAGAAGAAAAAACACTTTCAGGAAAGACCCGCTAATGTGCTATTTCTCTCAATGGTTGTCAATATATGGGATAGGTTTTGCTAATATACAACAAAAGGACAACTTTCCATCCTACCCATTTCTCTAACCCTTGATTTGAGGATTGTCGCTTACATCAAATAAGGGTCTATATAAAATATTTTTACCCTACTACTCAGCATTTTCAGTTCCACATTGACAAAATTTTAATCAACCAGCTCCAAATTATATATCTGAATGAAGTCAATGCAATTACTAACCATGACCAACAAACCATTTTGGTAGACTACTGGAGAGATGTATGTTCATAAATCGTCAAAAAATTCAAAGAAGGCAGCTCAAGGATGCCTTCATGACTAAAAAGGGAGTTGTTGTCAGCCAAAGCAGGTTCTAGATGAGAATCACCATCATCTACAGATAGTCGGATTCAGAATTTCATAGCAATTTTTTGTGAAAGTAATTTACTAATTATATGATGAAAAAAGTTTTACTAATGTGGAGCAGAGGGATAGAGAGTTCAATATCTAAGAAGGTAACATAACATGACCAATTATAGAACATACCTGAGCAGTACAGAATGAATTTACATTTTAAACAAGGTATAAAAGGATTACAGGGAGCTAAGAACCTCATAAGACTTTATATATATATATATATATAGAGAGAGAGAGAGAGAGATTGATTTATGTAAAGTTATTTCAAAAACCGATAATAAAGGCACCTCTCCGCGTTCTCTTCCATCAGTTCCTTCCAAATCCATTACAAGAGTACAAGGTTCAATACCAGCACATCTAGCCATCCAAATTCCCTTAGTGGTTTGAGACCTGAAAAGAAATGGAACCTATCTTTCTCAATTCCAGAGAGCTTCCCACGTTCAAGAAAAAAGTTCTATAAAAGATCATCCAATGGGAGACCAATGCAAGAACATGCCTTCCTTTAAAAGCATCCATCTCTCTAAAGTTCGTACCAAACAAATTATTCAATAGCGTACTCTTCCCTGTCCGGTCCATAGAAAACAATGTCAAACTCTTCAGACAACATAGGCCTTATGACAGAAGTAAATTATCAGTAACACTTATTTCTAGCCAATATAAAATTGGAAAAGGAGTGGAACTTGAATTGAACTAGAACCAGAGACAACTTTTGTAAAACTAGATAGAACAAAGTTCAAATTCACATTAAAAATACCAGCTATGCCTTTCACTGTTAATTATTCCAGGTTGACCATGTTCCAAAAAGTGCAGCACAAGTTTCCAATCAAAACCTTTCCTTAACTTCTTTGCAGGACGAATCATAAAGTTCTAACTTCTAGTGTAAAGCGATATGGTAAATCAAATCACGGCATGAAAATCTTATAACCAAATTGAAATAAGCAACACCAAAGAAGAATAAACTAAAGGTTAACATATCATTGAAAAAGTGCATACCACTACTTTGCGGGCCCATAATGGAGACTACAGCATATGACAATCCACATTCCCCCAATTTCACCTCCTTGATAAAATGTTCTAATCCGGTATCATTAAATGTACCATCTCCATCAATCAGGTGAGTAGAACAACAACCATCACTCTTTTCTGGAAATCAAAAGTTACACACATTAGTTTGGAAATGAAAATTACAGACTCCAGATTACATATCTTAATTTAAATACACAAGCAGACAAAACCTTTAAAACAGGATTACTAACTAACAGCACAAGCTAGGCTCAAAAGTCCCACGCCATATCAATCTGCGCTAGTTTTCTATGCCAGTTAATGATGATAACAAGGATAGCATACATGAATCTTCATACAATTCAAAACCAACAATTCTTAAAGACATCAAGCTGAGGTTTTTTAAATAAAGGTCATTCTAAACCACCTAGTTCAAAGAATTTATCAGTCCTTGGTTCAGTTGCCAAGAAAAGGTGAGAAGACAAACAGGCAGGGGAAAAATAAAGAGTTACAATCTTGTATTAAATGGCATTTTCAGATTCAATTTCATATCAAAAACACTCACTTAACGTTAGTCCTATAACTTACGGTCCTCATCCTCAAATTAAAAAAAAAAAATCAACACTTTCAGAATCTCAAAATTATCCTCTTTTCCCAAATTTTCTGTCATCAGCCAAACCATAAAATCATGATCCAAGCTCCATAGCTACCCAAAAACTCATAGTTATCAATCTGTAATCACAACGTCTCTTAAAACTCCAGAAACTGAATCAAATTGGATCGAATTCACCTCTTCAAAAAATATTTAAAAAAAATGCACGTTAACTAAATTCAACATATGTAACAGCAACAAGCAGAAACCGAAAAAAAAATTAAAAGACAAAAACAATAAACAGTTATAAATTGAACCGAAAAAACGCATAAGAAATCAATTACAGTTGACACCAATCAGATAGATGATGATGATGATAGTAGTAGTAGTAGTAGTAATTTTAATAATTTATCAGCTATTATTAATAGGAGAAAAAGTTAGGGAGATTGACGGTGTGTGATCAAATAAAATGGATAGAGAGAGAGATTGATAGATTACTCATTTGAATTGGATCGAATGGAGAGCTCAATTTGACCTGAAACGGATGTTCAATAGAGAAGGCAGAGAGAAAAGTGAGACCACAGAGTTTTCTTTTTCTTTTTCGAGCATTCCTTTGGTTCTGTTGCGCTCTTTTGGTGGTTTTTAATGATGTGGCCTTTGACTGTCCCTTTTGATTCTCCCGTTTATTTGCAAAAAAATATTTTTTTAAAAAAAATAAATTTTAAAAAAATAAATTCTGAAAAAATGTTTTCTAATATTTGATAGTATAATAAAAAATAAGATGGAAAATACTTTCTAGTGTTTGGATATATTATGAAAAAAAAACTGAAAAATAACTTATTTATGTTTTATTTTTTCAAGTTTATTAAAATAATGAAGAACAAATCTTACAAATTAAAAAGTTGAATGAGAATGAAATTGAAAAAAAATATAATTTCATAAATTATCTCAAATAAAATAAATAATAATCAAAATAATAGAGAACAAATCTAAAAAATTAATAAAAGGTGAAGAAATTAAAATAATAATAATTAACATTTCATAAATTATTTCAAATAAAATAAGTAAAAATCAAAAGAATAAGGACCAAATTTGATAGATAAAAAATTTCAATAAAAAAATGATAAGGAAAAAACAAATAGCAATTATAAAAATAAGGACCAAAATTAATATAAAAATTAAATTTTAAAAGATGAAATTGAAAAATAAATATTCAAAACAAATTATATATAGCAATCAAAAGTTTGAAGATCAAATTTGATATAATCAGCAAATAATAACATTTCTAAATTTTTCACAACTTCCGGAAAGTGTTTTCCACCCAAATTTTTCAGGAAAACACTTTCCTTAAAACCAAGCTAAATTTTCCTTTGACTGGAAAGTGTTTTCTGTTGACCAACTTTTCTAATGGCAAACAAACACAGGAAAGTTTGGAAAGTGGTTTCCCGGAAACCACTTTCCGGAAAACAAACAAAACCAAAAGGGAAAATACTTTCCTAGAAACCAAATCAAATTTTTCTTTGACTGAAAAGTGTTTTCCGTTGACCGAAAAGTGTTTCCGTTGACCAACTTTTTTAATGGCAAACAAACATAGAAAAATTTGGAAAGTGGTTTCCCGGAAAATGAATTCCGGGAAACAAACATGGCCTTAATTTTAATTTTATTAAAAAAAAAAAGTTAGAAGAAGAAGAAACAAAAGCAGAAAGGATGTACAGGGGATTAAAAAATTAGGCTTTGGTAAAAAGAATTAAAAATAGAAGACGTTTTTTTTTTCCTGATAAAACAAATTGGATTTTTTTTTTAGGTGCATCATGTTTTAAAAAATATTTTTTGTTTAGAAAAATATTAAAATAATATTTTTTTTCTTTTTAAAAATTTATTTTTGACATCAGCACATCAAAATAATTAAAAAAACACTAAAAAAAATTAATTTGAAGTAAAACAAATTTAGATTTTGATGAAAAACAGGTTGAAACTCACTCTCAAACAATCCCTTAGTTCCTACTAGGTTGTGGGTAGGAAAACAAAATTTAACCTAGTGTGTGTGTCTTGAAATAGGTTTTTATCGTATCACACTCCTATCAAACATAATTCTTTTGTTTTCTAGGATTTGTCTTTCTTACATGTGGGTTATGTGATTACAAAATTCATATCAATGTATTTAATAACTAAAAATAAAAATATTTTTTAAATGGGTATTTTTTAAATAAAAAAAACCAAAGAACTATGTCATAAAACTATTCATATAATTTTTTAATTGGATTCAATCCATGTTAAAAAAAATTTTGATTGGCATTGAGAATATTCACCACAATCCACAATAGTATAATATCTTTTCCACTTGATCCATCAATCATTATAAGATTGATAGAAGATAATTTGATTTTTTAAGCTTTTAAAGTATAGTATAAAAACTGTATTATCCTTAAAAACAAAAATAAATAAAAGGTTAGCAAGGACAATTTAGTCTTTTTATATTTTAAAAGCAAAGTGTAAATCATATTATCCTTAAAAGAGTTTTTTTTAAAAAAAAAACCATATGCATCCAAGTGCTCTTTTGTATTTTCAAACTAATTTTTCTAGTAATTAACAAGTTGTCCAGAGTGAATATATACACACACAAAAGTGGTTTTGGTATCTGCGATGCACATACCATTAAATAGCTAATGTTCGTGTCTTTTAAGGGGCACATGAAGCTTCATCTCATGTCCAAACATCACCTTTCATAATAGTATTGAAAACGAGTTCTATGTTCTTCCTGGTGGTGTGCATGTGTCAGTAGTCGGGCTCCAATAAATTTTTTTCTTTTCTTCTCCTTCTTTTTTTTTTTTATCTCTTTTGCTTGCCAAAATATAAAAATGTCATTTCATTTGTTTTTTGTTTCCAATTTGGTCATTATTCTTTTTATTGTTTTTTTATTCAATTTCATCCATTGTCATTTTATTTAATTTAATTTTTATATTAAATTTGGTTTTCATTTTTTTTATTGATGTTTTTTAATCCTTCTCATAATTGAATTTTATTTTCAATTTTATCCCTCAATATTTGATTTCAAATTATTTTTATATCAAATCTAGTCTTCATTCTTTTTATTGTTGTTTCTTTTGCTTTAAATCTATTTTTTTTAACTTTATCCTTTAAAATTTTATTAATTTAGAATTATTTTTGTTATTTATTAGGATTTATCTTCTATGGGATTAATCTTGAACTCATGATCAAGTTTATAGATTTCAAAAATTAACACAAGTTGACTTTAGTTTTTTTTAGGTTGTTTTTTTAAATGATTTTTTTTAATTTTATTTTTCAACATTTGATTTGTTGGAAATTGGTCTTCTTGTTTTTTTTCACTTTTATTTTTATGATGTTATCCAAATCTTGTGCCTACTATCATAGTATTAACGGGTTGTCTTAGGTTAACTTTGATGTTTTTTTTGTTGCTTTATTTATTTATTTTTTGGTTTTTCCCTTTGATATTAGGTTATTTAATAATTAAATTTCATATTTTTATTTAGTTTATTTTTTTATAGGGTTACCTTAGGATCACGATCAAGTCGCAAATTTACATGCTAACTTAGATGAGCTCGGGTTGGCTTTTTTATCTTTTTTTCTTTGTTAATTTTATTTTGTAATTTATTTATTGTCATTGTATTTTTTTATTGATATTATTTAAATTAATTTAGCTTATTTCAGTTAAGTGAATTACTTAGAGTCTCAATTATAATTATTTTTTAGAAATACTTATGTAATTTGGAAATATTTAAAAATATAGTAGTGATTGATTTTCAAAATATTTTTTTGTTTGGAAATGTATTAAAATAATATTTTTAATTTTTTTAAAAATAATTTTTGCTTAGCATAGTAAAATAATTTAAAAATATAAAAAAATTATTTTTAAATAAAAAAATAAAATTTTCAAAAAATATCGTCATGAACGTGATTCTGAATATATACTTGATATCTTTCGTACCTTGCAAAAAAAAAAATAGCCTAGCACACGAACGTACTTGCTATGTAACAGAAACTGGTAAAGAGAGGCAAAAAGTCTTTGGCCTTGTTCTTCCTCTTTTCTCCTCCTTCAACAATTACATAAAAATGCTCCCATTAATCTCAACAGTACCCCAAACCCTCTCCCCTTCCCTTTCCTTCCATTTCCATCCCTTTCAGTCCTCATCCACCCCGTCCCTCTCTCTCCATATCCCTCTCAAAAATACTCTCCGCATCCGTTCTATCGACGCCGCCCAGCCGTACGACTACGAGTCTCACCTCCGCACCCAACACCTCAAATCCCAATCCCTCAAAATCGCCATTTTGGGCTTCGGAAACTTCGGCCAGTTCCTCTCCAAAACTCTCTCTCGCCAAGGCCACACTCTCCTGGCCTACTCGCGTACCGACTACACCGATATAGCCAAAAGCCTAGGCGTTACTTTCTACAGCAACCCACATGATCTCTTCGAGAGCCACCCAGAAGTTGTAATCCTATGCACTTCCATTCTTTCCACTGAGAAGGTTCTTCAGACTTTACCGTTTCAGAGGCTCAAACGTAGCACCCTTATTGTCGATGTTTTGTCTGTTAAAGAGTTTGCTAAGAATATCTTGTTGAAATATTTGCCTGTTGAGTTTGATATCTTGTGTACACACCCCATGTTTGGACCTGAGAGTGGTAAAATTTCTTGGTTTGGTTTGCCTTTTGTTTATGATAAAGTTAGGATTGGTAATGAGGAGGATAGGATTATTAGAGTTGCGAGGTTTCTTGATGTTTTTGCCAAAGAAGGGTGCAGGATGGTTGAAATGACCTGTGCAGAGCATGATAGGCATGCGGCAGGGTCGCAGTTTGTTACTCATACTATGGGGAGAGTGTTGGAGAGGTTTGGATTGGATTCGTCGCCGATTAATACCAAAGGGTACGACACTTTGTTGGATTTAGTGGAGAATACAGCTGGGGATAGTTTCGAGTTGTATTATGGATTGTTTATGTACAATAAGAATGCTATGGAGCAGTTGGAGAGACTGGATATGGCATTCGAGGCAATTAAGAAGGAGTTGTTTGGGAAATTGCATCACGTTTATAGGAAACAGTTGTTTGGGAATGCTGACGAGGGAGCGGAGGAGAGGCTTCAGGTGCAGAAATTGCTTCACAATGGTGCTCCACCTTCTGATGATGTTGTGAAACAGGAAACATCTTGAATTATCAATGGATCCTCTATGGTATGAGAATTTCTGTTTTTTATTGGCTGGATGAAGAAACTTTGGAATTAATTGATTAGAAATTGCTTAGTTAGCCTTTTGGTTTATTTATTTTGTTGTCGTAGCTCAAAAGTTGAGTGGAATGCCATGTAAATAGTATTGAGAATTTAATTTATTAATGAATTTCTTTAAAATTTTATTTGGTTTTAGAATTTTGGAATGCAGTCATTGGATAACACTTATTCTATATTTTCTGTCAAATGCATTATAATGTATTTTTTTTATTCCCTTAAACCTTCTGGTTATTGATTTGCTTCAATGTATAGTATAAATGGTAACAAACATATGTCAAATGATAAGATTTTGAACCTGAATCTACTATTAGCAACTGAGATGCAAAGAAGTTAAACAGTGGTGATGATTAGCTACCACCATACAGAATTGAAGAGCTCGGGTTAAGAAAAAAAATACAATGTTAACACAGAAAAACCATGACATTCGTATTTTGTTGTTAGATTTAGGATTTGTTGCAAATTGGTGTAAGTACTACATTTCAGCTTGTGCTATTTGTATTTCTAACTGATTTCATATAATGGTAATGCTGCTTGCCAAGTTATTGTGTAGTGGCATGATATAGAATATTTTCTTATAATCTCAGTGATTGAAGATTTCATCTTGCTTTGCATTATACTTTATTTTTGTATGGTTGTGGCAGAAAACTTTTGTTTTGTATGTGCTTATTTGGGATTTGACTATCAGAGAGTTCAGAAGCATTTCTTGTCATGCTTCAGTTAAGATTGTAGAGTCCATTTTATATGATCCTAAACTCCTTTTTGGGGCGAACTGCAAAGGGGAGCCATAGAATCTGGTTTTGCTCTCTGTTTGTGTATGGACCAGAGAACTTGCATTCAACATTCTACTCAGATTGAACACGCACTTCTCTGTTTCTTTTAAATTACTAGGTTTATTGTGCATGTTGGCCTTGGAGTACCAAGAGGAGAAACCTCTGTCTTTTTTCAAGGACAATCGTTATATGGTAGTAGAGACGGGAGCTTTTATCATTTCTCTCTGTGCAGAGTATAAACCTGACAGGTGAGGGGAACCTGTTGCAGAGTATAACTAGTTAAATACTTTACCACACTGGATTTCGAAGTAGTTTCAAACAAAGCACTGTTTTTGGCGATGGTTTTAACACTTTGTTATTAGCATGGTCCAAAACGTAGTTAAACCTGTATTCATCAGCTGCCCTCTTTCAAGTTGCTTTTAGCAGCTATAACTTGATCATATTTCCATGGGGCCAAATGATGGCAAATAACAAGGAGGGAGATAACTTCAGAAAACTATCCAGATCGACAATATACATGAATTACCAATAATATCCATGACATTTAAGGCATGGTCTGTAAAGTAGACCAAAATACTGACAGCAGCTGCTTATGTAAACCAAAAGGCAGTTATGGTGATGGTACAGCCCTAAACTTTTGCCACATAAAGTGCCCTCTTTCCTTGCTGGTAGTGTTCCCAGTGTACATCAGCATAGTCTTTCACTTTCTTGAATATTTTGCCTTTCCTCATTGATCAATCCTTCTTGTGTTCCAATTTCTTTATTTGGATAGAAATCCTCTCCTTCTCTGAGTTGGTCAAAACTCTATGGACTGGGCTCTTGAACATTCCATTTGTCATTATCTGCCATCACTTATAAGATGTGGCCTTGTATTATTTCTTCCTGGGTACGCTTTGTGTAACTGAAATTGCTTGTTAACTCTTATGATACGACTATTTTACTATACATTTTTTCTTTAACATTTATTTGGCCAAGTGAATTATGCCTCTCTTCTTTTATTATTATTAAAAAGGTATCCTAAACTAAGTCCTTTCTAGACAATGTTAAGGGTGAAGCTCCTACATTGGTGCCATTGCACTGGTCAAGTATTTTGCCAGTCCTGCACATGAAGGCAGAGAGCATTTGGCAAACGCCATGTGTTCCTGAATCTCAGAAACACCCCTTTCAACTCGTTGTGATCGAATGATAATTACAATAAAAGTTGCATAAATGGGTTAAACAAGAAGAGAGATGCACGTTTCCCTTTTTTTTTTTTTTTACTGTTTCCATGAACAACGCATCAAATTGTTGTACAGGCAATTTATGAAGCTGGCAATAGCATTTTCAAAACAAAAACTCTCTGGGGGCTTGCTTGTTGTATCAATGTTCCCATATCCTATTAAGATCACATAATATATTAGCACCAATCATATTCATTGGGTTCTCAAATATCATACATGCAGTGAAAATAATAAAATAAAATTACTCAGGAGTTCTTAGGATTCTCTTAAACAAATCTAGAGTTGTTTAGAGATTTATTACTTGAAGATTTTATTTTCTTCGATTTTGAATAATTTAATAATTTTTTAAAGAGTGAGATAATATTTACCCACTTACAATGAACCCAAAGTATGTTAACTAAGCTCAAACATGAAAAAATAATAAAAATAACAAATTTGACATGTAAACTAAAGTTATTGTACTTAATTAAACAAAATAACCTAAGATAATTTTTCTAATTTAAATAATGTCATGAACGAAATTCACATCTTAGAAACATTAGGATATTTGTTGCCACCTTTAGATATTCAAAAAGCTAGGAAATTGATTGTTGAAGTTAGTTTGCCTTTTAATTTCCTTGTTTGTCTAGGATAATTAATTGTAATTTTAAATAATTCTTTCAAAACATGAAAACCTTTGTTGCCTTCCTTTAGCTTTCCTTTAACCTTCCTTGTAGGATTAAGAAACTCTTCAAAATAAGCTAATCAATACGTCTTTAAATGCCATTAGCTCTTCTTTCCTTGTATAGCTAGGATGAATAAGGAATCCTTGTAGGAAAAGGATTTTGGAACATTAATGAATTTTTGCCACACTTGGAGATTATGTTGCAACCCATTAAAGATCTTTGTGTAGCTAAAAAATTCTCAAAACAAGATGTTACATCATTGTAGGAAAAGGATCCTTGTCAAATAGAAAGTCCACAAGTCAAAAGAAAGTAAATAACAAAACCCGTACATCTTGTTCTGGTGTATATCATTAGGTTTTCCCAAACTCCGATTGACCT
The DNA here is from genome assembly GCF_951802175.1 of Populus nigra. Classification (NCBI taxonomy): domain Eukaryota; kingdom Viridiplantae; phylum Streptophyta; class Magnoliopsida; order Malpighiales; family Salicaceae; genus Populus; species Populus nigra. The sequence continues at coordinate 29,623,898 of NC_084852.1, read as the reverse complement.
GAAAGTTTATCTCGACATAGAAATTTTTTTGGGCAACTCTGGGTTAATTTTCAGTCTAATCCAATGATCTAATTGAGAATTATAATTATTATTGTCCCCCTATTGGTCCTATTCAAGTTCCTATCTCTTGTCGGAGGATCATCCCTATGGACGGGTGGCTCCCCATCTATAAACTAGGATTTTTCCTCTAGCATGTGGAATGTTGTGTCATTCAAATGATCGTTTATCGGATCCATCCCTCTATTACCAACACTTTCTTGCCCTAGCCTAATCGATGACTCAATCCTAGTTTCTTTTCTTGTTTGCACCATCCTAACAACATATATAAATTTTTAGTAACTTATAATTCATCTATTCTCATCAATACTTTTCTTAACATAATAAAGTCTTTTTCCTGGACAAGTAGTGTTCTGATATTAAATTGTAACACTTATATCCAATTTTTTTCATTGATTCTCAAGTCCAATGCTTATCATATGCATAATTGTTTTTTGTACCCTACTAAAATTTCAGCAACATTTCCCTTTAGAAGGTTGATACCAAGTTATCAACTACACAAGTTTAGTGTCGTTTAGACCAATCCATACTCAATTTGTTAATACGCATTAAATTTCTATTTATAATAATCCATAGTGTAACATTTGATATTTTTTCATTATTGTCAACATGATATATAACAACATCTATAATACAAAATAAACATGGTAATTTGTAACATAAAAATTTAAATACATGCCATAAAATAACATTATTTGGATTTTTGAGCACAACATATAAATAGATTTTTAAAGTGCAATGTCTACATGATCATTCAAATATGTGTTAGAGAAGAAATTACTTACAAAATATTATTAGCATCCCAACACAAAACATAGCACATATCTAAAGGGTTCCTATAGCTAGATGGAGTAAGCTCTTAATTAAGTTGGTCTTATAATATAAGATGGACAAACACACACACACGCACGTACGCACAAAGTTAATACATTTAAATCTAATTGAATAAACTCCTTCATCTTATGCAAATTAAAGTATTGAAATTTTATATTATTTTACGACTTAACACATAAGTCCCTATTAATTTTGGAACCAGCTCAACACATAGGTTTCCTTCCATTAGAAATCAACATTTCCATGAATTCCATCCACTCACATCGATTACTATCCTTGGGAAAAACATCATCTTATAAGGTTCTATACTTTTGGAACCAAACATATTGGTTTTCTTTATCAGGAAATAACATCTCATTGGGTTACATGGATTTCAAAACCAAACCACATGGATTTCCTTTCTTAGGAAACAATATCTTAATAGGTTACATGCACTTAGGACCAACAATATTGGTTTCTATTTTTAGGAAGAAACATCTTATTGGTTTACATACATTTGGAACCCACCACATTCATTTGTCTCTTAGAAAATAACATCTCAGGTTTCATACACTTGGAACTAACCACATTGGTTTTCTCTTTTAGGAAACAACATTTCATTAGGTTACACTTGAAACCAACCACATTGGTTTCCTCTCTTAGGAAACAACAACTTATTGGGTCCTACACACTTGCAGCCGACCACAACATATTGAGTTAATCATAACACTTAAGCCAATATCATTCTTTATCAATTTAGATAAAACTACTTAATCAAGACCAATATCATAGTTATCAATTTAACAATTATCCATCAATTCAAATTAAAGATAATCGACGACAAGAAAATAAGAAAGCAGGGAAACGAGGCCTACCTACCCCTCTTACGATGCGACCTCCAATCGATGATCATGCACTTGGTGTCCCTCCTGTTTCAAAAGGAGGATTCAAGTCAATACATCATTTAGTCCCATATGACTTGACCTATTCATGCTTGTATAAAATAGAAAAACATTTACATCATCCATTCATTTGTATAATTTGTAACCATTCACAATATTTCCCTTTCCTATTTAGCTGAAACCAACACACACTCATCTTTCTAGTTACTCTTTTAAAAATGTCTTGTGTATTCATGTTAACATGGCATTCACTAAACTTTTTTATTTTTCATGTCATTATCCTTTTCTTCATGCTCACCATTAACTAAATGAACATGTCTATCATTTATGTTCACTTTTCCCTAATTATATGGATGTTTAGCATTAATTGCTTCACGTAAGGCTTTCTCTACCACCATCTTTCTAATTGGCTGATTTATAGTCCATGTCTCCTAAGCATTCATTCCATCTTATTTTTAACCAATTACACATAAAACTCACATTTTCATATTATTTTCAACTTTCTCTGTAAGCATTATCCTATTGATTTTTGTACAATTTAAGCTTATGCTTTTCAAATGATGGTTTTCTATGACTAAGCTTATTTACATGAATAAAAGTCCAAGTGACACATGCATTTACATTAATCCATTATAAAGAGAAATCTCATTATTCTTTTTCATCATGGCCGAAACCAACACCTTTATTTCATCAAGTCTAGATCATCCTCAAGATGTTTCTAGTTCCTAATACACTAACATTTCTTTTAAATAGTTATTGAGATGTATATTCCATAACTTTATGAAATTCCAATAACTTTGTAAATTCTAATCACACAAGTTTGATTCTAGCATCATCTTTCAAAATAATACATTTTATAGCTAGGAAGCAAAATATAAATTACATAATTGAACAATCTCCCTTAAAACTCCATTTGGCCAAAACATTTTAGCCTCCTAAACACCCATATTTTCTTCATCCTTTCTTTAAAATCTACTTATACTTATAATTCATTCTAATCCCAATGTACTTATTATTAAGTTCACTCATAGATAACAAACAAGTTGTATAATTTTATTCTTTATTAATTTTTAATAATCACCTTATGCCTTGTTAAATTGATTATAATTTTATTCTTGATTTTACGCAAGTACAAGTGTATCCATTACATTAGAAGTATGTAATGATTTTGAAATGAGATTTTAAATTGATTAGTTTCCTGGCTTGGAAACTAATGGCACTAGCAAAACTAATCTATAGTAGTTGTTTCCGGTAATCTAACATGGATATCATTAGTTATAGCTAACTTCGTCATTCATTCTCGGTTATGCAATATGGATACCATTAGTCAAAACTAGTCTCAACATTCTTTACAATTCATGAATAAATTAAACAACTAAATTTGAATAGTAATATTATACAAGAGCACTTTGAAAATTTAATGAAATTAGATGAAGGTGGAAATCACCTACCTGTTCCTCTCATAGTGTGTCCTCGCCCAGTCGAAGATCCAATTCCAGATGTACCTCCTGATATATAACAAGACCATTACTCAATATTTTTCTCTCTTTAGGCATCATCAATGATTATTTCCACACACATATATGTACACACACCCATTCATACAAATGTCTCTTGTATTTGTGTATTTACATAGTAATAATGTTATAATTAGACACCCATTCCAACTTTATTGAATGTCATCAATGAAAATTAAGTCATTATGACACTAAAAATCATCAACGAAAACTAAATCACTTTGATTGAAAATCATAAACAAAAATTGAGTTATCATGGCACTGAAAATCATATACAAAAACTAAGTCACTTGGACACTGAAAATCATCAATGAAAACTGAGTCACTTTGACATTGAAAATTGTTAATGAAAACTAAGTCACTACGACACCGAAAATCATCAACAAGAACTAAGTTACTTTGATGTTTCTTTTCCCCGAGTTCATGCATAAAGGCCAATATCAAGTTCTTCCTCTTAAAGGATCATACCATAACCTGTTTATCGACATCGACTATAACACAATTCATCTCCAAGTTTATATGAAGTAAGATTAACATGTAATGTTTTCAATCTATCACAACTTTACTCAATCATCAAACATTGTTAAGAAGGTTATATTAGTTGTCACTGTATTTGCCACAACTTAATTTTTGATTTTTTAAAAACTAAATACAAAAAATGAAAAATGATTTGAGAATGAGGTCAAGACAATACGAGTTGAAAGTTTAAGGACTAATAAGGATGAAATTATAAATTTGGGAGTCAATATGGTCAAAAATTAAAAGAATTGATAAGTTTATGGACTTAATTAAACTTTGATTTATTTAATTAATGCAATCAATGGCTTAATTAAAGAAATACCAAAGTTTAGAGCTAATTAAGAATTGAATTGATTAAATTGGAAACCAATGATTGTTTTAGAAATGACGCTGAAATCTAGGGGTTCAATTGCAATTGATCCAGAGGTAAAATTAAAAAAAAAGATTTCCATGAGGACCCAATTGATAAATGTCAGAAGTTCAAGGGGCAAATTGGAAATATCCATTTCAAGTGAAAACGATGTCGTTTCAAAAAAACTATTCATCACCTTCTTCATTCATGAACCACGTCTTCTAACTGCCCCACGATGCATTATCCCTGTAATAACAATGGTCGGTCACCTCACTATCTGGAGGCAACCGCGTGGCATTCTCTGGCTTTATAAAAGCCAGAGAAACACCACGAACTATAAGGGGAGTGAGAAAAAAATAGAGGGCAGATGAAGAGGAAGAAGACACAGGCAAGGAGGGAGAAAAACACAGGGGCAAACATATAAAAATAAACCAGGAAATAAAGAACACAGACACAAACGAACAAGAAGGAACTAACACGAGAACAGGAGACCAGAAACCAGAGGATAGAGAGAATGAAAAAAAACTAAGGGATGAATGAGAGGAGAAAACATAGAGAAGATACAGAGAAGGGAGAGAACAAAAAAAAAATAGTAGAAAGAGAAGGGGATGAAGAGGAAAACAAAGAAAATAAAAAGAACATAAAAGAAGATGATAGAGTAGAAGAAAATGTGGGAATTCCAGAATCCCAGCAAGGAGCCCGCAACGTCTTCATCCAAAACATCCCCTAGGTATGTCTTCTTTCTTCCCCTGCTCTTAATTCAATTCACTTGACATTGTTACCTTGAATTTTAATTAACCATCTCCTATAGCAAGCATGTGTGAACATTTCATGCATACCTGCTGACCATGGCCAACCAGGTCACTAGTTTGGGCTCGTGACCAAGCTGGACAATTGGGTTTAGCCCAGCTCGTACAAGCTAAGCTCGACCTAGCCCCCCCTCCAAAATAAAAAATAGAAAACAATGAAGGCTAAGTCAAGCATTGGCCTCAGGCCCAGTTGACTTAATTTATATTGAGCCAATGATATGTTTGGTAAAACACACCCTATGACTTACTCATTTTATTTAACTCCCTTTTATTTTGATATCTAGCCAAACATGCTCTTTTTAGATATTGGAAAATTCCAAAAAAATTTATGGACCCTTTTGAATTTATTTGTGGTTCCCTTGTTTTTTTATGATTTCACTATATATTTTATTTGTGAATTTTTATTGTGAAATGCGAATCTGACATGCAATACATACCTATCTTTTAATGTTTTTTGGTGAAAAATATAAAAAAATGTATGCTTTGCATTCAATTCATTTTACTGGTTTATTCACTGACATCAGAGTAATGAATACCATTTTTTGTGCTATGTAATATTTATCAACGCTAGAGTTGAAAGAATTCGTAGTCAAATATTCACTGGCGTTAGAGTCAAGAGTATTATAAGTAGACTATCGGTAACATAATATAATAGATCTTTAGCAATTTAAGACAAAACCAGTAATACAACTTACCTCATGTAGGACGTTTAAAGGGTGATAATATCTTTTCTTTTGTGTAATCAGTCTTGTACCATAAAATCTTTGTTGACCAGTTAGGGTTTTTAGTGACCGTAATACTAAGTGACGATTTTTTAAATAAGACATCCCCCCCCCAAGAACAAGATGCTAGAAAATTGTTCTTTTTCACAAATTTAATTTTTAGAGGCCGCCGCGATGTCAGGTGTGATAGAATGACGACTTCATTAGGAACTTTTATGACTGAGCTTCACTTTTTATCTTATTATTGCTATCTTGTTTATTGTGCTTATTGGTTTATTTTATTGCCTTTACTGCTTTGGCATGCATCATTATTTATATTGTCATGCATCCTTTTAAGAGCACACACCTTAAAATCTAGGATAAGTGAGGAAGTAACGGTACCCCCAACAACTTTAGCCTAAATAAAACTCGTCAAACCATTCAACTCTCACTTGATTGTTTACTTAGAAGTGGTTGATATGCCAATATGATATTACTCAGGGCCTCTATCTTCGCGCTTCTTGTAAGCCTCATATCAACATTTCGAGGAAAATCACTAGGCATGCGTAAGACCCTTTGAGACTAGATAATGACTTACCTTTTAATGCACTTAAAGAACTAGTACTTACTAGGTTATACCCCGTGTAATCTCATTATGACAAGCCCAACATGTGGCATCTTGAATTTCAAGATCATTGGGTGGCAAATGGTCGTCACATAGGATACAAGAGTTTGAGTTGTTACAGTTGACAAAAGAAAACTAACTTGAATTGAAAGCCGAAAGGTTATCAAAAACTCAACCTTAAGGCATGATTGAGCAAGGATCCCCTCGTTGGCATGTTAATGACATCAAGTTCCTAAAATCTATGAATAACGACCATTGTCACCTCATGAAGGGCGACATTGAATCTGCATTTTTTTTTGTTGATAACATCATCACTTGTGCATGATTGCATAATTTTCATTTAGCAGGTTGAAATATAAGTTCTCCATTGAAACACCTATAACATTCGGCTGTGGAAAACACAAATGAAAATGAAGAAAGAGCCCGGTTGGAAACCCAACACCAAAAAGAGATGAAAAGTCTTAAAGAAGAAGTCGCAAGACTTACTAGTCTACTCGAATAAGCTTTAGGATCTAAATTCAAAGAAGTAACACTTATAGCTTAGCCTCCACAAATGCCTACAACTTCTTTCAATCCACATAATCTAGAGGCAAATGATGTGTCGTCTGAATTTCAACAAACTATGTATTTCTAATTTGCTCAACCAGCATATCTCATAAAATACCATCTACCATTGACTTTACAATAAAAGGATCTCAAAAGGATAAGATAGTAAGAGAAGATGGCCAGGAAAAATTGGTTGTCCTAGAGCAAAGAATGAGGGTAGTTGAGGGAACTCACCTTTATGATCTTATAAAGGCTATTGAGATATTTTTGGTGCCCAACATGGTAATTCTCAAAAAGTTTAGAGTGCTAGAATTTGTCAAATATACTAGAACTCAATGCCCTGTAACTCATCTCAAAGCATACTGCAACAAAATAGCTGAGGTGGTTAATGATGAGAAACTGTTGATTCATTTCTTCCAAGACAGCTTTAGTGACGCTACCCTTACTTGGTTTATATAATTGGACAATACCAAGGTGAAAAAGTGGAAGGATTTAGTTTATGTCTTTATTAGGCAGTATAAGTTCAATATAGATATGAGCCCTGATAGATCAAGCTTGCAAGCTCTGGAGAAGGACAACAGAAAGTCCATAAGGGAATACACCCAAAGATGGCATGAGGCAATTGCACAGATTAATCCTCTTTTATTGGAAAGGAGATGATCAATTTATTTTTCAACACCTTTAAGGTCTTGCTTTGAATATATGGTTAGAAGTTATGCACAACACTCCACTGACTTAGTTGTTATAACTGAAAGGATTGAACAAGCCAATGGGTTAGGCAAGATTGCTAACCTAATTGAAAAGAATAGTTTCACTAGAAAAAGGAAGGAAACTAAAGTTCATAATATTAAAGGTGGTTACAAAAGCAAGAGAAATAAGTACTAAAAAACACCTACCCCTCATTTAACTAATTTCTCCACATCGGTCCTTAGAAATTAATTGTCTTATACTTGTAGAATGACAAATGAATCAAGTAATTCCTTCATTGAGGTGACTAAATTCTAAATTAAAGTATATGAATAGAAAAAAATGAATAGCCACCCTCACACCATGACTCTTGAGCCAGGTGTTTTAAATATATGCATAATGGTATGTAGTGGTTCAGTTGTTCATAAACTCATGAAATGCATCTCTTTACAAAGTCCAAACCATCACACTGGACGAGATCAAAGTTTATTGATCTTAACTGTTTACGCTTGAAATGAGGAAAGACCATCTTTGTTATCCCTTTCACATTCTAAAAATGAACATATCCCTTATGGTCCCTTTTTGAGTCAGAATAAATTTTCTTTCAAGAAAAATTCCGACTAGGATTGCACCCCACATTAGGGGGCAAGTGAAAATTTCAATAATAAAAAAAAATGAGAAAGCCAAAAAGGCAAAAGAGCCCAAAAAACTCAAATACTAGGGGGCATGCCTAAATCATAACAAAAAGTGATGGACAAAACAAAATGAGTATGCCCCAGCCAAAACAGTGAAAAAGGGTTAAATCAAAGAAAAGCTGTAAAAGGAAAAGAATGGAAGACACAAAGATTCAAACTACTGATAATGATCCTTGGTCTTTGAAACCTTGAAACACTCTTTGAGCCTTATGAATCCTTTTTTTTTCAAAGCAAAGAACCACAACCTACGTTACGTGCCTATAGAAGTCTTTTCTAATCAAGCAAACAAGCAAGTTGGAACAATAAACGGTGCTCTCAAAATGCCAAAAGTACTCTTTCATAATAGTCATGACATCAAGAACAAGCTTCTCATTATTATTCATGTTTATGAAATGAGTGTTCAAAGATAGACAAATTTTTCTCAAACAAAACCTTGAGTTTTTACTCGAGCCATTTGTTTTGAAACCCATAAAAGTAGAAGGTCACTTCATCATGTACCTTCACCAATTGCAATCTTGTCAACACAAGAGCAAATCATCTTATTTCCAAGAAACATTACCAAGGAGTTGCAAGATTTCAAAAGAAAATTGTTTTAAACTCACATTAAAAAAAATTATTTTCAAAATGTAAGATCAAGATTCATTCTAGACAAAGATTCCTTCACCAAAACCAAAAAAGGAGAAAAGAGAGAAGGGTTACTCAAAAACATTATTTGTCTGAGTCACTGATAGAGCACACTTAGGAGCAAGACCCGTACAAGGGGGCAATATTGTGCTTAGAAGGGGATTTGATCTTTTCAGGTAACAGAAAAAGAGGAAAGGAACATTTCGTACAATGAGACAAAGGGGCATTTTTGTTTACGAAAGGTAGATTAATCCTTTTAACAAGTAACACCAAATATTTTTAATAGTGAGACAAGGAATTAATGAATGGTTTTCTCAAATTGGTCAATGAGACATAGAGTTTCTAGCGAGTAAATAGGTCATGATGGGCACCATAAAGACTGATCTGGGTAAAATTACAAATATTCTGGAAAAAGACATACATGGGTCAATTTTAGTGGATTAGAAGCCGAGTGACAGATGACTCAAAATAAAAATGGCAAAACCTTATCAATCAATCAACAAGGAGATTGAGAAGAAATGGGAGGCCATATTTCAAATTAGATAAAGATGTGTGCATGTCATCTAACTCCTAAACATTGAACAATATGTTTTGCAAAAATTCATGAGAGAAATCTCCAATAGGATCCGTCAAAAGGAAGGCCACCTCGAAATGGCTAAAAATTGAAAATGCTCTTGAATGTTTTTCACTCTTAAGAAATAATAACATTAGTAGACTGCCCATGAGAATTAGACTACTTGAAAAATCTTTGTATTTTTCAATTAGGAATCACCCATCACAATGAAAGCTTCAAGTTTTCACCCGGGTAGGTTACCTATAAGAATTAGACCAATCTGAAAAAAAAATCATATGTTTCATCAATGGGTAGTTACCCATTACAATGAAATCAATGAAAGGAAAAAACAAACCTTCGAGTTTTTCAAACAGGCAGGTCGCCTGAAATAATTAGACCACTTCAATTTTTTATGTATTTTTCACCAAACAAGCAGGTCGCTTGGAACAATTAGATCATTGTTAAAAAATCTTTGTATTTTTCAACAATGGGTAGGCCACCTAGAACAATTAGACCACTTCTGAAAAATCTATGTATTTTTCACCCACGGGTAGGTCGCCTGAAACAATTAGACCACTTTCAACAAATATTTGTATTTTTCACCAACGGGCAAGTCGTCTGAAATAATTAAACCAATTCCAAAAACTTTGTTTGATTTTTTATTGACAAGTTAGGTCGCCTTTCAAATGACTAATTTTTTTATTTCAACATCACTCAGCGAAGGACATCTGTTAATCTACTGCGTTCAAAGTTTTCAAGATTCTTGAAAAAAGCAAAAGTTCTTTTTCATGTATACTTTTCTTTATAAATTTACTATGCAAAGTCAAAAACAAAAGAAAATTTTCCAATGTCTTTGTATTGTGAATATTATAAAGAGGGGGTAACTTTCATAACCCAAATTTTTATTTTTTTAATAAATAAATAAAGTAAATAAAAAATAAAAATATAATTTGAGAATGAGAACAAGACAATATGAGATGAAAGTTGAAGGACTAATAAGGATGAAATTATAAATTTAGGAGTCATTTTGGTCAAAAATTGAAAGAATTGATAAGTTTATAGACTTAATTAAATTTTGATTTATTTAATTAATGCAATCAAAAGCTTAATTGAATAAATACCAAAGTTTAGAGCCAATTAAGGACTGAATTGATTAACTTGGAAGCCAAGGACTGTTTTGTAAATGTTTTAAAATGCATAGGTTCAATTGCAATTGATCCAGGGGTAAAATTAGAAAAAAAGATCTCTATAAGGACCTAATTGCTAAATGTCAGAAGTTCAGGGGGCAAATTGGAAATATCCCTTTGAGGTGAAAACGACATTGTTTCAAAGAAAAATCTTCATCACCTTCTTCATTCATGAACCACGTCTTCTAGCTGCCCTACGATGCATTACTCCTGCAATAACAATGGTCAGTTGCCTCATTATCTAGAGGCGACCGTGTGGCATTCTCTGGCTTTATAAAAGCCAGAGAAACACCACGAACAATGGGGGGGAGTGAGAAAAAGACAGAGGACGGACGAAGGGGAAGAAGACACAAACAAGGAGGGAGAAAAACACAGGGGTGAACGAACAAAAAAAATTAGGAAATAAAGAACACAGACATGAACAAACAAGAAGGAACAAACATGAGAACATGAGACTAGAAGCCAAAGGACAGAGAGAACGAAAAAAAAAACTAAGGGATGAACAAAAGGAGAAAACACAAAGAAGATACAGAGAAGATAAAGAATAAGAAAAAAATAGTAGAGAGAGAAGGGGATGAAGAGGAAAACATATAAAATAAAAAGAACGAAAAAGAAGATGACAAAGCAGAAGAAGAAAGGTGGGGATTCCAGAATCCCAACAAGGAGCTCGTAGTGTCTTCATTCAGAACATCCCCTAGGTAAGTCTTCTTTCTTCCCCCGCTATCAATTCAATTCACTTGACACTGTTACCTTGCATTTTAATTAACCATCTCTTGTAGCAAGCATGTGTGAACATTTCACACACGCCTATTGACCATGACAATCGAGTAATTGGCTTGAATTGTTGGGTCTAGCCTAGCTTGTACGGGCTGAGCTGGACCCAACAAAACAAAAACAGAAAATAGTGAATCTTGAGCCAAGTCTGGGTCTTAGGCCCAACCAACCCAATTTGTATTGCACCAAGGGTGTGTTTACCCTTTATATTTCATTCAGAAAATAGTGAAAGTTGGGCCGAGTCTGGGCCTCGAGCCCAACCAGCCTAATTTGTATTGCACTAAGGGTGTGTTTGGCAAAACACACCCTTATGTCTTACCCCTTTTATTTCATTCTCTTTTATTTTGTCATCTAGCCATATAGGTCCCTTTTGGATATAAAAAAATTCCAAAAAAAATTGTGAATCCTTTTGAATTTATTTGTGGACCCCACGTGTTTTTTTTCCTAATGATTTCACTATATATTTAATTTATGAATTTTTACTGTGAAATACAAATCTGGTATGCGATACATACGTGTCCTTTTTTCATAAAAAATATATAAAAAATATGTATGATTTGCTTTTAATTCATTTCACTGGTTTATTCACTAATGTCAAAATCAGGATTACCATTTTTTATGTTACGTAAAATTTGCCAAAGCCAGAGTTAGAAGTATTTGTAACTGAATATTCATTGACACCAGAGTCAGGAATATTACAAGTAGACCATCGGTAATACAACAAACCTTTAACAATTTAAGACAAAATAAGTAATGCAGCCTAGCTCAGGTAAGACGTTTAAGGGGTGCTTAACCAGTTCTGTACCATAAAATTTCTATTGACCAATTAAGATTCCTAGTGAACATAATACTTGGTGGCAACTCCTTAAATAAGACTCCCCCCCCAAAGAACAAGATGCTAGAAATATGTTTTTTTCCGCAAATTTAATTTTTAGAGGTTGTCACGATGTCGGGTGCGACAATATTCATGACGATCTTTCTTTCTTATTTTCTTCCAAAATGGTCGGAACCTATGTCTTTTCTCTACCAAGTATACTTTGTGTTTTTACCATATCATATCATCTATTTTCTCATCTTTTATAACATGGTATAATGTGTTCTATGCATTTTAATTTATGAAGTTCTACGAAACATGTTTAAGAATTATATTCATTTCTATAATTTTATCTAGTTCATCACAATATTGTCAAGTAGTATTCAATTATATTCAAGCATGATTTTCCTTCCTATGCTTTCATGGTGGTCGAAATATAGAATATTTATACCAAGTGTTCATTTCATCATTCATAATCATATAATTCCAAATCATAAAACACAAGCTAGTAACTAATCTCATATTATAAATGAACTCAATTTCTACTATCTTATTTGTTTCTCTAAGGATGTTCATCATACAAGGGAACTTCCTTCATTTTTTTTCCTTGTGGTTGAACCATAATGTCTTCATTCCTTTAAGTTTAATCATGTAAATTATCACTTCTATTACAAACATCTTTATGCTATCATGCAATAATCATACATCAATCCTCTAAGTTCATAATCAAGTAAGCTCTACAACTTATGATGCAAAACAAGGATATTAACATTTCTAAAATTTTGTTTTAGCTTAAGCATTTTATCCTAAGTGCTTGTCAAGGTCACAACTAACATATTGTATCATCTCATTCTCATTCTATCCTCCTTTCACCTTTTCAATAGGTCAACCTTAGCTAGAGTTTCCTTTTTAATATATATCAATTTCTTTTGTTATAGAATTTGAAATTATACTCTTATCATCCCAATCTTTTAACCTCTCCATTTAGCTTTTCATAATCAAGAGATGTAAGAACCTTATGTCACCTTGTTTAGGGTTTACTTCTCATTTTACCTCATAGTCTCAAAAAAACAAATACAAGAGTAAGGATCACCTTTACCACATGAATTTAAATAGAATTTAGGGGAGTGCTTTGGTGGTTTTCTTCTTCTTCCTTTTTGTTTTTCTTTTCTTCTTCATTGATGTCCAGCCACCCTCTTATCTTCCTCATCCCTTCAATGTTTTTGATTTTCTTTCACTCTTCAACTCTTCTCGCACTTAAGTATTCAAGGAAGGTGACATGCAAGAGGTGTTTTGGTGGAAATTATGCAAGAGAGGGGGTTGTTTTATAGGACCATGGGGAGAGGAAAATCACCTTTTTATTCTCTCAATGTATTTATACTCTCTCTTAATGAGGGTAGGTCATGTTCGGATGTTGTATATTCTTATCCTAATATCTTTTAAGTTATTTATTGACTAGTCCCCTCATGTTTTCTCCCGAGTATTTTAATGGTTCAATTCTTTTTTTTTTTGACAGGGTTTTATAATTTGCTAAGTTAAAACATGCAAAAAAGCGTTATACTTCGTTACATTATTGGAGGATGGAAATTCCAAACAAATTGAATGTTCAAAAATTTATGCCCAATGACTATTTAACATAAGCCATGCTCCACTACCGTTAGTGTTTGATTCTTCATCAATATGCAACATCCAAGGGTCAATTGGAAATTGGTTCTTCGCTACTTCAGTTTCAATCTCTAATAGAGATGGCTGAAGAAGCATTTTGCAATGATATTAGCTAAACATTGGCCTTTGATAGTTTTTCTAAGCTGATATTGGAGTCCATACTCTCCCATCTCAATAGCCCATTTAACCAGATAACCTGAGAGGCCAGGTTTATAGAGGATTTGCCTCAAAGGTAGATCAGTCAATACAATAACTTGACATGCTTGGAAATATGGTTTCAATTTCCTATTAACATAAAACAATACAAGGGTCACCTATTCAACCCTCATTCATCTTGTCTCTGCATCATAGAGAACCTTGCTTGTATAATATACTAGTTTCTATATTCCTTCATCTTCTCATATCAATACTACACTAACTACCAAGTTGGTAGCCCCCAAGTAGAAAAAAAAGTTTTTTCTTTTTTTTCTAAGTTGAGAAAAGATTTTTAGAGAAGATAAATGGAGCTTGAGTGTTTCAAAGCCTTGTTAGAACTTTAAAGTCCATTCAAAATTAGAGATATTCTTTAAAGAACGCTATCTGAGGTAAGAAATGAATATGTTGAAAGCTGCAATTCTTCCTATTAGCCTTTAGACCTCTTTTACTAATAAAAAAGGAGTCATATTCATGATAGCTTGGTTTTTCTCTAGATTAGGCACAATGCCCTTACTACTTATAAGGAAACCCATAAATTCCCCTTCTTTCATGTTGAACGCACATTTGGTAGGATTTAAATTTCATCTACTGTTGTTGTAAAACAGAGAAGACCTTTTGCAGATCTTGGAGATGTTACTAAAAAATCATACTCTTGACCAATATATCATCAATATAGGTTTCCATGTTCCTGCCTATTTTGATTCTTGAAGACTTTGTTCACCATCTTTTGATATGTTGCTCCAACATTCTTTAAAATAAATGGCATGGTTCTGTAGCAAAATATTCCTTGGTCAGTGATGAAAACAGTTTTCTTTTCATCATCAGGATGCATTGGGGTTTGATGATATCCAGAATTTGCATCCACTGGACTTAAGTATTCAAAAACAGCAATAAAGTCAACCAGATGATCTATCTTTGGCAAAGGAAAGTTATATTTAGGGCATTTTTTTTAGGTTAGCAAAGTCCACACACATTCACCATTTTTCATTGGATTTTTTTCACCAAGACAACATTAGTAAGCCATTCAGGGCACATCACCTCCCGAATGAATCTTGTCTCAAACAATTTGTTCATCTCCTCTAAGATAGCTTTCTGTTGTTACCCTTTAGAATTTCTTTTTGTTTACCTAACTGGGAAGAAGGAAGAACTAATGTTCAACCGATGAGAGGTCATTGTAGGGTTGATGCTTGACATGTCTGATGGCTTAAATGTAAAATTTGATTTTTGGATATTAAAGAGCTCTGACAATAATTGATATTGTCTTGGTTCTAGAGTGGAGCCCACTTTTTTTTATCAGATCTTCACTCTCACCAATGCTTACTTTTTTCAATTCTTTTGAGATTTAGGTTCTAACCTTTATTCGTTTTTTTGAGGACCTTAGCTAGTCTAAAACCAATGACTTCTTACCTTTTAGACAAGTTGAGATACACCTCTTTGAGATTAGTTCATTTCCCCTCATAGTAGCCACTCTTTCATCTACAATGAATTTCATAATAAGATATTTATTACTAATCACTACATTAATTTCATGAAAAAGATGTCCACTAAAGATGACATAGTAGGAGAGGTTCGTCTTAATCACCATAAAGGTCTAGTATAGTATACAACATTTAAGGTATGTCCCTATAGTCACTATGATATCTAGAGCATCTTCTATTGGCACTCATTTCCCCTCAATCCCAATAAAAAGTGTCTTGACTAGAATCAACCTAGAGGATTCAATACCCATCTAAACCATAACATCTTCTAATATGATGTTTACAATATTTTCATTTTCCATAAGGACCTTGTGTACATTGAAGCTTGAGAGTATGATGGAAATAACAAGAGCGTCTTCATATAAAATAGTTACACATTCTTTATCCTCATACGTAAACATAATTGGTACATGCCAATGGTTTTGAACTCTTATAACTAACACTTATTTCCCGTAAGATTTTTTGCCTTTTCTTTTAACTTCACCAATTAAATTTTCTCTCACAATGACATTAATTTCTGAAAAAGACCTGTAAGAAAGCTCGGCTTCTATTCCTTGCTACCATATCTGTTTTTTTATAAATTATTAGAGATGGCCTTTAGCTATGAGCCTTTATATTTCTTTTTTAAAGGCAAAACATTGTTTAGTGTCATGTCTTTTATCCTTATTAAAAAGGCATTACTTCTTTTTATTTCCCTTCTTTGTATCTCCCATCATGAGTGGTGGATATTGCACATATTCCTTTTATTATATTGCTATGAGTACCTCATCCCTAGTGGTGTTTAAGGGAGTGGTCATCAATTATGGGTATACCAGTCTATTTCGTGCTGAAATCCTAGTATTACCTCTAAAAGTTTAGGTATCTCGAGGAGGACATCTATTATCTTGCTTTGGAAATACTTCTCTTCATATGTTAAAACAAGGATATTCTTATCGTGATGCACTTGTGTTTTCTACACAAATATGATTCTCCATGGTTTGCTTCACATTAAAAAGGTTTATATTAGGTAGCACTCAGAGATGTTCCCACATGGAGTAGTTATGTATTCCATTAATCAAGGCTTCTGTTACTACTGGTTCTAGTTGGTTTTCCACCTTCAACATCTAATTATTAAATCTTTTCAAATGGTTTCTAGTGCTTTCTCATTCTGATTGAGTAATGAAAAAAAGTTCAGTTGAGCTCTTTTTAGTTGAAATGCTCATACTAAAACGAGCAATCAATTTATTGCATAAGTTTGAAAAGCTGGATATGGATCCTAGCTTCAAACTACGATACCAAGTAAATGTAGAACCCCTAGAGATGGTAGGGAGTATTTTGCATATGGCACTGAAATCATAGATAACTAACTCCAAGTTACTCCTAACATCTTGTACATGCTCTTTAAGATCAGATAAGCCATCGTAGTTTCTCTAGGTTCATTTTGGTAATCACAAAGTCTCTAGGAGGCATGTGTACAACACGTTGTCATATAGTGGTGAGTCTCTTATGTGACTTTATGGTTTTACATCTTTTTCATTTGTACATTGTTTTTGGGTTCTAAAGTGCTGAAATGAGACTCTGTGGGAGACCAGGTCAATAGCGAAGGTTATGGTATTGTGCCTTTCCTTTAAATCTATACAGATCATATCTAGGTGACCAATCACGAGAAGGTTATTCCATGTCCATGTTTTATAGAAAAACAGAGATAACTCTGAGATGTTGTTGGGTAGACAATACAACTTCTGTGAGAGCTCTCATCTGTTGAGTGAGTTATTGGAGGTCAAGAGGAGTTGACAAAGATTGTGGGAGGTTAGTAATTCTTCCTCATATATTCTTAGTGTTATTCACCATAGAAACCTTATAACTAAGTAAATGAGAAGGATTATACCAGAAATGAGCAAAACCTTTGTTCAAATTCCTATAGACAGCACCACTGATGAAGGTGTAAAGAAACTTCAAATAAATTTAGTTAGACCTAGGCTTTCTTGATGCATAATCCTGGGTAGGGTTACCTACAAAAAATACTCTGATGGCTAAGTTAGTATATTGTTTTAAAGGTGTTGTTTTCTTGTAGAGAAAAAAATGATTATGGGTAGTAAGTGAGAAAGGAAAAGATTTAAAAGATCATTTTCCTTCTTGCTTTACCTTTATTTATATAATGAGGAGTAATCTTTAAAAAATAGAAATAGATTCTTAGGTGTTGCACCTGTAATAGCTTTATGAGTTATATCCATGTTGTATAGGCTAAAGGTGTTAGTGTAGTGCATAACATCGACATTAATAATAATGGACTTTAGAGAGAAAAAAAAGAGGGTTATTCAAAAGAACCGAGCTTAAGGTAATTTCAATTAGGTTTGGTTTCACTAAGGTTAAACCAAACACAAAAGGTGTTAACTTGAACACAAAATGAGTTTGATTAGATTTGGTTTGATTTGATCGAGTTGACCCATGAGCAAAGAGCCTAACTTAAAAATGGGTTCAACTTGACCTTGGTTTCACTGTGGTCAAATTGGATAAACACTTTTGAACCGAGCCCAATATGAATGGGCTTGTAAAGAGAAAAGATTATTGCAAGTAGTAAAAGAGAGAGGAAGATTCAAGAGATCATTTGTCCTTTCGCTTTACCTTTCTTTATATAAATGAGTAACCTTAAAAAAATAGGAGTAGCTTCTTATGTGTAACATCTTATAATAACTTTATGCATTGTAGTTATGTTGTATAGGCTAAAGGTGTCGGTGCAGTTCATAATATCGACATGAATAAAATGAACATTATAGAAAGACAAAAAAAAAGAGAGGATTGTTCAAAAGAATCGAGCTTAAGGTAAGCTTGATTAGGTTCGGTTTGATTGAGGTTAAACCGAACATAAAAAATGTTAACCCGAACCCAAATAAGTTCGGTTAGGTTTGGTTTGATATGATCGAACTGACCTATAAGCAAAGAACCGAACCCAAAAATAGGTTTGGTTTAGGCTTGGTTTGACTTTGCTTTGATCATGGTCAAACCAGCCCAACACCTTTGAATTGAGCCTAAAAATGAGTTTGATTTAGGCTCGAATGGATGGTGATTAAACCGACCCAACATCTTTAAATTGAATCCAAAAATAGGCCCTTGGGTTTGGTATGACCTGATCAAACTGGACCCAAGAGAAGAATTTGAGCTTTGTTTGATCGTGATTAAACAAACCCAACACCTTTAAATCAAGCTCAAAAAGAGGCTTAGTTTGTTTTGGTTTGACCTGGTCAAACATAACCCAAATTGAGTTCTATTTGTCTATGGTCAAACCACCCAAAGCCCTTTGAAACCAAGCCCAAAAGTGGGCTTAGTTGTTCTCAGTTTTACCTGGTAAAAGCAAGCTAATGTGTTTTTAATAATTTTGCATTGTATTTTTATTAACCCATATCAGTGGCTAATAGAAAAATGGACGAGGTATTCTTCTATGAGTTTAGGCTGGCAGTAATTCTTATAAAGGTAAACAAGTTTCAAGCAGCTAAGTAAGCGATTGAAGGTTCTGGAAGAAGAAACTGAAACTATGAAGCAATAATTTTTCTAGCACATGGAAGAAAGAAAAAATCTGGTGGCTTAAATATACCAACAGTTTCAGACAAGACACTATTGTCTCCAATATGAAATCAAATAGTACATGAAAAGAGATCACCTCGTGATGGATCTTCGATTGTCAGATTTCTCAAGGTAATGTATCCTTGCTGAAAATACCTCTTGTCCGAGTACCGGAGAATTCCTGTAGTTTTGTCAAGATATGTTTCTTTCTCATTGTTTCATCTATAATAATTTGTCATCTAATTCAGATATTATGTATTTACTATTGAACCTGGTCTGAAATAGGGTTATCTTGGCAGAAGTTCTATGCCGAAAATAAAGTCCATGCATTGTCTGAAGAGGACACGAAACGAATAAGAAAGCTGCTGATACAATGCATTCTTTCAGAAAATGAATGACAGGGCTGTCTAGAACCACATATAACTTATTGTCCGCTTGAGAGTTTTTGTTGCCAAGGATTTGTAACTGTTGTGTAATGTTAGGTTTTCTGTGTTTGAAGATATACTTTTTTCCGAGATAGAGATTAGGTTGCTATCCCTTTTCTTTCTTTTTTATTCTTTCCTCCTGTCAAAACTATGTTGTTTTTAGAGTGATAATTATTTTCTCATTCTCTTCTTAAGGACCTTATAGTTCATCCCGTTGTATTTATAGTTTCCATCCATTGATGATCTCCTGGTGGCAATATTTGAGGAAGGTTTGCCTTTAATTTTTAACATTCTTAACAAACGGGATCGTTTGGAATCACCGAATATACGATACAACAGAATGGAAAGGGCAGTAAGGAGTTGAGCAACTTAGCCTAAAAAACAATCTGGCTAGCAAGTATCGGAGGGCCTCACTTCAACAAAAAAAAGTGATGCAGTTTTGCTTTATAAATTAATGAATCACTTTATAAAGTGATGCAATCTTTGTTACTAAAATGTACATGTAAGGGTTTTCTTTTTCCCCTCTACCCCATCAAACTCTTGAATCCAAGCTCCACGAGAACTAGATTAAAGAGAGAATTCCGTCTCACTTCTTCCTTTCGGAAGGTGGTTGGGCTTGCATTTCTTTGTCATCCTCTTCATCACTCTCTTCATCCTCCTCATCTTCTTCATCCCCATCATCATCGTATTCATCATCATATTCATCGCTATCATCATCGTCGTCGTCATCATCACTTTCTCCATCACCAAAAGGCTCATCATCAGAATCATCTTCATCTTCACTCTCATCTTCTCCATCATCGTCGTCGTCGTCGTCGTCTTCATCATCCTCGTCGTCATCATCATCTTCACTTTCAGTATCCTCAGCATCACCGCCACCCATATTTTCAGCAGCAGCCTTTTCCAATCTATTCAATCTGCCCATTGGGAACCTGCAATGCAGTTCCATTAACCAATCAATTACTTTTTAACCACGTGCCCCTCAATAAAGGGCATTTAATGCTGAATTCATCAAAACACAACAAAAAACTTAACTTTACCTGTTATCAGTTCCTACCAAATATGCGAGCATATTAGCATCCAACAAAGGTGATGTCTGTTATTAAAAAGGGTCAAGTAATGCATACATTTGAAAAGGAGATCATGAGATTAACCAATAATACATAAAAAAATAGCAGGCAACAATCCAGAAAATATTTTGAATTGTCAGCCAACATATAGCAAGAGTATGGATTAAAAAGAAAAAAAGCTATCGGAAAGGTCACCAGATTATCCCAAAACAAGATTTTGTCTGCCACTAAATTATTGCATATTTTGGTGAATGAAAAGAAAGTTAGCCAATGCCAATTTGTAGCCAATGACCATGAAGAATAGGGTAGCAATAATGACTCCAGCACAAGAAGGAAATGTGCTTCTGATGCAAGATGGGAATTATAAAGAGATTTTCTTTTTGTTAGAAATTCAGTATTTCTCTTAAAAAGTCATTTTTTCCATCAATCAAAGACTTTTCAATTATTTTCTCCATTTATCTTTGCCTTCAGTTTAACCATATGGTCTCATGCAACAATTCTTCATGAGAAGATCAAATGAAAGGGATCCAAGCATCCAACTCGTCAGCTAAACAAATAGAATTGAAATTCCTGCTTGAACTGTCACGATGAACTTCACTTGAATATGGTCAAAACCCAATATACTTAAGTCTCCAAAAAGTTCCCCTCTTCATTTCTGGTTATTTAATACATTCATTTGCAAGAGATCGATCTCACAATCAAACCAATAATACCTTTAAATTTACATGAAAAGTTAAGCAACCATAAGGAAGATAAATCAGGAAAGCACAAAAGAAGCTCCTTCCTTTCAGCAGAGAACAGGTGATTTAATAATAATAACAAAACAAAAACACCATCGAAGGATGAGTGACATGAGGCACTAGAATTTGCAATTTGCAAAGATGGATTTGTTTGGAAAGTGAGAAATGTACCTTAACGAGAAACAAAAGCCGAGAGGTTAGAGCAATGAGAGCCGTCTCAGCCATCACAGATTGCAACATGTAGCACACGCCAATCTTGACCAAATCAACACTATTGTGGCCATTTAAAAGGCTTTCCCTCTCCATCGATAGTTTGTTGACTCTCCTAGCAGAAATCCCAAATGGAGAGAAAAGAAAAACAAATGAAATTACTAGAGAGCAAGGGAGGTTTTGCCGTCCCTTTTTCAAAAGAAGGTCAAAGGTTTTGCTGGAATTTTAAAGCAGGTGAGATTGCGCAGAATTTTTAATTTTTTTTAATTAATTTTTTTTGTTTTTTTTATCAAAAAAAAATTAAAAAAATTAAAAAATATATTATTTTAATTCATTTTCAAATAAAAAAAAATTATTTTAAAAAAATAAATTTTTCAACATCTTAAACACCCCTTCACCAGATAAATTTTGTGGTGCTTAGTGGCTATCTTTTATTAGTGTGTGTGTGTATATATATATATATATATTAAATGTTTTTTTTTTTTTTTGTGTATTGATCTTTCTCTTTAAGATGAATCAAATGAATAATTAATAGAATACAACTAATTATTTCTTTTGAATCAAAACTATTAAACAAGTTTGGTTCCAAAATAAAGTAAATTCATGCTTAAAAATGGTATAAAAAATTGTTGTAGAGGCCATAACAATACCCCTTAGTTTCCATCACTAATTTCTAGATTTTAGCAAGAAATTTCAAGATTTCAATCACCATAAAATTGAGGAAGACAATGACTTAAATGACATATTATAATGCAAATCTAGAGGGCAAAATTTTAAAACCTAGTATCAAAATATTTTTTAAAGAAAGCTAAAATCATATTATAAGTCTCTGACTTGTTGATTACTTAAATCAAGAATCGGAAGTATATTGTTATAACGCTATAAATATGATTTTTTTTGATAAATTCTGAAAAATTCAATTAAAAACTAAAAGCAAGAGTGCTCATGTAGTTTTTAGTCCAAAAAAAAAACAATTTATCTTCACATCCAAAAAATAAAAGTATTATATGTTTGACTTAAAAATAAATAAACTTTAATTAACTATGGGCTAAAAGTTAAACCCAAATAAATAAATAACTTAAAAGTATGGATAAAATAAAATACAAAGCCTAAGTCTTTTATAAATAAAAGCACAATCCTTATAGTTTACTCATGGGCCTTACCAAAAGGCTTTAACCTTGTAGGAAATAGGACCCATAAAATTTTCTGGAAAATTTTTAACTCGATCCAATAGTTAGATTGAAAGTTATAATCATTAACATATAGTTATTTAGCCAATCCAAGCTCAAATACATCTTAAACAACCTCATCTCTTGCTTAGATCATATTTATCAAGACTTGATCCTTGTTTGAACTCAAATTCATGTTTGTTGTCACCTTAGAATGAATTCTCAAAGCTTGCTTGGACTGAATGTTATGAATCGACCTATTTAATGCCTCTTTGATCCTCTTAGCTCTTGCTTTTGTAATTATTCCAATTAGTATATGCTATGGATCTTATGGTATTGCTTATTGATTCATATCATCCCCCTCTCATTTAAATAATTTGACCTTGAACTGTCACATGCAATGGATCATGTGATGTTACTTGTTGATTCTCATCATTCCCCGTTTCCTTAAAATAATTCAACCTTGAACAGTCACATGCAATGGATCTTGTTGTATTGCTTGTTGATTCTCAACATCCTCTCTCTCCACAAATTCATTCAGTCTTAAATCATCACCTATATTAACAAAAAAAAAAGATTATAAACATTAAATTTAGCACTAATGTTATACTTATTCGGAAGTTCTAACTTGTATACATTGTCATTAATTCATTCAAGGACTTGGGACGTAAATCTTTCCTTCCTCATAAACACTAAAATTCAATCACCAGGTTTAAAGATAACACATCAATGACCTTTGTTAGCTTTATAGGCACATTATTCATTTTTTTTTCAATGTGCTACTAGACACTTTCATGAAGTTTCTTCACTATTTTAGCCTTTTTTATATCCATCAAGAGTAACAATTTCATCAGCAAGTGAAGGTAACAAGTCCAAAGGCGTTAATGGATTAAAATCATAAATAATTTTAATTGATAAATGATCAGTAATAGAATGTATACTCATATTATATACAAACTCAATAAACAACAAACATTACTCCTAACTTTTTAAATTACTTTGAATGACAATACATAATAATTTGGTAAAGGTCTAATTTACTACTTTCATTTTATTATCTATTTATGGATGACTAGTTAAAAACAATAATTTTGTTCCTAACTTTCCCCACAAAATCTTCCAAAAATAAATAAAAAACTTAACATCTCGATTTGAAACAATACTCTTATGAACACCATAAAGTTGTACTATCTCTCTAAAGAACAAATCAACATTATTAGTTGCATCATCAATTTTATGACATGGTATGAAATGTGTCACTTTAGATAACTTATCTAACACCATAAAAATTAAGTCCCTGCCCTTTTTATCCTAGATAAAATTAAAATAAAGTTTATAGAAATGTATGTCATAACCCAATCTTGGATCCCCTAAAATTCTTTCATACAAAAATACATATATTTCTTCTTTTTTTATTCAAAAATAAAAAAATTCAAAACTTAAAATCCAAAAGTACTTTCGAGACACAAAGTGATAAGTTCTCGAGCTGCAACAGACCAAAATGTCAGAAG
This sequence comes from Populus nigra, assembly GCF_951802175.1. Taxonomy (NCBI): domain Eukaryota; kingdom Viridiplantae; phylum Streptophyta; class Magnoliopsida; order Malpighiales; family Salicaceae; genus Populus; species Populus nigra. The sequence goes on along the minus strand of NC_084852.1, from coordinate 29,599,720 downwards.
AATAGCAAAATTAGGGATATTTTGACAAGATAGGATGAAGAAAGAAAGAAAATTGAGTTTGAAATCTAAACATGACTAAAATTGAAAGAATTAATTAAGTCTAAGGATTTAATTAAATTTTTAATAGACTCAATTGACTTATTTAAGGATTTAATTGAAGAAAAATTAAGTTTGAAATCAATTGGGCAAAAATTGAAATAATTAATTAAGTTTAAGGGTTTAATTAAACTTCTAATGAGTTTTATGGGTTCAATCAAGGACTCAATTGAAGAAACATCAAGTATGAAGGCCTAATTCAGATTAATTCAAAAAGATTGGAAGATTTGGGACACAATTGAAACTTTGAAAGGATACATTTATACAACCAAGGGTTTAATTAAAAGAAACTTAAAGATTGAAGGTTGATTAAGGGTCAAATTAAAGAATCTTGAAACCAAGAACCAAAGTGCAAAAAGCGTGTGAGTTCAGGGACTAAAATTAAGAGGTCAAATTGCATAATCTGTAAACCAATGACTAATTTGTAAAATACGCTCAAATCAAAGGATTCAAACCAAGGTTTTCCGAGGTATAATTGCAAAAACTGAGAAGTGTCATAGTCAATTAAGGGTGTATATGCTAAAATTGAAAGAATAGTGACCAAATTGAATTTTTTCTAAAATCCTACAAAAGCCAAGTCCATTCCATGAGAAAATGGCCCTAATTTTTAGGATTTAAATGAACGACATGTCACTTAGACTTTAATAAATAAATGAGTGACACGTCATTTGGTCCTTGTCTTTTTTTTTCAGCTGAAAAGGCTGACGAGATGCCAACTTCAGGTGAATAAACGTGACACCTCAAAGGATCCAATTACCACCACCCGACTAAGAAACATCTATACAAGGATCAGCTACTTCTCTCAAATGTTTACATCTCATTTGCCTGAACGAACTCGACAATATTTTGACCCCAATTAGCCATCCTTATATTAGCATATTCAAGCTAATTGAGGGCCAACCTTCCAATCATTGAATGTAAAGTTCTAGACCTCCAAATCAAATGTGGTTTGTTCCTAATGATAAATCTACCTGATCTCTACAAGGTTTAGGTCTAACAATGATACGTTTATGGCTCAATCTCAATAATGATCTTAACAAAGTATTCAACCCAATCATATATGACTAAACAAAAAATTCACCATGACAAAAAAGACTCTAAGGTTGTTTTCTTATGTTTGATTTTAGTTTACAAGAGGACAAAAAAGGTATCAAGCGCCACCTATTTTGGAGAGGAAGGTTTTAGAAGAGAAAGGATAATATTCTTACACAGAACCTTTTGGCAAACCCACCATGGTTTTGCAATTTCTAGTTTTGGTTTGCTTATAAAAGAGCATTTGCTTTTAAGTAGAAAGGAGGTGGATTTAGAGAGAAAGAAATCAAAGAGAGAAAATATAGAGGAAATTAGAGAGAAAACATAAAAGTATTTTTTTTTAGTAAATGGAGAGAAAATAGAAGCAAATAATGTGAAAATTTGAAGGAAGAAGAAGAAAAAAAGAAGTTTATACAAGCTAAGGAGCTGAAAACATGAGGAAAGAAGCAACGAAATCTTAAAAAAAAAAGCTACATTATTCAACAAGGTATAGCTAAAACTTTAGTGAGATGGTGTAGCCCAATAGACACACCTCTCTTTTAATGTCTTCCATGTTAATACTTTTGTTTCTTTTTTATTGATTATGTTGATTTCATTTCAGTTTAGAAGCCATGTTTAACATATTATTGTTCTTAGATGTGAAATGCATTTGTTAGAGGTAAGTTCAAAAATGTTTTTGAGTATATAACTTGCTGTTTCTAAATTGTTAAAATCGTGTGTTAACATGTTTAAATATTTGTTTTTGATGTCATGAAGTTAAGTTTAATTGTTTGGATTCATATGTGTGTGTGTGTGTTAAGACCTTTGATTGGTCAAGATTATGATTGCAAGTTTTTTGTTGTGTATTATTGAGTGTACGAAGACTAAGTTCATGTTAAATTTTGGTTTGGAATGTTTATCAGATCAATATAACAATGTTTTTTTTAAAAAAAAAACAATTTCTAAAGTTTTTAAACTAAGGTATTGTTACATTGGTTTTGTTGTTTATTGTGAATGTTTTAATGTTTTAGAGGGTTGTTATAAGTATGTTAAAGTCGAGTCTACCATGTTTTGGTCTTATTTCTAGTTTTCAAGTGTTATTTTGGGTTTTGGTTTCTTATTGCACATTTCTGGGTATTCTTTGAATTTTTGCGTTCATATTCTTGAACCCAAATTTATATTTTCTTGTGTCTTGGCTTTTTAGCCTCTTTGGTGAGTTTTTTGAGGCTATAGCTCATATATGATGGTTCTATACTTTCATTTTATCCATTTAAAGCTTGTTAACGTTTTATCTTTAAATATTTTAATTCATGTAAATTCTATAATGTTATCCAAAAGAAGGCATTAAAATTAAAATGCCATTTGCAAAACCATATACACAGATTTCAAGAAATTGATTAGTTTAATTAAAATAATCATAGTTATTAAAATCAAAATATAGTTTACTAAATGCTCTATTAGACAATGTATATTTCTGCGATAACACTGCATTTTTGAAAAAAAAATATTCTTTGCTTTAAATTAATTTGTTTTTTAGTGTTTTAGATCGATGCTAAAAATAAATTTTATATATATATATATATATATATTATTTTAATATATTTCCTAGCAAAAAGCATTTTAAAAAACTATAGCAATGATAAATACTACCTTAATTAAATCATCAAGTCAATCCGTTAATTATTAGATGGACCTGTCTTGGTTTTTTTATTTTTAATTAAGAAAATGTGATTTCTTTTTAATTTTATTAGTATTAAATATTAACCTAATCAATTAGATTGAATTGGAACACTCGTAGTTTAACCACAAGTATGGATCATCAAGTTTCTAGCTCAACCCATTGGATTTGGAATAGACTGGGTTTGACAATGGTGAAGGAAAATGCCTTTAACCTATTACCTTGTTCATAATGTTGCCCTCAAGTAATTCAAGCAATAGATTGTGTCATTAACGTTGCCTCCATTGTAATAGTTCGGCTTCTCAAAGCCAAAATCGGTGGAATTTTTATTTTATCCTTACATCCCCGATGCTTTTCACAATAACATCCTGAGGTTAACAATAGGTTATATTCCTTATCATGGCACAATACTAATATGGTTATCATAAATCAACATCCCTATAAAATAGTTACTCAATACACACACCCATGACATTATATTTACATGTTTGTAAGTTCATGTTACATCTCATTGACATATTAATAAGATTGCGTTCATGTTCTAGCCTCATTATCATCACGAGTTTATACAAAAGTGTCGAATGACAATACACAATCTAATATTGTATCGTTATGATTTCATACAAAAGTATCCATCGGCAACTATATAATTACTATATTCATTCCTATCAAATACATAACACCTAAAACATATCATTACATAGCACCTTTCAAAAGATATGAACCCGTGGAACGGGCTTTTCCTACACACACACCTTGATTGTGTGATGTCTCTGTTACAAAAACAACATGGATATAAGAATTGTAAATAATCTAAACATGATAATAAACAACAAGAACAACATGGCTACAAAATTGTGTGATGTCCATGTTACAAAAATAGCATGGGGTTAAATACTTCACTCTAACTTAGTCTTCCACCTTAGATGCATATAGTCGTAGCTAATCGCAACATCCAAACTCAGTCATCCATCTCAATACCATTAACCAAAACTAATCATAAAATCAAACTCGTTATCTCCTACAGATACAATTAGTTGAAGCTAATTATCATAATCAACTTGGTCATCTATCTATGATGTTATTAACCAAAGCTAGTTGTCATATTCAACTCGGTCATCCCTCTAGGATGTCATTAACCAAAGCTAGTTGTCATATTCAACTCGGTCATCCCTCTAGGATGTCATTAACCGAAACTAATCATTAGCACAACTCGGTCATCCATCTATAATGCCATTAGTCGAAGTTAAATCATCAAACACAACATGGGCATCCATGGATGCCATTAAACAAAGTTAATCATCAATTTATCCTGACCATCCCCTTAGGATGCCATTAGCTGAAACTAATCATCAGTCGCAACCTAACAATCCCTCTAGGATCTCATTAGCCGAAGTATCATAATACTCATTCAACATTCTATAACAATTTAGCATTCAATATATCTCAATAGTAGATCATTCATAATACTCTTACAAACATTTCATATAAATTTAGCATTCTTTATAACACAATAGTTGATTCTTCATAATACTCGTACAAACATTTAATAATAGATGAGCATTCATTATAACACCATGATAGACCTTTCGTAATACTAATACAAACATTCCATAATTAGCATTCATTATAACATAATAAAAATCTTTTATAGTACTCGTACAAACATTTCGTAACAATTTAACATTTATTATATCACAATAGTATATCCTTCATGATATTCGTACAAACATTCCACAACAGTTTAGTACTAGCTATAACACAATAAAAGATCCTTCATAATAAATTCACTTCGGGGAATTAACGGTATACTAGAAAGGGTGGAAGCCATTTATCTGTTCCTCTTGTGAGGTGTCCTTGTCCGGTTATAGGTCTGATCTCGGTCACACCACCTAACACATCAATGATCGCAAATTAGCACATTTGCATTTGGTAATCACATAAATCATCACCGTACATATTTCAAGAATACACATGTTCACATTCAAGTGTTCCACATATTACACAATCATACAATGAAATCGTTGCGAGCATTTAAGTCATTTTTGACATGGAAGTTTATCGTAGAAAATCGACAGCGAAAACTAATTCATTGGTGACCCAAAATTCAGCAACAAAGACTGATTCGCTAGTGACACACGATTCGGCAGCGAAAACTGATTTGTTGGTGACACAAGATTCGACAGCGAAGCTGATTCATTGGTAACACAATATTCGACAGTGAAAATTGATTCGTTGGTGACACAGGATTTGGCAGCAAAAACTTATTCACCGGTGAACCAGTATTCGACAACGTAACCCAGTCCTACGACTGATGCATGAAATCATCAGCGCACTTAATCTGCTGTTAACTTAGAAATCGTTGATGAATACTAAGTCACTGTTGACTCAGAAATCATCAGCGTAACTCAGTTTTGCAGCTGACGTTGAAATCATCAGCGCACATAGGTTACTTCTAACTCGGAAATCATTGACAAAAACTGAGTCGTTGACCCAAAAATCATCAACGCAATCTAGTTCTACAGTTGACGTTGGAATTGTCAACGGCTCAATGCATATAAGCTACTACTGACTCAGAAATCATTGATGAAAATTGAGTCATTGTCAACTTAGAAATCGTCAACACAACCCAGTTTTACGGCTGACGCTAAAACCATCAACACATATAGGCTACTGTTGACTCAGAAATTATTGACAAAAACTGAGTCACTGTCGACCCAAAAATCATCAACGCATACTAAGTCACTACCGATTCAGAAATTATTAGCAACAAGGTGAGTCATTTCTAGTTTTACCTTTTCCCTAGACTACACGTAAGGTTTACGCTATGCCTTCTCCCCTACATGTATCCAGCCCAGTCGGACATAGAATGTCCCCAATCACACTTCGTTCATCATACATTATCAAGTAACACAAAAACAACATCCCCAATGTACATTTATCAAGGTTTCTCCCAATTCATTACTTCCAAAACCAACACCTAGCATTGTTACAAATTTTACATTTCTATATTCCCAATTGTATCATGGTAATTCACCTACACAACTAATACAATTATTCAACACATAAGGGTTATATTTCCAATTCATCTCGTATCATTCTAACTATGGTCATCATGCATAGTTTCCTTCATGATTCATTCCATCCCCCCTGGTCGAAACCTTGTTGCCTATTACTCCCTAGTTTGTACATGCAATTTCATAATATTTTATCACAAGTGTATTCACAATAATATTTTTTAATATATACCCATTCCCATGAGTCACAAACATACATATATAACAAAACCAAAGTATTAGATCAAGATGTAATTTTCATTTCAGCTCCAGCGTGATTTTAAAGCTTAGTAACAATATAATTTTGCACGTAATATCAATCCAACACATTTTCACATAACTTCATCCACCACATATGCAGAATTTGTGGTATTAACATGCAAGTATAATCACAACAATCATGTTGCAACCATATTCTCATTCACTTGAACCATATTCATGCAAATCTCATAATAAAATCAAAGCATGAACGTCAATATAATTTCGGTTCCAGCACAAAGATGTCCTTACGAGTCCAACAAGACCACAATCCAAGCATTTTCATCATTCCATTTCATATCTCATACAAATTCATCAAACCTTTGTGAGAATTAATACAACATCAATTTAGATTTTGTTTTAGCTTTTACATGTCCTTAGGAGTTCAATAAGGTTATAATCCATGTATCTTTTCATTTCAATCCTCATGCCATCCATCCCTTCCATTTGGCCGACCCCTTACTTAGTTTTTCACATTCAAAATCACACTCATTCATTTCTTTGTTAAGAATCTGCACGTCTTCATTTGTCCATCATTCCACTTAAGTTCATCACTCTTAGTTTACTAAATCTTGAGTCAAAAAATAAGGGTGTTAAACTCTCATTCTAGAGTTTTTTCCCTTCCTTTTTGTTTGAAATTTAGGGTAATACCCAGCCAAGGAAATGGTGTTGGTCTTGCCTTACGTTTCTGTACAGTCTTAATGTAGGTTTAATGATTGTTCTTCTTCTTCCTTTTGGTTTCCTCCTCTTCCTTCTCTGCTGCAGCAGCCGACCTTTCCAGCTCACTTTCCTTTCATGGTTTTCTCTCCTTTCTTCTAACTCTCTTCTCACTCAACAGTCAAAAAGACTTGCATGCAAACTGTCTTGGTTCTGCTTTGCAAATAGAGGTTGTTGCAACCAAGGTTGTTAGTCAACTGTTTTTTGAAAAGAAAGAGACAGAGTCACCTTCTCTCTTTCCCTTGCATTTATACCCTCTTTTAAATGTTTAGATGTTAAGGCTACTATTATCCTTCTTTAGATTATCTTAGAGCTGGTTTTATCCACCATAAATCCTAATCTAGAATAAACCGGTTCTTCCCCATCATTTTTCTCTAGAGCAAGCTGGCCTGTTTTCCCCAACATCATCCTAGCGAAAGTCGGCCTAACACTAATTTTTATTCAGTGTTGCATACATTTTCAAAGCCAACTTTCCATCCAATATATATATATATATATATAACAAAGCAGAGAGGAAGACGGCCTAAAATATGCAAATTCATACTAATATCAAACAACAGGAAGTAAATCCTGCCTCCCACTAACAGCTTGCCTCCCCTTTAATGTGTTTTGTAATGAATATTAGCTAAAAAATTAACACGGGCCCCAAGGAACAACAATGAAATAAACGTCACATGAGAAAGCTCAAGAGTCCAGTGTAATCAACTTGATTCTCCCCCGGGAATTCAACGGAAGAAATCCCACTGCCCCCACCATTAAAAGCAGCTCAGCCATCCCTTTTCAGTGATCTTTTTACTGTGAATATTTATTGATATTATTGCCCAAAGAAAGTCAAAACAATTGTGTACATTATGGTTAGCTCATCAAGAATACAAGATTAAGATATGTTAACTAAATATCTTAATTGTTCTAAATTTTACAGTAAACAGGCTTTAAAGCCTTTCTTTAATTCCTGAGCGTCCAAGTTCTTCCCTATGAACACAATCTTGTTCATTCTGGGTTCCTCAGGGCCCCATAACCGATCAGGTGAACCTTCGAATATGTCATGAACACCCTGTCAAATAAAATGAGGCAAAGGAAAGACTGATTAGGATCTAATTCCAGTTCAATCAGCAACAAAGCCAGTTCCAGACCCCTTGATTGCTTGGGTAAATAAAATACAGAATCTAAATATAAACTACGTAGCATTGCTTAGAGCTGTTTACTAGTCAATCCTTCAGTTTCCTATCAGCAATCATGTTATAAATTTAACTATCTTCTTTTAATTGCCAGTTTCTACTTCCTTGGTTATATGATGTAGTGCATATTACAAATATATTTATGAACCCGATAAACCAGACCAAACCTCAAGAGAAGACCCTGAAAAAAACCCAAAAGCATCTAATATGAAGCTTGAAGTTGTTATTTTAATTATTTTTCTAATTAATTTTAGATTTTAATTATTTATTTTTAATTAGTATTTAGAAATTCTAATGCCAGATGAATTCTATTAATTAAATAAGTTTTTATTAGAAATTTTTTTCTATAAAGGATTTTAGTTTTAATTAGAAATTCTTTCTCATAAAAGATTTTCAAACTAATATAAATAGAGATGTCTAGTTTATTTTGAAAGAATTTCTAGATTGGATAGTTAAATATGATAGGGTTAAGGAGTACTCAAGTTTCTAAGAAGAGAAGATGGTAAAACTAGTCGCATATAACCTGATAGGTGGAGCTTGTTCTTTGGTGGAAACATCAGATAGATACACGGTTAAGAGACGGGAGACAACATATTGCATCATGGGCGTACATCAGGCAGTTGTTGCATGAGAGATTCCTTCCTTCTAATTATGGACTATAAGCAATATTTGTTTTAGCAATACTAGGATTGTTCACAAGGTAATAAATATGTCAGAGAATCAACAGGTTACAAGGTTCATGAGGGTTAAAACCAGCAATCCAAGATATCGGAGTACAAATCTTATTTAAGCTCTTTGGGGCAAGGAGCATGGCATTAAAAGCTAAGGTGCTAATAAAAAACAGGGCTGGTAGTAGTAATAGATTTGACGGGCAATACTTCTAAGAACATCGTATAATGACACAAGTAGATTCGCTCTTGCTGATAAAGGAAAGGCAATACAACCACCAAGGCCAACTCCAATGAGACTCGATACTACTAGACTTGACACGACTTCAGGAAAACAAGTTGAAACGAACAAACCGAATAACCCCTAAGCTAGGCCAATGATTGTCAAATGCTTTAAATGTGAAGAACCAGGACATCGTTTCAATAATTATAGGAGACAAAAATCAGTCAATCTAATCGAAGGACAGTATGAGCCACAACCCTTTGATGAAAAGGGCGAGCTGTGTGAACCTAATGGGGGTGACAGAGAAAATTTGTATAAGTGATGATGACGTTAATGAGAGCCAAAACTATGTGGTTAGGAAGATGTTGCTAACACCAACGATTATTGAGGATTCACACTAAAATAGGTTATTTCGTACTTGTTACACCATAAATAAAAACTTGTTTCACTTAATTATCGATAATGGGAGTTGTGAAAATATTATTGGTACACATATTGTTGATAAATTAAAATTAAAATTACCACTAGAACCTCATCCTGAACTTTACAAGATTTGGTGGATTAAGTCAATAGGAGAGATAAGGGTAAACCAACAATGTAGAGTACCATTTTCCATTGAGAAGTATAGGGAAGAGATGTATTATGATATGATAGATATGGATGCATGTAGTTTGATCTTCGGTAGACCTCGACAATATGTTGCGAATACTAAACACTAGGGCAGAGATAATTTGTACAAGATTAGAAAGAATGGTGTGAATTATACTCTTGTACCTTTGAAGAAAGAATCCTATCCTAAAATCTCGAAAGTAGAGGTGAGGGCTTTTCCTCAGAACTTGAGATACAAGCAAAGGTACAAGAAACTAGGCAAATTCATGCATTGGTTGTGAAAACATTAATGATGAACAAGCAAAAGAGAAAAGAGCAGACATTCCCGATGCAATTAAGCCTTTACTTGCCGAGTTTGAGGAGATTCTACATTATGGATTGCCAGATAGATTGCCATCAATGAGAAACATTCAACATCAGATTGATTTGATGTCGGGACCTAGCCTTTCAAATCTACCACATTATCGAATGAGTCTTAATTAGGGTAAGATATTGAAAGAGAAGGTAAAAGAGTTGTTGAGAAAGAGACAAATCCAAGATAGTCTAAGTCCTTATGCAATTCCAGGATTATTGACTCCAAATAAGGATGGCAGTCGGCGCATGTTTGTGGACAATCATGTTATCAGCAAAATAATCATGGGATACAAATTTTCAATTCCTCGGTTAGATGCATGCTTGATCAGTTACATGGGGCATCAATCTTGATGAAGATTGACTTGAGGAGTGGTTAACATCAAATTCGGATTCAGCCAGGTGACATATGGAAGACAACTTTCAAGACAAATGAGGGATTGTAATGATTGGTTGGTTATGCCTTTCGGGTTGTCTAACGCACCGAGCACTTTCATGAAGGTGATGATCGGGTCTTATGTCCTTATATAAATAAATTTGTGGTGTTCATTTTGATAATATCTTGATTTATAGTAGATTTGAGATTGATCATGTATAACACTTGAGAAAGAGGCTGCTGAAAAAAAATTATATGTGAATTTGCACAAGTATAGTTTTATGACTGACAAACTACTATTTTTATGCTATATTGTTAATGCATAGGGCATACATGTTGATAAGGAGAAGGTTTGACCATTAGAGATTGGCCAACTCCTAAAATAGATAGTGAGGTTTGTAGTTTTTAAGGGTTAGCTACTTTCTATTGGCGATTTATCTAAAATTTCAATAATATTATGGTACTCATGACTGAATGCATGAAGAAGAGAAAATTCGATTAGGGAGAAGAGATAGAAAAGAGCTTTGAATAATATTATGGTACTCATGACTGAATGCATGAAGAAGAGAAAATTCGATTGGGGAGAAGAGACAGAAAAGAGCTTTGCTTTAATCAAAGAAAAATTAAGCAATGCTCCAGATTTGGCATTTCTAGATTTGGACAAACTGTTTGAGGCAGAATGTAATGCTTGTGGTGTTAGAATTGGTGGAGTTCTATCCCAAGAGAAGAGACCTGTGACATTTTTTAGTGAGAAGTTGAGTGGTGCTAGGTTAAAATAATCCATATGTGACATAGTTTTATGTTGTTTTTCGAACTTTTAAAAAGTGGGAGCATAATTTAATTGATAAGGAGCTTGTATTGTATTCTAACCATGAGGCTCTAAAATTTTTATATAATCAAAGGAGAATAAGTAATGACATGCATGCAAGATTAGTCACTTACCGTTAACGGTTTCAATCAGAATTGTGTACAAAGCTTAAGTTCATAATAGAGTTGTTGATGCTTCGAGTGAAAAAACAGCCTTCTTGGTTACTCAAGAGAGATCATTGGATTCAACTATTTGAACGAGTTGAAGGAGCATGATAACGATTTTGGTAAGATGTGAAAGAAGTGCCAAAATCTGCTTGTTGATGACTTTCACATTTATGATGAATTTCTAATGAAAGATACCAACTTTTCATTCCTCGATCTTTATTGCGGCGAAAGTGATTTTGGATTTGCATGGAGGAAGTTCGGCTGGTCACTTGGAGCGACAAATGACTATTGATGAAGTCATTGACAAATATTATTGGCCTCACTTGAAGCGAGATATTGGTAAATTTATGCAAAAATGTTATATTTGTCAAACTGCTAAGGGACAAGCTCAAAATACAGGTCTATATATGCCTTTGACTATTCCTAAACACATACAGGAGAACTTGTCTATGAATTTTGTACTTGGATTACCTCATACACAATAGGGGATGGATTTTGTATTTGTTATAGTTGATAGGTTCTCAAAGAAGACACATTTTATTCCTTGCAAAAAAAACGAATGATGTGTCTGCTATTGCTCGACTTTTCTTTCAAGAGGTAATTTGTTTACATCGAGTGCCGAAGACCACTTCTGACCGGGACAATAAGTTTCTTAGTCACTTTTGACGTACATTATGGAAATTGTATGATTTTTCATTACAGTTCAATAGCACAGCACATCCATAGAAAGATGGGCAAACAGGGTCACTAAATCGAACACATGGAAAATTGATAAGGAGCAGTTATGGAAACAAGGCAAAACAGTGGGATTATGCCCTTGCACAAGCAAAATTTGCAAACAACAATGCTAGAAAACGGTGTCACGAGTAAATCACCATTCAAGATTGTGTATCTACAATGTCCTAACATTTGCAAGATCTTGTGCCCGTTTATATAGGTGTTGGGTTTAGTGTGGCTGCTAAGAAGATGGTTATGGATGCTTAAGCTATTATGGAACATGTGAAGCAGAAATTGATAAAGACCAACACCAAATAAAAAAAAGTCGATGATAGGCATCATCGTGCTAAAGTGTCCAAGGAAACAAATAACGTGATGGTGTTCCTTCACAAAGAAAGATTTCTGGTCAGGTCATATAGCAAACTACAACATAAGAAATATGGTCCTTGCATCAACATGAAGAAAATTAGGAACAATGCTTATATTATTGATTTACCTAATAATATGGGTATTTCCAGAACTTTTAATGTGTCAGACACTTATCTTTTCTATGATGATCAGCCTCTATATCTCGAGCTTGGAGATGATTCGAGGTCAAGTTTTTCACAAGTAGAGGGGACTAACGTGGAGTGTGTTACAACTATATTTATGAATCAGATAGACAAGACCAAGCCTGAAGAGAAGTCCACGAAGAAACCTGAAAGCATCTAATATAAAGTTTGAAGTTGTTTTAATTATATTCCTTGTTGATTTTGAATTTTAATTATTTGTTTTTAATTAGTATTTAAGAATCCTAATGTTAAATAGATTCTATTAATTAGGTAAGTTTTAATTAAAAATCATTTTCTATAAAGGATTTTAGTTTTAATTAGGAATCTTTTCCCATAAAAATTTTAAGACTAATACATATGGAGGTGTCTAGTTTATTTTGAGAGAATAATTATTATTAAGATTTTAATAAAACACTAGAGAGTTTTCTCTAAATTTCTCTACAGTATAGGTGTATAACCTTAGGGCTTGAGAACCTTAACTCTAATCACGCTATATTGCGTCAATTTAGCATTCCTACAAGGGTGTCATATAACACCTAAGCTAGCTTAAGTTTGAATAACATCATGAACTAAGATTGTCGAGCAAGAATGTGCCTTGTCTTTTATTACCACCAGCATACGAAATCATTTTATGTTGAATAGATCTTCTAGCAACAACTAATAGAGAACTATATAGCACGAATACATAAGGGAGACCCACATCCATATTTGGATTACAAAACACACATTTCACCTTTGGAAATGCGACCCAGAATTAATTGTCTAACACAGGTGATAATAAACTTCAACAATTAACAAATGCATGACAAAATAACGAAACAAGAATATTTCATTACAAGGTCCTACCTTTTCAAGAATCCACACATTAGCATATTAATGTTGTTTGATAGCCATATGCTGTATTTTATCAACATTGACTAGCAATTAATTAAAGGTGATATTTTTTAACTCAAAAAAAAAGTGATCATTTTAAGCAACCAAATAGGACATTATGAACACAAATGAGCCATTACAAACTTTCTTTTATCAAAATGAAAGTAGAACTTTGGAACTTGTTAGCTCACCTGGAATACAAATCTCTCGTTCATCCCCTGAACAGATAATAGACCTTTCATTCGGTATATGTCCTCACTACGTTCCATCAATAAAGAACCAAGCCAGAAGTTAGCCTGAAAATGTGGAAATACAATGGTCACATCAATCCAATATTGATAGTTTTTACACTTCCCAGCTACCAGGCAAATAAATCAAACATGAAGATGAGCAACTATAGAACAGCAAGAAATGCTCATGTGAGGTTATTTCATATATGTACAGTTCTGCAATTCTCAGGTGCATCATGGAAATTGAACAATCCACATGTAAAACCTACCTTTTCTAAATCTAGGCTCCCTTCACAGACTATGCTGACAGAAGAAACACCAGGATCATGAGTGTGGTCATGGGAATGACGACCATCATGATGATCTGCATGATAGAATCCACAAGCTAAGATCAGCCATAAAATTATCACAAGTAGGGTGGCAGAATTAATTAATAAAATACCTAAAATTTGCAGGCATTTTCAAAAACTCAAATTATGATCATGAACATCCAAAAAGAAACTAGTCATAAATGTATAGGCCAGTAGGCACACTATCATTAGAGCTTTAGCCATAATGACAAATTGCAAGAGGAAAAGAGCTCTAAACATGGATAAAGAGCGCCAAACATGAAAGGTACCAAAAAACTGTTTCTCTAGGCAAATAATTACAGGGCACAGGCAGAGGTTTCTTTCAATTCTTTTTTATTTTCTTTTTCTCAGCCAACTAATAAGATAATTTGTTGGTAAATATTTCCATTAGTAACAAGAGAGTACAAGTACAACCCACATAAAAAGGTCAGTTTAAATGTCGCTGCTAAACTTTGAGATAAATGGACTTTCAACAATACATGAAATTGGTGTTAAATTCTAAATACATTGCTGTAGAAATTTCATTGGCTACTTTTAACAGCTTGAAAAGGAGCTTGGAGAGAAGGACTGTGAATTCTGAATAATATCACCTAATGCAACCATTAAACATAACAAAAAGTGTTTCATCAGAAATGTATCAATCTTTATCCATTTCATGTTTTCTATTTTACTTGAAGGTTTCACCATATGAGATCATCTAACTAGCCACCACAAAAAATTTAAATTTTTCCATGTTCCAGAACAAACATGAATCAAGTTTCAAGTTATGTAACAAAATGTTTCTCCAGTAAGAACCTTGGTACTTTTTTCGGGACAAGCAGATGCTTTCTCCACTAAAATAGAACAGCACCTAACAATTTGTGTATGCTGTTTTAAGTTAAGTACAGCCATTGTGAATGAAGAGAAATACCGTGCTTGTGGTCATGTTCATCATGATGATGATGGTGATCATGATCATGATCATGAGCATGATTGTGGCTGTGGTTGTCGTTGTGATCATGACTGGCATGATCTTCCTTTCTATCTTCATCATTGACAGCACTCTCAATCCTGAGAAGAGGAGCAAGTTTTAGACAAAAACTGCAGATTTTGTAGTTTAACTCGGAAGTGACCCGACACTTCTAGAACAGCAAATGTCTATTTCAGCAAGAAAAATAGAAGTACACAGAAAGGAAAGAGATAGGAGATAGGGATAACAACAGGTTCACTTAATGATAATGCTACTAAAGAAGGAACATTAACAAGGCACGGAGAATCAGGTCATTGGGAAAGCATAATTAACTCATTATTTAATAAGACCATAACATGAATCAACAACAGAACTTTCCAAGCATAGAAAAGTTTTGTAAAAGCGTATGCTATCACAACAAAATCTCCCGTTATTTTTCCAGCTACAATAAATCCCACCAACATTCAAGTCAAGTACAAGAAATAGTATCATCACTGAATATCCTATCGCTGATATTTTGATAAAATCATAACACGAAAAGCCACCCTAATGTACTGTCTATCTATGCACAGATCACCATAATCTATATGAGCTGGGCTTTCCCCCAAACGATCTAGTTGAATAACATGACTCAAGATATGTTTCGGATTGAGCTTTGCAAAACATCATCTGTTTTTGGGAAAACTGTGATTTGTTAACTCAGCTGCAATCCCAAATACTTTTAATGCAGTTTTAACTCCTCAAAATATCAGTACAAAACACTGCAAATATATTAGGGACACGTAGTGGCAAAAGAGATGCACTACAATCATGGTAACTTTTTGCATTATTTTTCTCTCTTTGCATAAATACTTTCAACTCCTTTTATGTTCAGATATAATTAGATTTACATCCAAAAAGAAATAAAAACTCTTATGAGACTAATATTTGACAAGAGGATTTTGTCATGTTGGCAAAGGGTTAGGTTCTTTAAGCCCTCAACATATGACGAAAATAGAGCTCATAATCCTTTTCAATTCTTTTTAAATAAATTTGATTCTTTTTAGAAACAATGTAACAAAAAAAGAATTCAAAGCATTCAATTTATTTATTTTTTTGCATAAATAGTTGAATACCAGATAGCATAATGCAGGACATGTCGAAAAGAAGAGGACCTAGGCTTTAGTGAATTTGTAAAAAAAAAAAAAAAATGAAGTTTTCCATGTTTTCCAAGTGGACAGGGTACCATAGTAATCTCCAAAAATTGGAAGGAGCCATAGTTATGAGCTTTTACTAGGCTTATACTAATTGGATTAGTTTAGTATCCACATTAACATGGGATTCCAGTAACTTTAGAAGTCAACCAAAAAATACTATGTAAACTTCCATCTTCAGAAGCATGGAGCTCTTTTTTTAGGTTTGAATAGGATCTCAAATTATAGCTGAGAATTGGGGTCTCTATTTCTTTCTCAAATTATAGCTAAGAGATTTCTGATGGGTACAGCTGCAATTAGATCTCTGGTTCCCGTGTAGAACTTGTTGCTAGTAAATTTCAAGATTTTTCTTGGTTGTTCATTATTGCTTTCAACTATGTAGCACTAGTTTTCTAAGTGTGAGTAATTTCATAGATGTTTCTAAAAATGACTCCAGTGTCAACTGTCAACTACAGCTCCAAATCAGACATAAACCTGGAAATTCATAGAATAAAGTTGAGTAACCTAACTTGTTTTTATGATATAGAATGTGGGCACCCTCCCCTCCATGCTCCCAATTCCCAGCAATGGAAAACAAAAAACAAATACATGAAAGGAGAAGAGGAGAGGGATGTGAAAGAGAGAGTGTATCTAAATGCAATGCCTAGCACATTATAGCAGTGGTGTCAACACAGAAAGTATAAACCAGTAGTACAATACACATGTAAGAATTCAACAAGCATGGGGGTTGAATTCAATGGATACGTTCATTAAAAAATAAAGTTCAATGCACAAACAGTCTCCTCTAGCAACAGCAAAGTACAGAAAACATTCAATATAATAATCAAGAAATTAAGTCTTTCTTTGTTGTGGGGGGGGGGGGGGTGTCGATCAAATATTCATATGTAGAAACTAGCAATAGCAAAGTACAGAAAACATTCAATATAATAATCAAGAAATTAAGTCTTTCTTTGTTGTGGGGGGGGGGGGGGGTGTCGATCAAATATTCATATGTAGAAACTAGGAAATGAGAGTAAAACATAACCTCTCCAAATCAAAGCCTCCAATGCCAAGGACATAATCCAAGTCAACTTTTCCATATTGTGTACACTTCAAATTAGCCATACGATTGATCTTCTGCCTTCAGAGACTCCCATCAGTACTCAAAAAGAATTGAACAATTAAGAAAAAAGCAAAAGAAAAGAAGCAAGATACTAGCCCTTATCCGCTGCACCAAAGAAGCAATTTCTTGCTCACCAACAAGATCAATCTGGCAAAAAGACAAGAAATCACATGAGTCAGTGATAGACCAAAAAGTTAATAACTGACTTCAAACTTGCAACCCGCACCAGGATTTCCTAATGAAAAGTTAACCATTGTCATACATTTATATATGAGGCCATGGGTTTCATTTATTCAGTTAAGTCCCTCTTTAAAGAAGCATTAGAAGGAACCTGCCAGCATTTGGATTTTAAGTTTCTGGGGGAACAACCCAAAAGTTTGTTTACCAGCTAATAAAGCAACTAAAAGCAATTTGAAACAAAATGCAGATAATAATTTGAATATACTAAAATCTTTACAAGGATTATGAGTTGAACTGATAGAACTTAGCAGTATTGTCATGTAAATTGAGCAGATTAAAGTCTAACAAAGTCAAATTTAAGCAACAATATAACTTAAAATCACAAGTACCTTATTTACTATAATCCTATCAGCATAAGCAATTTGCTCCGCTGCCTCGTTCACCACTCCCTCTGGCTTAACCTCATCAAGATGCAAATGAGCATGTTTAGCATCAACTAAAGTCACAACACCGTCCAATTTGACATCATTAAAAACCTGGTCTTCAGCATAAAAAGTTTGAATGATTGGTGCTGGATTTGCCAGCCCTGCAAAGTTGCATATAAGATTTGTAATGAACAACACAGTTACTAGAAAGCGAACTAATTTCAGATGCCGAACAGTATACTACATTCTTGAACAGTCATTCGACACAGAGAAATGAAAAGTTGAATGATTACCTACCCGTAGTCTCAATTACAATATGATCAAATTTTCCTTTCTTCTTGTTAACCAAATCTGCAATCATCCTGACAAGATCACCCCTTACAGTACAGCATAAACAACCGTTGTTCAGCATTATAATGTCCTCAGCCCCAGCTGTTTTTGCAGCGACAAGAGACCCATCAATGTCAACTTCACCATACTGAAAATTCAGCATAACCACTTAAATTTTCAATAAATGATAGCATCAAATAACAAAAATAATAACAAAAGCTTGAAAACCATCACGAAGATTCTTTCTTTTTTTTCCTTTTACTCATAATCGTGAATGGGATGCAAAAGGATAACTGAAAGATGACAAGAGTACCTCATTCTCAATAACTGCTATGCGCTTCCCATGGTCGGCAGTCAAAATATGATTGAGCAATGTTGTCTGTTATACGTAATGACCACAAAACAACAACAAGAATAACAAAAGCGCGTCTTTAATCCTCAATTACACAACAAATGCAATCAAAATGCAACAAAAAAAGAAAACACAAAAGGGACCTTGCCAGAGCCCAAAAAACCGGTGATAATAGTGGCAGAAATGCGATTATCGGGAGGAATCTTGGTGGTTAAACCGGAATCGTCGGTCTGAGGGGCAGAGGAGGTCGTGTCGATGGAGGAGACAGAGAAGCGGCGGCGTTGGAGGGAGGGAGTAGTTTTGAGAAGGAGGGATTGATGGGTTTTTTGTGGTTTGAGTAAGAAAGGGAGTAGAGTAGAGCGGAGGATTCTGGTGGGATGATGAGAAGTTAAAGAGACGAATGTAGTGGCCATGTCCACTGATACTGATGATAACGAAGCTATGCTCATGCTTATGCCTTCACTGCTCTACTTTCTTCTAGATTTTGAGAAACAGAAAGAACAGGTTTTACCGTTTCAGCCTTCAAGGGTTTTAGATATTTTTTAGGAGAGTTTTCTTTTTTCTTTTTTTGGAAGCTTGATTTTGTCAACCTCCTTTCCTCTCCTTCCAATATTACTACTTCGTGCTTCGATATAAATTGGATGAATTTTTTTTAAAATATAAAACAAATATTAAGATGATAGAGAAATTTTAATAGTTTTATTAAACTTAATTGAGTGGGTTAATTTTGAAATCTTTCGATTTAATTCTTTGTCTAACTCAAGTTTTTAATTAAATTATGTAAAAGCTAGCTTGACTTAAATCGATCGATTTTACAGGTCCAAATGCAATCTTGATGATCGATAAAAATATGACTTAGCTTTTCATAAATCGAGACAATCTGAGTTATCTCAATAAACTCGCAAACCATACTAACCTCATAGAAAAATAAAATAAAAAGAAAAAAAATATAAAACTAAATTCTCAACTATCTCAATATTAAAAAATTGAATCGATAAAAACAATTTTAAAAAAATTATAATAAAAAAACCATGTGTAAAAAAAAAACACAATATGAAAAACATTGTAGCAATTCACGATATTTTGTGAGGAAAGCTACAGTGTTTTCCCTACATCATTTAGCTTTTCTTATAATAAGTCCTTTGGCCCGCCTTTTGTCGTAGATCAAATCAATCTTTTTAAAAATAAAAAATAATATTAAGAGTGCGGACTTTTTTTCAATACTATTAAATCTCGATAAAAAAGATAAATCTTGAAATTCTTTAATTTGGATCCTTATTTAGTATAAGTTTTCAATTAAATCATGTGACAGCTAACTCAATGTGAATTAATTTATTATTAGGTTCAAAAGAAACTTATATGTTCGGCAAAGCACGGATCAACTTAAAAAAACATGAAGAATTTTTTAAAACAAATATTGAGAAGATCGCATATTATATGACTCTGGTAATATGAGAGACTTGATTTATGAACATAGTTGGGTTTAATAAAAAAATTTTAAAAAAATTACTTAATTATATGGTAAAAATTAGATGTTTATAATTTCAAGTATCAATCCTAAAATAAATATTTATTAGAGTCCGTAATAACCCTTAACAAAGTAGGAAAAAAAAACCATTCATAAAGTATATCGTCCAACCACTTCAACATTGATGCATGGAATGTGAAAAAATAAAATAGTTTATTTAATTATTATCAACATTAAGTAAAAGAACAAATTGTTCCAAAGTTAATGATTAAGCCCCTAAAGTCAAGTTTTAAAAGTGAATTTTTTTTAAAAAAAAAATGACTTTAGACCCGAGTTAAATGTTTCTTTGTATTTATGGGTGTTATATAAGTGTTATAGTAATTTAACTTTGTAAAAAAAAAAAGTAACAGTAACCTCGATCAATTAAAAAATAAGCTAATTCACAATAATTGAATGAGTGGGAATATGAAAATCATTGTAGAAAAAACCAGTAAATTGACTATTTCAACCCATACTAATTGATCTAAACAAATCTTCTGGCTCTTAGTTAATATTTCAAATTCAGAACCTGTGAAATTGAAAACCCGAGTTCAACTAAGAATTTCAACTAGCAACTAATTTAATGCTAAATTATACAATTAAAAAAAATAAAAAAAAAGGTAACCAAGGAGAAAAAAAGAATGAGCATCAAATATGAAAGGATAAAAAAATGAAGGGGTGAAATTGAAATTGAAAAAAATAAAAAACTATCTTAAATAGAAAAGGAAATTAAAAGAACAATGACCAAATTTAATAGACAAAAAAATTAAATGAGGATGTAATTGAAAACAAAATAAAATCAATAAAAAATAAAAAAAAATTAAGAGACAAAATCAAGAGAAAAATAACTTGAAGGGCCGATGTGAAAAATATGGAGGGTTATGCATGAATTTCTAGGTGAAAAGAGAAAAGAAAGAAAAGGATCTTAGGGACGCATCGGAGGTCCATCGACTACATGAGCTACATATAAAGGAAAAGGAGGTCGAGACCAATTGAACGACGCGAAGAAACCAAATTTTTGACCACCGGAGTCGGTTGTACGCGCCTTCCAAAGACGGTGGAGCAGCGGACACACTAACACATTCAATGCATGTATCAACAATTTTCTGCTTTTTTTATTTTTTGAAAATACAACTCTACGCTCATGAACCAAATATTATTACAAATAAACCATCATGCAATTATGAATTAGCCCTCGAGCCAAGCTTTTGAAAATTTTAATCCAAGGGTAATAGATTAATTATGCTGTAGCAAAACAAGTTAAATGCCTGAAAAGACCATTTACCATAGTTAAATGATTTTTTTATTTTAAAGGTAGCAAAGTTATTTTACTATGCAAATGCATAATGAAAAGATAAAGACACCACTAAACAATTCCCAAATAACAAATAAACTAAATAAAAATATCATTTTATCCCTAAAAAGGTAGAGATCTAAGAAATTTTTTTAAGGGAATAATTGTTATTTCATTGATACGATCCATAGTAAATAAATGATACATACGGTGATTTTTCTACATGTTTTAACTTTTCTCTTTCTATAATTATTGTTAATTTAATTATAATGAAATTAATTAAAATTATCATTAACATTAAGAATTAATAAAAAAAACTAAAAGATGAGAGGTTTTTAACATACCCTTCCTCACAAAGTATTCTTCATTACAATAGTGTTTTGTTTGTTTGTTTCTTATTTTTTTTAATTTTTTTTCAATCAATGTTTTTTTTTTAATATTATCATCAAATGTTAGATTTATTTTTTCTTGAGTTATCTCATGTTTATGACATGAATTACGAGTTTGATGGGTTGACTTGATTGATTCTGTTTTTTTAATTAATTTTTATTTCTCAACTTCATCATTTAGTATTGGGTTGATTGAGTATTACACTTCGTGATTTGTTTTATTTGTTTTCTATTAGGTTATTTTGATATCATGACCCGAGAATAGTGCTTAATGTGTAAACTTGAATTGACTTGGATCGTTTTTGTGTTTTTTTAAAAAACAAATTGAAAATGGGTTTTTACTATACCCCTCTAATAAAGTTTGTTTCTTTCTTTTTTCTTATTTGTTTTTTTAATCAATGTTTTTTTTTCATTTCATCATTTAATATTTAATCTTTTTATTGGGTTATCTCATTTTCATGACATAGATCACGAGTTTGACAGATTAATCTATTTAACTTTGTTTTTTTTTCTTTTTAATTAACTTTTATTTCATAATTTTATTTTTTAATATTAGGTAGATTGAGAATTAGACTTAATGATTTATTTTATTTGCTTTCTATTAAGTTATTCTGATATCATGACCTAAGAATAGTGCTTAATGCATTAACCCGAGTTAACTCGAGTTATTTTTTGTGTTTTTTTAATTAAAGAAGGGTTTTTATTGTACCCCTCCTGACAAAACATTATTTATTAGAATAGTGCTTTGTTTGTTTTTTTTTTTTAAAAATTATCATTTAATATTAAATTTGTGTTTTTTATTAAGTTAGCTCAATTTCATGACAAGAATAACGAGTTTATGTCTTTTTTTTAATTGAAGAAAGGTTTTTATTGTATCCCTCCTGACAAAGCACTATTCGTTAGAATAGTACTTTGTGTTTTTTATTTTTATTTTTTTCAATCAATGTTTTTCTCTCTCTTAATTTCATCATTTAATATTAAATTTGTTTTTTTCTCTCTCTTAATTTCATCATTTAATATTAGATTTGTTTTTATTATGTTATCTCACTTTCATGACACGAATCACGAGTTTGACAAGTTAACCCGGTTTACTCATGTTTTTTTCTTAATTAACTTTTGTTTTTCAATTTTATCATTTAATATTAAGTTGATTGAGAATTAGGCTTCATGATTTGTTTGTTTGCTTTCTATTAGGTTATTCCGGCACAATGACCCTAGAATAATTTTTAACAATTTACCCGAGTTAACTTGTGTTATTTTTTGTATCTTTTTTTAATTGAGTTTTTTTTTTCAATCTCATCATTCAACATTGGATCGATTAAGAATTGAGTTTCATAATTTATTTTGATTTGTTTTCTATGAAGATATATTGGTCTTATGATTAGGGTCACGGGTTTTGATATTTTAACCATGGTTAAATTATGTCATTTTTTTATTTTTTATAGAAGATTATCTTAATCTTATAATCCGATCCTTTAATATTAAATTTATTTTTTATTGAATTGTTTTCATTTCATAACTCAAATAATAGATTTAACAAGTTAACTCACATCCAATTTACAACAATGCTGGCCTTATGGGCTGCAGTTTTGGTTGGGATTTGCAGGACTAGCAGTTTACGTTGCCAGTTCATTGATCATTCTTGCTTGGTTTCTGCTTCGTTTTGATGTAATTAGGTTTGGTTCTTTTTCTATTTTTTTCGTTTCGGGTTTTCTTTTCAGATTTGACAGTGGTGACTTTTGTGCTTCTGTTATCATTTCATTATGTCCTTCACAGGGCTTATGCATCTTTTTTACAGGTTTTTTGACGCTCTGCGGAGCTTCTCATCCTTTCGTTTGCTGCGTCTGTCTTGGGCTTGCAGGTGGGCTATCGTTCTCCATTGTTTTGTGTTGGATGCTTTTGCTTGGGGAGTTTCTTGGAGGCTTTGTGTTGCTTGCTTGGCTATGTTTATGGTCTGTAAATTTCTTTTTTATTTATTTTTAATGCGGTCATCAGATGCTTCAGCTTCTTCTATTTTTTTCTTGCTTATGCTCTGTTCTTTGCATCTCTTTTTATCTTGGGTGCTACGTGTATTCTTTGGTTGATTGTGGTCCCTTTTTTTTAACTGTATTATTAAATTAACTAGGCTTTGAATTTAATCAAATTAATAATTCAACCCTCCAATCTTTTCTTATTTTTTTAAAAACATTAGTATTTTCAAAGTTTATTTTTTTATATTAAAAAAAAAATATTCCACTTGTGATTTAGTGGGAGACATCTATCTATTCACTTTTCATTTTTAGTTTTTGAGAGATATAAAAGTTAGAAGTGACTCAATTGAAAAGCCGAAAGAATTCTTGAATGTTGCTTATCCTTTTATTAAGTTTTCCTTCATTCAAACATTGATAAACCTTTGTTCTGAAGATTGATTTTTTTGTAGTAGGGTATGTCATTTTAAAGGGAGGTGATGTGATGTGTCGTGGAATTGTCATTTAGATTGCTAATTTGAGATTTTGAAAAAAATTTGTAAATTAACCCATCAAAAACCTTATCTTGAAGAACCAAAGTTACATGCAATTGATCATTTTCACATTACACTGATAACAAGACGCAAATAAGAAGTATAAATCACAACGAAGTTAATCAATCATTCGAGAGTTTGTCAATTCAATCAAGAACTTAGCACAAGAATCACTCAACCACACAAAGAGAAATAAACACATAATATGCGACAACTTATAGGTAAAATTTATCAACCTTCAAATAGTATTAACAATTGGTTTATATAGTAGAAATTAAGCTAACCCTAATTTGACTTAATGAACTCAGACTTGATAAATAAGTTTTAACAAATTAAAAGCTCAAAATAAAAAAAATAAAACCTAACTCAAATAACTCTTAAATGTTGCAGGCCTATAATAACCTAAAAGATAAATATATAATAGATCAACTAATTAAAACAAGCTCAAAGTCAAATTTTGTAATTTGCTTTTAAAGTTGAAGTCCAATTTCAAATGAATGATTACCCTTTATCTTGATAAATTAGGAGGTCTACCATATGTCACTGAAAATATATGGATGCATACTTTTCAATGCAACTAGAATCACATCAAAATTCATTTTGCAACTCTAATT
Organism: Populus nigra; assembly: GCF_951802175.1. NCBI lineage: Eukaryota > Viridiplantae > Streptophyta > Magnoliopsida > Malpighiales > Salicaceae > Populus > Populus nigra. The sequence continues at coordinate 29,574,968 of NC_084852.1, read as the reverse complement.
ATGGCCAAAATATAGCGAAAAATCAAAACTAACAAATTTGAATCTTCTTATTCCAATCTTTCTGTAATATCTGGAAACTCCTCTACAAGCCTTTCTTGAACATAAATCAAACTAATCAAGGCTTATTCTTCATTCTTTGATATAGTCTTGAAGTCCACCTTAACCCATGCATCTTGAAGAAGTCCGTTAATTTCTTTCTTCAACCTCTTTGCTTTAAATCTCATAACTGGACGCAATGGAATCTCCAATGAATCTCTTGGTGTTGAAGGTAAAATAACATTATAATGCAAACTCGGAGAGTAAGAACTTTAGAACCTACAAACAAGATAGAAACAACTTAAGAAAGCTAAAATTAGATTGATAAAAACCAGAGTCAATGATCACTTGAACCAAAAAATCGAAGTTATTAAATGAAAGACTTCAACCTTTTAATTATAAAGAATAAAAAGTTGGAAGTACAAGAAAGAACGCCACAAAAACAATTATATTTTTATAAATCTTGAAGAATTCAATGGAAAACCAAGAATATAAATAACCTATTACGCACACAATATTATTTATGAAATAAAACCAAGTTTTTATTTTGTTTTGACCCTTCAAAGAAAGTATTTATAGTTTATAAAAGAATCAAACCTCAATGAAATAATGAGTTGAATATAAAATCCAATTAAAATAAAAACCTAAAGTTTATAAAATAAATAACAAAATCCCAAAACTAATTGAATTGCAAGCTGCGTACATTTCCTCTGTAAAACAATGATTGCTGAAAAATTCCTTGAAAAAGAATGCTTGTACTGCCAAATTTATGACGTTGATAAATAAAGAATTGGGTTGAAATAAAACTCTACATGAACTATAGATTATATGCCATTGACAAATAATATCGTTACAAGATATGGAAAAGCTCTGCCAACTTTATGTCTCTTAGAAAATTAATGTTTGCTGAATGTAACGTAAAGATTGTAGCATAAAAAATCCTTTCAAGATAAGGATATGTTGTAGTTGATTTTTTATGGGCTTGTATTTTGGATTTTAGACGACAGCCTATGTACGTACCCGAGCTGCACAAGCTAGCTTAATGGAAACCAAGCTGGGAAAGCAAGGGGTAAACCAACAGCTAGAACTTCAGAGAGAAAAAGAGATGCAGATGACGACCATGGCGATGAATTAGGTGGTGGCAATGAACCAGCCAGCGAGGAAGAGGTAATTTCCAAATAAAAAGGCCAAATCAAAGAGAGAGTTGAAGCCTGAAAGTCCTGGAAAAAATCCTCAAGCAAAAAAAATAAAATAAAATTACAAAGCAAGTGATAATAACAGAGAAGATGACGATGAAGAAGGTGACGGCGATACTGGTGATAGTGATGAGATGAAAAACCCGGAAGAGGGACTAATAAGAAACAAGCCGCTGTAGGTAAAGCATCCAGGAAATTGGTACTCAACAATCAAAATACTAAGAAACCAAATAAGAAAGCGAAGTAGATTGTTGCTGTGAGATATCACATGGTGCTTTCTTGCTGCCCAAGCCTGAGCTCTATTTTTTTTTTTAATCCTAAATATCCGAGTTAATTTATACGTATCTCGACTAACAATACTAAAAACAGGGGCTATTAGCATCTGAATTTAGTAACGGATAATTTCATTGCTAAATTCAAGAAATGGATTTGCAACGGATTACATATATTATTTTTTTAATATTAGCAATTATCCATTGCTAAATTCAGGAATGGATTTGCAACGGATTACATATATTATTTTTTTAATATTAGCAACAGGCTTTAACAACTAAAGATAACGTAAAGTTTGCAACGGATCATCCGTTACTAATTAAAAAATTAATTATTTAAATCTTAATATAAAACCAAAATTATATAAACTGTTGATTACTTTTGATATGATAAAATCTCAACCGTTTAAATCGTAAAGTACTCTCCCCCCACACCCTTAGAAACGTAAACAGAGAAGAACAAAACCAACAGCTGAAAATTAATTAACTCCCAGTCTCCTTCGTCTCTAAAAACATCAATAACCGTAGAAAAATCACCCTCTCTTCATCGATTTGATTTTCCTCTGTCCCAAACTTTTCATCTTCTTCTCATTCATCTTCAACATCTCTAATTTTTGTTCTTCATCTTCTTCTCCTTCATCTTAACAGTTTCAATCTTTCTCTGTAAACCACAAAAAACACAGACCTATGGCAACATCGCACCAGACCCATCACTATCACCATCAAATATCCTGATTTATCCCTTCTCTGATTTACCCCTTCTCTTTGTAAATAGGTTGGGTTTTGCACTCTTTTCTTCAATAATTCAGGTAATTAATTTAGGATTTATGTTTTTCTCTATTGCAATTTAACATACGCTAAAAAGTTTTAACCTAACTTTCTCAATCTTAGGTGTTATTATATTGTGTAGATTCATCCCGCTCACCTATAACTCAAGAACACAGGTAACGATTTTTTTTATCGATACTTTGAATAATGGTTTTAGGCTATTAATTCGATAATATAAGGTTTATGAAATGTTTTTATCATGATCTATAACCTAATTATGCATGTTTAATTGAAATTTATCAAAACCCCCAATTTAATTTTTAGGGTTACAGTTCATAAATTGAATGATTTTAAACAACTGGACCAATGATGGTAATTCATGTATCTGGAAGAGAGTGATTGATGGAAATTATGCATGTTTAAATAAAAATTTATCAAAACCCCCAATTTAATTTTTAGGGTTACGGTTCATAAATTGAATGATTTAGGCAACTGGACCAATGCTGGTAATTCAAGTATCTAGAAGAGAGCAATTGATGAAAATTTCTTGTTACTCTTATAGTAGATTTATTTTGTACTATATTCCTAAATTTCAAAATTGAATATCTTTTAGAAGTAGGATAGACTCTGATTACTTTTTGAGAACTGCATTAAGAAGTTTGTTTCTTGTAAATTGATTTACATTGATGTATAAACTTGTTCTCCAGGAAAGTTTTTTAGTAATTTAGAATAAGGCTTACACAACCTGTCTTTTCTGTCCTCATGTTTCTCACAGATGAAATGTTTCAATTATGTTATAAATTTTCAGTATATTCTTCCATTAATCAAGTATAGAATTCTTTATGATGGTGGATGGTCAATTTAGGAGCTACTAGTGCTGATATTATTTCTGTTTTTCATAGTTTAACTTGGATTTGTTTTAAAGACTAGCAATGGTTATAGCTGGATGAGTTTAACATACTGTTTATGTTTTTTTTATTTTTCCAGCAATATGAATGGCTTATTAGATCACAATATAAACCATAGAATTGGCTAAGTCTGATTGGGTTGCAATAAGAAAACCTCCACCTTGAGCCGTTGATTCTTGGGGCTTAGGTAAGTCTATTTTGCTCTATTTTTAGATGGTTGCTTAATTATATCATGCTTAATTTGTTTGTTGGGCATGCCTATCCTAATCTTTTTAATTAATTGGAACTCTGCCTTTCATTGGGACAAGATAATGCATATTTAAATTTATTTTCCTTGTAGATCCTAGTTTTGGAGGTTTATGTGAACATAATGCTGGTTATATTCACTTAAATTTTCTTCGCATGGAATTGTCTTTTTTCTTTCCTTATTCAATGATAGTTTGTATAAAAAAAATTAATTGAATGATTTTCTTTCATTAAATCTGATATCGAGTTTATTTTTTGATGGAAATTATGAGACCAAAATAAAATCTGGAGGTGACTGAATAATATATCAATTAACTGCAAATTTCTTCTGATTGTTGCTGGGAAGTCGGTAGTTCTATGCTGTGAATTCTTGGTCCTGTACTGCCCTTCTATTGATCTGACTTTTGGTTAGCTAGGTTTATTTACAGCTAAGTTATTTCTGCTATGCTTTGTGTACCTTGTTGTTTTGCTTTTTGAACTAAAAGCATCTCATTGGAATTTCGTTTTATGCAAAGGCTCAGTTTTGTAGAAAAATAATGTCATAACCATACAGATTCCTATTAAGTTATAGGTTTTAAGAGATAATAATTAGAGTAAATTATAATTTAGTCTATGCATTTTTTATGATTTTATAAGTTAGTCATTATGTTTTTGAAAACCATAAGTTAGTTTCTTGTTATAAATTAAATGTTAGTTATTTTGAAATTTCAAAATGCACTTATAATCTTGTTCAAGATTGAAATTTTTCAGGTTAGATCTTAAAAGAAAAAAAATTGTTATGAGAAGACAAGTGCCAAAAAAATATTAAAAATCTATAGTTTAACTTGGATATGCTTTTTGTTTTTCGTAATTTAACTTGGATTTGTCTTAAAGACTAGCGATGGTTATACAAATTGGATGGGTTTAACATACTGTTTATGTTTTTTATTTTTCCAGCAATATGAATGGCTTATTGGATCACAATATAATCCAATAGAGTTGGCTAAGTCTGATTGGGTTGCAATAAGAAAACCTCCACCTTTGGCCATTGATTCTTGGGGCTTAGGTAAGTTTATTTTGCTCCATTTTTAGATGGTTGCTAATTTATATCATGCTTAATTTGTCTGTTTATCATGCCTATCCTAACATTTTCAATTAATTGGAACTCTGCCTTTCATTGGGACAAGATAATGCATATTTAAATTTATTTTCCTTGTAAATCCTAGTTTTGGAGGTTCATATGAACATAATGCTGGTTATATTCAATTAAATTTTTTGGGCATAGGACTGCCTTTTTTCTTTCCTTATTCAATGATAGTTTGTATAAAAAAATTAATTGAATGATTTTCTTTCATTGCAACCCCCTATCTTTTAATTCTAACATTCCTTAATAAATGCATTTTAAGTGATTATTAATTTGGGCCTACAAAGTTGCTATAAAAAAAAAGACAAAAAAATCATGATAATCTATAATACTTTGTTTCCTACCTAACTATTACAATCATTTATGATGTCCCAAAAGTCATTGGATAAAACTTTGAATGCCTTAAAAAGCAATATCAAGCAATCTGGCATCAGGGTGGTAGATTATTAGGATCTAGTTTCGTATTCTGTTTATTCACAGCATAGGTTTATTATCAAAGATAGTCTCAACCAAGATCTCTCTTTTTTTTTATCATTACAATCCGATTAATCTATCAAGGTGTATGTTTAGCTCTAAGTTTAAAAAAATCATTTTTTTTACTGTGTTTTTCATCACAGTCCCCTATTGGCTGAATCATTTCATTCCTTAATAAATATGTTCTACATGAATATTAATTTAGGTCTACAAGATTGCAGTAAAAAAAAAAGATAAATTATTATGGCAATCTACAGTGGTTTGTTTCCTAGTGAATTGTAGTGTAGTCAACAATATTTTCTCCACACTTTTTAAAGTAGTTTTTAATTTTTTTTAACTCAATAAGTGTTTTTTTGTTATTTAATAACATATGCGTATAAAGCTAAATTTACCTTGCAAAAATATTCAATTTTGATCAATAAAAATATATTTATTAATTTATTTAATAAAAAAAATTAAAAGATTCTATAATAAATGGTTAAGTGATGTAGAAGGCGGTAAAAATCAAATTAATCGTTCAAACTTTCTTTATTTTATGGGGGCAATGATGAATATTTTTAGATATTGAGTTTTATTATATTTGAAATTTAATAATAAATTTATGTACGTAAATAATTTCAGACAATAAATTATTTACTGTGCTTATTTTGATACAAAAGAAAAGGAAATCAAACTCTTAAAACATGTCAAGTAATTTGGTCAACTCCAAAAATAAGGATATAAATTATAGGGGGAAAAGCAACATAAAAACACAAGGAGTTCTGAATCAACCTGTTACGCAAGATACACCATGGGGATAAATTGCAGTCATGCATAAGCACTACTCCTGTTTTGAAAGAGACCATAAAAAGAAGAAAATGATGCGCTCGCAGTGTAACTATGACTGTAAGATGCTTCATTGGACTTTAATCCTTGGCTTATGATAGTTTTCATCATATAGAGATCATCAACTCGCCAAAAAAACAGGAAGAAAAATAGAAAGGAACTGCGGAATGAATCGAAACATAGGACACTAATGATTACAGACAAGAGATTCAGATGCTTGAAGAAAATAATTATCATGAATTAGCACTGTATTATCATTAAAAAATAGTGCAAACCAATATTAAGATGTAGTCCTTTACAAGCATAAGGTGTAATCTATATTGATCAACCTGAAGTGATTGGGTAGGACAATCTATCATATCGGCAACAGGGAAAAGAGGAAATCAACAGGCAAGTGATCACCTCGGCAAAGTTGCCACCTTTTTATTTTCTGTTCTTGAATAGACTGCTACTTAATAGTTTTCAACAATTGCAAAGTTCATTTTAGCATACGATATTAAGTAAAACCACTACTCTAATAATGTCAGCAACAGGATAAATAACAATATTGTTTAAATTTGGATTCAATTAATAACCTATTAGAATTCTTATATTTCAAATAAATTATTAAATCATGTAATTAAATTCAATTTTAATGCTTAAAATAATATATGTGAAAATGAATTCAATTAGAAGGTTTACAAGATTTATGTGCTGAAGCTTGTTAATTAGTATCACCTCATTTTTTAACCCATTTAATCCTTGTCTAGACCTCCTTGTCTTTATATATGTGTAAGCTGGACAAATAATTACAGTTTGTTTATGTGGTACATATGTTATTTTAAATGACTGTTTAAGTATTAGTAGTTAAAGAAGTATGCTTATTTCCAAAAATGCTTATTGGTGTTATCATGTTAATTAGATTAACATGGATGATCGATCGTGGATGTATCGTTGTCTTATGGATAGTCGTCTTCGTCCTGAATACATTACAGGTGTTAAAAGATTTATTAATTTTTCCTTTTCAATTGATAAAAATATATCCGGGGAAAAAATTAGATGTCCTTGTGTAAGGTGCAAAAATCAAAAGTTTTTAAAGGTAGATGATGTTTGTAAACATCTATTGACAAAAGGTTTTTTACCTTGTTATGAAAATTGAACTGTACATAGGATACCTTATGTCGCAGAACCAATATTGGCTGGACCTTCATCGGTTGGAATTGGTCATGTTGTGAATGATGTTTGTCTAGAAAATCTATATAGGAATCTGGTTATGGATGCAATGGGGGTTGGTAATGCATACTATAATGAAAATGTGTCTAGTCCTGTGGCAGCAGAGGAACTTCCAAATCCGAAGGTAACTAATTTTTTTTAGCTTTTGAAAGCTGCGGAGGAGCCTTTGTGGCAATGTTTTAAAACTCGGACCGGCCCGACTGGTCGACCCGGGACCCGGCTGACCCGGGCATGGGACCGGTCCGGGTGGAGGCAAAAACCCGGATGGAAATTGGCCCGGTTGACCCAGGACCCGGTCCACCCGGTCAAACCCGGGTGAGACCCGGTCAATTTTTTTTTAATTGCCAGTTATTAAATGACGTCGTTTTGGCCTTTTAAAAGGCCAAAATGCTGAAGACTAAAGACTGAAGAAGAATGAAGCAATATCAGTTACAATTTGCGAACCTAATTGAAACCCAGCTGATCGCAGAGGACGTCTTGACAGAGGAGCAGAGGACTTCCCACCGCTTCCTGCCGTTGCTTCTGCCTCTTCTCTTCCTTCGACCTCCGCGTCCCGGTCTATTGCACCTGCTGCCTCTTCCGGTTAGTATTGCAACTACTCTTTCTTTCATTCTTTTTGTCTCATATCACTGTTAGACTTGGGAATTTTGAAGCATAAAAGAGTGTGTGTGAGTGCAAGGACTGTGAACTAACCCATATCTAGTCAAAGGCATGTGCTTTATTTCATGGACATAAGGATTGTTAAATTGAAAACACAATCTGGGTTTTGCTTGTTTGATCAAAAGTAATTAATTGCGTGGTTAAAGCTTGAATCTTGATCTTTATAGATTAGTTTTTGTCCATGGTTTTTAGCTCACATGATTTAGTATATTACTAGCTATTTTTAGCCATTTTCATATAAAAGAAAACCCCAAAAAAAATTCAATACATGTTATGTGGAGTTGTGGATAAAAAGGCCGACTGCTAGTTTTACAGAATAATACTGTCAGAGTAGTATTAGTTCAAATGAATCTATGGTGTTCTTTAATCTGTTTCAATATCAAAATCCAGTGATCTTGAAAGCATATTTTTATTAAATATCCCAATGGTCTGCATCTTTTTTTTTTCTGTCTGCGCATTTTTTCTAAGAAAAATAAAGATACAAAAATTGTCGTGAGGTTTAAGTCCTGTGTGTCTCTAGCTATTTCTTATTTTTCAAGACAGGAATTAAACTCAAATGATCAATACTAACGTTTTTGTAATTCTGTTAGAGTTTAAAAGGGAAACGTTTTGTAGGAAATTAAGTTAAATATTACAATAAAACAGGGTCTAAGAAACCCTTCAATAGAAAAGAATAAGGAAATGAAAGAAAATTAAAAATTCTGAAATCTCATAAAAGTTCCACGAATAGCATTGCTCCCATTGTATTCAGTGTATTGTGTTGAATATGTATTGTGTCAATTACATTGTTAATTCTTTTGTATTGAATGAAAACCATGGGGCTGTCATTGTTAATTTTCTAAAGCATCAACTAAGTAGTTTTTTTTTTCTGTTATGTGTGATTAACAATGAGACTGTCATTGTTAATCTAATTTCAAAGGAGCATGCTGATGATTTATTAGGTGTTAACGAGATTGGCTCAATTCCATCGACATTTGATCCAAATTTTGCTCCTATGGACACAGAAGAACTTAATGTGTGTATTCAACAAAGGTGAATGTGTTGTTGATTTAGAATTTATGTTGTTGGATGTTTTGTTTTAAATATTTTAGAATTTATGTGGTTGGATGTTTTGTTTTAAATATTTTATAATTTATATTTTGTTTGTGTTCTGGATATTGAATTAAATTTATGTTGTTGGTTTATAATTTAAATTTAGTTTATGTAAGTGTTGCATTGTAATTAGTTATGTGTTTTTTTTATAGGTGTTTTTTTTGTTGACCCGGGTCAACCCATCTGACCCGTGACCCGATCACTTGACCTGGTCGATGACCGGGTTGAGTTTCAAAACTATGCTTTGTGGGATGGGTGTACCAAGCAATCCAAATTATCTGCTTGTACACAATTGTTTAATATGAAATCAACTTTAAATTTGACTCAGACTACCTTCAACAAGTTTATTGATTTTACAAAAAGTTGCATGCCTAATGATGAAAATCTAGTATCAAATTTTTATGATGCCAAGAAATTTATGCGGCCACTTGGACTTGGTTATGAGAAATATGTTGTGTGTCCTAATTACTGTATGCTATACTATGAGGCAAATGCAATGAAAATAAATTGTGATTTTTGTGGAAGTTCACGATACAAACCTAGAAATCCAACTAGTAAAGGTTCCAATAAGGCGGAGAAGCAACTCCGATACTTTCCCTTGACACGAAGGCTTCAGAGACTATTCATGTCTCTATATCATGCCAAAGATATGACATGACATCATTTTCATAAGTCAGATAATGGGGTTATGGTGCACCCATCTGATGGGGAGGCATGAAAAGAGTTTAATCGTGTCCACTTAAGCTTTGCATTAGATCCGAGAAATATTCGGTTAGGGTTATGCATTGCTGGGTTTTGTCCAAGGTTGTTAAAATCGCGTTTTTACTTGTAAAATCATATGATTTTACGAGTCAAAACATGCTTTGCGTGTTGAATCGTTTGGAAAAATCGAAAATGGGTGAAATCGGGTGAAATCGCATAAAATCGCGATTTCAGGACCGATTGAATGATTTCACCAATACACATAAACTGAAGTAAATTTTTCTCCCATGCTCCAGCTGTCCGGCGCCTATTGGCTGGCTAAATGCACAGTCACTCCAAATCTTCACTCCAATCATCGCGCCATATCGCATTTTGGGTGTTTCTTCCTTTTCACTGAATACAAACCCCTAATCTCTTTCTCTATTAACCAACCGGCTACCACAAAAGTGGTGATGATCAGTCCAGTCTTCACTCCAATGACCCAGTCATCGGTCCGGTCTTCATTCTAGTCATTAGTCCAGTCTTCACTCCAGTCACCAATGCTCACGGTCACGGCTTCCTTTTCATCAACAGCGGCGAGGCGGCGACGATCTCCTTTCTTTCCCATCATCAACAACTCACGACTTACTCTTCAATCTTCATCAACAGCGGCAAGCCGACAACGATCTTCTTTCTTTCCCATCATCAACAACTCACGACTTCCTCTTCATCAACAGCAGCAGGCGACATTGCTCTCCTCTTCAGCCTTCATCATCAACGGCTTCCTCTTCATCGTAAGTTGCTCCCCTGTATCTTCAGCCTTCATGTGATTGCCCATGATGTAATATTCCCCTGTGTAGGCCTTCAAAATGTTAAACTGTAATAGTGTAATATTCCCCTGTATAGATGTTGATGAATTGAATTGATGGAATGATTTTATAATGTTTTGCTTAGTATGATGAATTGAATTGATGGAATGATTTTAATGATTTTAGTGTAAAGCTGATGTTTTTCTTAGTATCCTGATTAAGGTCCTTTCACCGAAATCCATTAGTATTGCCCCGGATAGGATTCCTGATGATGTTTTGTAAAACTGTAAAAGCATTGAGTTTGTTTAGTATGATGAATTGATTTTAATGGAATGTATTTGCCTGATTGAATGTGTCTGTGGAATGTGGAAATTGGAATGGGTCTCTACCTGATTGAAATTGGAATGTGTCTCTGTTTGATTTTACAAAAAATTTAATTGTATAGTATATTTACTGAAGCAGATTGAAAGTATTATAGTTTTGTGAATTTATAATATATAACAAAAAGTTTGTTAATTATTAATTAATAAAAAGTTATTTAAATTATGTATGAATTTTTATTTGAACCATGTATTTTAAAGTGCTATGAATTTTTATTTGAAGCATGAATTTTTTTTAATGTATTTTAAAATTCCTTACAATTTTATGATTTTACGATCCGTTTTTACGATCTAAGTTTGTTTTGCACTTTTCGTGCCGTGTTAAAATCACGATTTTAACAACTTTGGTTTTGTCCATTTGACATGTCTTCAAATACATACTCTTGTTAGCAAGTAATTGTGACTATTTATAATTTGCCTCCATGGAAGTGCATGATTAGACCATTCATGTTTTTGACAATGATGATTCCTGGGCCAAAGAATCTGGGGAAAAAGCTTGATGTTTTCCTAAGACCTTTGATTGATGAGTTAAAGAATTTGTGGTCTGTTGGTGTTAAAACATATGATGTATACAGAAAGGAAAATTTTCAATTAAGGGCAGCTTTAATATGGACCATTAGTGACTTTCCAGCATATGGCATGTTATCGGGGTGGAGTACTCATGAAAATCTATCTTGTCCTTATTATATGGAGCATAGCAAGGCTTTTAGATTAAAAAATAGAGGGAAAACTATATATTTTTTTTGTCATTGACGATTCCTACCCATGAACCACCCATATAGATGTCAATCTGATAAGTTTTTGAAAGGAGTAATTGAAAGGCTCCCTCCTTTACCTCGTCCATCTGGTTTGGAAATGTTAAACGAAGTGTCAAAGTATACTGAGGGACGTATTAGAGGTTCATCATTTAATGATAAAATTCTTGGCTTTGGTGTTAAACATAATTAGGTGAAGAAGAGCATTTTCTGGGAGCTTCCATATTGGCATACAAATTTGATTCGTCATAATCTTGATGTCATGCATACTGAGAAATATATCTTTGACAATATTTTTTATACAATAATGGATTGTCCTAATAGAAGCAAGGACAATTTAAAGGCTAGGTTGGATATTCAATTGTATTGTAAGAAGCCAAATTTACATTTGCAACAAGATACGAGTGGTCGGGTTTACAAACCTAAAGGCACTTATTGTCTACACAAGAAACAACAACAAGAAGTTGTCATGGATGAAGGAATTATCATTTCCTGATGGTTATGCTTCAAGCATTTCACGATGTGTGAAAGAGGCACAATGTAAGGTTTCGGGGATGAAGAGTCATGATTATCATATCTTCATTCAAAGACTTCTTTCAACAACTTTCCGACCTTACTTACCTAGGCCACTGTGGGAGGCATTAACTAAACTGTCCGTATTTTTTTCGAGATATTTGTACAACAAATTTAAATGCCCAACACATGGAGTTAATGCAAATGAATATAATTGAAATAATTTGCAAACTTGAAAGGATTTTTCCTCCACCATTCTTTGACTCTATGGAACACTTGACGATACATCTACCTTACGAGGCAAAAGTTGGTGGACTAGTTCAATATCAATGGATGTATCCATTTGAACGGTATGTTTTCATACTATGTTAATTTTATTCCCTTTTTTATTTTAAAAAATAAACTAATTGACAAAAATGATATAGGTATATGTTTTATTTGAAGAAGAAAGTGACCACTAAAGCTAAAGTTGAGGGATCCATATGTGAAGCATACTTGATTGATGAAATTACCAATTTTGCATCTCATTATTTTGGTGATGACGTGCAAAAAATTTAAAATCGAGTTCCATGGAATGATGATGGTGGCCTTAAAAGTCTAGATGGACGTCTCTCTATTTTTTCCTATCCAGGGAAAAAATTATCCAAAAGATTTTATAGAAGATAGTTGTCACATGCTGAAATGTAAATTGCACATAACTATATGATATTCAATTGTCAAGAACTGAAGCCTTATTTAGAGTAAATATGAAATATTATTTTGTACTTAATTTATAATAATTTATTATTAACTTTAACATTTTAAAATTTTAGGCAATGTCGTCAAGAGCTAAAGTCACAACAACCACATGCGAGTGATGTTGAAATTGAAAAATTATGCGAAGAGATCTTTCCAAATTGGTTAAGAAATAATTTAAGTATTTTAATAAAATTAATTTATATTTTATATGAATTAGTTACTTTAAAAATATTACTAATCTCTTTTAAATCACTATTTCTTATGGAGTTAACTATTATGCTAGGTGGAATACCAATCTAACGGAATTGAAAATCAACTCTTTGGACTTGCTATGGGCCCTTCAACTTCAGTGAAATGTTATAATGGGTATTATGTGAATGGTTTTAAATTTCATACTCAACATTATGATCGTTCTAAAAAGACAATGAATAGTGAAGTTTGTGTGAAAGGAAGTTGCTATGATGATAATGAACATGATTATTATGGAATGCTTAAAGAAGTTGTTCGGCTAAAATACTTAGGGAGTAAGTGCAAGTTATTTATGTTTAAATGTAATTGGTATGATACAAAACGAGAGATTAGAGTGCATCGTTCAAATGGTTTGGTTGAAATCAAGCATACATCTCGACTACACGGAAATGAAGATTTTGTGTTAGCACACCAATGTCAACAAGTCTATTATACATATCCACCTGGTAATAAATCCTTTGAATGGTGGACGGTTATTAAGACAACTGCTAGAAGTCGTTATAATGTTGACATGGGTGAATTTATTCAAGATGCCAATAATATGAGATCATTTGATGTTGATCAATCAGATGAGATTTCTCAACCATGTCGTGTTCTTCCTACTTAAACACTTGATGATCCAAATATACTTGTTAACTCATCTTATTATGAAGAAATCGGTCAACATGAATTGCTTCAACTTGACATAAATTGGGGAATCGAAGATGATGAAGAAGAAGAAAAAGAAGCTGATGATGATGATAATGGTGGTGGTGGTGGTGGTGGTGGTGGTGGTGGTGACGACAACATGGTTTTGTGTGATAATGATGACATGGTTAGGAGTGATGATAATAATAAGAAGCACAAGTTAATTATATTTCATAGTATATCTAATGAATTATCTTTATTATATGTATGGATGATTTCATATTATTTCCTCATACTACTTGACAATGTTTAGGCTTTCAATGTTTTTTCTTTATTATTTTATTCAAGTATGTGTTATGGATCACATTACATATATCATTTTTATTGACCTTTGAAACCATTTCTAACTTTTCAAGTATCAATCTTTAAATTGTGATTCTGATGTTATAGTTTATTTTGTGATTTGTCTTCTTGCTTATAGATGTTGAAGCATGAATGAAAGGGTTCTTCCTACTCAATGTTTTTATTTATAGGAACAAACATTAAGGTAAGCATACTCATAATTTTGATTTCTGCTTAATTAATTATTTAGATTTTTATTTTTATTATTGTTTGTGTTAATTGGCTTTTGACAATTTAAACTTCACGACTGACTTTTATTATTGCAAGGAATGCTTAATGAAATGGTCTTGATGTTATTTATATATTTGTTTTTGTTACAGTAATTATTTTATTTGAAGTATAATATTTTTTGAAGTGATGGCTATTAAGTGGATAATCCATACTGATTTTGAACATCATAAACTAGATATTGTTTATAATGAAGTTGCACTTACAAAAATACATCTCAAATATTGTTTGTTTTCATTCTAGTTATGGCAGTCTTGGGAAAATATCTGTGAATTTTTTGTTCCTGATAGTTTAACTATGAGCTAATTTATTGTTATGTTGTATGTATTCATATGATAATGTATATATTTTTTCTGGTTTTTAGCATGCCTCGATGAGGATCCATATTAGATTCTAGGAGTGACAGGTCCACTTCATCCAAATCATTTCAAACTACATCAAGGCATAATAATAAAGGATCCACATTTCATCAACCTTTGTATCAGAACGCAAATGAGTATTATATACCTACTTTGGGGAGTACACATCCTCCTCAACATGATTATGGGAGGGTTGAAGCATATCAATATTGTGAGGGCTTTCGCTTCCAAGATTTGCTTCAAACTCAAGAAGGTTTCTCTCGAGATAACCAACTTGTTTATGGGGGACATAATTCATATAGGAGTTATGAGAGAGTTGATGATGATGATAGTGATGATGATGATGTGAACAGTAGAGATGAAGATGAGGAAGACGGTAGTAATGAGAGAGGTGTATGTGATGAGGATCAAGATGGTGTTCCATCAAACCACGGTTTAACATCTTCTCCATACAATTATGATCAAAGTGTTAAAAGGAAGGGTTTTGACACACCAATAGATCCAATTACAAGAAAAAAAGAGCTTTGTTTGTATGGAACAACAAAGTAAGTTCAAACTTTTAAAAACTAACTTATTAAGGTTATAATTTCAGGTATGAAAAAAAATTACTTATTATTACTTATTATTTGTTTAATATAAGTTTGTTGTTATATATTTTCAGGTTTAATAACGCATCATGTGGACATACAATCAGAGATATTTTGAGGTCCAATATTAAGGGAGCATGGCACTCTTGGGAAAAAGTAGATTCAATGTGCAGGGATGAACTCTTTAAAGAGTTTAAGGTAAGAACCAACATTAATTGCCATATTCTTTTCAATTTTGATCACTTTAATGTAGCACTATGAAAATTATCAACTGAATAGGTATAGAAGTGTGTTAGTAATTGTCTTGTTATTTGTAACCATAAATTATTAATTGAATAGCAGGGACTGATTTGTGTTATAATTTGTTCTTATTTCTTGTTTATTCTTTAATATCATTTAATTTCTTTAGTTATTACATCATCTTTTGCAAATTCTGAACAAGATAACACAATATGATTAATTATTTATATACTTTGAAATTTTGTGCACTCTTTTTACTTGGTATATATATTATTTGGTAGAAAAAATATTCCTTTCTTGAGGAAGATGAGTCGATTGTTCGTAATATTTGGGAAGATAAGGCTAGGATAGCTTTGAATCAACAATTGACATGAACTCGCAAGAAAGCCATGTCAAAAGAAAACACTACAAATATTATAGATTGCCTTGATAAAGGTCTTGCTTGAATAAACAATGATGACTTGAATCAAATGATCAAAGATGTTTGGTCCACCCCTGAATTTCAAAGGAGGTCTGAATCTACTAGGAGGAATAAATTAACCAAAACAGATGGCAAAATAAGCACTCATTCTGGAGGAACAGTGTCATTTGCATCATATCGAGCTAACATGGTAAGGATTTTTTTTTGTATGCTTAAGATAATGAATTAAAATTTGTATATTTATCTTTTATAATATTTATTAATCTTGAAAGCAAGAGGAAGCTGATGGAAAAGAACCTCCATGGGATGATGTCTTTTCAGCTTTGCATCAAAATACTAAGCAGTCTGGTAGCTTTGTCGACAACAAGTCTAAAAAAGTGGTTGTATGTATTTTTATTTGATTATTTCTTAATATAACTTAAGTATTATTAACATTCAAATGAATTTATTGTTGCATGTATTTAATTTGTAGGAAAATTATAAAATGGAGATGATTTCAAAGTATGGAACTAATCGAGAAAATCATCATTTATTTGATGGAGCAGCTTGGTGTGTAGCTTCAGGAGGAGTTACAAAGGGTAGGGTATATGGTACACCTCGTATGCCAAAATCTATAGTTAGTATAAGCTCTTCATCACATTCCTACTCGGTGGAGTCATCATATCCCAGTTCATCGTATCAAGCATTGCATAAGGAGATAAAGAATAAAGAAGAGGAGATAAAGAAAAAAAATAATTTTATTCTTGAAATGAAACGACAAATGAATTCCATGAAAGAATATCTTATGAATAATCTTGGATATCATAGTGGGACATCAAATATTGGCCAAGGTATGCCACCACCTTTGACCCCATCAATGTCGTCACCTATGGCTCCCCAGATAATGACACCTATGGGTCCCACATCTCAACCAATTTATCGACCTATACCTCGACCACTATATCCTAATCAATCTTGTGTCGATCCACAATATCATGGTTCGTCTTCGCAACCAGCACCATGATTGTATCTTTTGTTGTTTTTTTTTTTGTATTTCGACTTAATTGTGTTAATGCAAGTTTAACTAAATTTTTATAATATGAATATTATTTTTATTCCATTTTGTATTAGTGATACAATTATTTTTAATATTAATTTATGTTGGTTATATATATTCTACAACTTTTAAAATATCAATAAATAATTAATTAAATAAATTAAAAGTTACTTTAATAAATAAATAAAAATTAATTTATTAAAAATAATATACTCAGCAACGGATTCTCCGTTGCTAAACTTAATGCAGATTCTCCGTTGCTGATTCACAAAACTAGCAACGGATTATCCGTTGCTAATATATGCAATGGAAAATCCGTTGCTGGTTGTTAGCATCGGATTATCCGTTGCTAATTGTAAACAATAGAATTTTCATTGCTGTGAAATCAGCAACAGATAAATCCGTTGCTAAAAAATCAGCAACGATAAATTTGCATCCGATATTTGCCGTTGTTGATTCCATTGCTAAATTGTTTTAGCAACGGATTTTAGTATTATTTGCAACGGAGTAGTCTGTTGCTAATTACTATATTTTTTAGTAGTGTAATATTTTAATGTCCGAAAGTTAACGATCACGTAAGTCTCAAGTGGCTCTAAAATTTGTGGCACTCGAACTGGTGATCTCTAAAAAACAGATCTAGAATCTGACCAGTTGAATTACATCCCAGAATTGCATTACCCTTAAATTGAAAGTATGGAAAGGAGGTGGTGCATCTAGTTCTTACAAGTATTGGCAGTGAAATGGATTTTGTCATGACTATTGGTATATCTTGTTTA
The DNA here is from genome assembly GCF_951802175.1 of Populus nigra. Taxonomy (NCBI): domain Eukaryota; kingdom Viridiplantae; phylum Streptophyta; class Magnoliopsida; order Malpighiales; family Salicaceae; genus Populus; species Populus nigra. The sequence goes on along the minus strand of NC_084852.1, from coordinate 29,557,355 downwards.
AGGTACTGCAATTCTGTGCATGCCGACGGCTCCTATTAATTGTATGACCAGGAGGACTCTCCCTTTCAGGTGGTGTAATTTTTTTCCGAATGGATAATGTTAATAAAATTTTCTTAAATTAGCATGAAGGCTGTTTGAAATAAACACGTTTGTGATTAATTTCTCAAATCCCATGAATTAATAAATGCTCTCCGTTGCTAAAATGAATGCCCATAAAAATTGTGGCGGCCAACCCATGGAAATTCCGTAGTTAATATAAGCTTCTTTTACAGTAACTAACTAGTTTTGTTGCCCATATGTCACTGTGGATATAGATTTGAGATGTGAGTAATGTTTTTGTAAGTTTTTCTAGTAAAAGAGTAGATAGTGGTGAACTTTTTTGAAGTGTCTTTAATTTTGGTCTAGCGGCTAACTTTAAAATCTCTCAACCTAATTGTTTATACAGGCTAAACTTTAAATTAATCATGTGAGAGTTAATCTAATATGATTAGATTGATTTGACAGAGTCAAATATAACCCAAATAACCAATATAAACATGGATCGAATTAAAAAAAATTTGTTAAATCACCCACGTTTAACTTGAATTACAAGAAAAAATCACAACCCAAGTAAGAGGCATGATCAATATGTATTAACCCGGGTGGTTAGCTATTGTTTTTCTTTCTCGTATCTTTATTCTTTCCTCGGTTGGCCTTGCATTGGGTTTGGGTTGTAATTCGAGTCTAAATTGAAGAGTTATTAAATAATTAGTAATTAAATTGAAAATTAAAGGCTTAAACTAAGGTGTGATAAGATTTTGGACTTAATTGAAAGGTTCCTATATAATTAGAGACCAAACTAACCAAAGAGGAAAACAATAGCTTATGTGTCGACCCATCGTGCTCTAGCAGCACATGCAATATTGTCGTACGTCTTCCAAACTCAATCGTCCATGATGTTCCCAAAAACATCTAGACATTCTCTTCCATGCATTACAGTTAGAGCGTGTCGCATTGATCTTCCCATGGAGGTGCCTACGACCTATTTATCTTTTCTTCTTTTTCCCTATTCTCTCATTGAAATCCACAATTTTTTATTGTTTTTTTTCCCTTGAGGGATTGATTGTTTCCTAATGATCAATTACAGTCCCTCAAATTTTTATCTCTTGTAGAACACAAAAATCCGATCAATCTTTCACAAAATCAATGATCTTGAGAAAAATGGCGGAATGCTTTATTTTTTTTCTTGATGAAACCAACTTTGATAAAATTAGCACTGTATAAAATTGTTAACAAATGCCAAAGTTAATTGTGCCCACCAGCAAGATTTGCTTACTTGGATTCATTCTGCCATAGGAGCAGCTTTTCTGGTTACTGATTGGTTTTCATCTTACCTCTCCTGTTAACCAAACAACTAGATGTATGAGTTAACATCCATCCTCCCACTCTATCATATTCGTCATTTTCCCATTCCATCTTTCCTGAAAAACAGACGTTCAGCACATGAAGAACAGTAAGGTTTTTTTATATTATTATTAATATTATGCTAAATGCTTGCCGCATGAATATTCTGATACACACAGAGAGATGAATAAAAAACTTTTGCAGTGTTATCTCATAAGATGTTAGAAGGAAATAAATCTATAACGTCTGATGATTTTCCTCTTTCTTTCCTTTTTTTTTGTGTTCATTTTCTCCTTTACCCGCTCATCTATGCTCCTGAAAATATCCGTAGTCAAAGGCCTGCAGCAGATTTCGGGGGAAACGGTAAGAAGAAGAGAAAGTAAGATACGAATTTGGCTACTCTTTTCAGAAAAAAATCGAACTGCTTACCCTCCCCCATCTCCAGTTGGGCAGTCATATTTCTCACCTGTGGTCAGACAGAAGCGCATCTGCGTCCAAATGATAATTCATGCATTGAGCTGATCAAAAGAATACTCTCAGAGCATCCACAACTTTCTCAGGCCTGTTAGTACCAGGACAAAGATTTTACATGAGAAAGACGGAGGGAAAGTGGTTGTGCAAAAAAATGAGGTAATAAGATTAAATTACCAGTCCTCTTGTGGCATATGGCCAGCGCCTTCTATTAACTTAAGCTTCACAGCATTAGGGTTTCCTTTCTGAAACTCTTCTGCCACAGCCTGAGGCAGATACTTGTCTGCTATTCCCCAGGCAAGAAGTATTGGTTTATCCCATCTAAAGTCCAGAGGCCATCAATACACGAAGTCCCATTTGAATAAAACTAATTCACGTGCTGCAGTACTACAATCTAAAAAAAGCTCTACCTACCTTTCAGATGCAAAGCCATCAGCGATTTGGCTTACAATATCTCTGAAGTTGATCTTCCTCGCGGCCTCAAGCAAAGCTGAAACAACAAGAGTAAAAGCATGAAACCCTTAATAGTCAAGACATTCATGTATGCTTATCCATCACCAACCATTTGCTAACTGCTGGTTCCGTTGAAGAGTGAAGTCACTGAAATTAAAGGGGAAAAGAAAAGCAGAAGAAGGAAGGACTTCTGATATTTTAGCTTACACAATTCTTTAAAACAGTAGTTTAAATTGTATTGCACGCCATGTCTGTTTTATGCTGCTAATGATGTTTTTAGGACAAAGTTTCTACAAGATTAGAGCATGATTTCTTCTACCAATTGTTTGTTAAATTCGCTAGTTATATCCATGCATAAAAAATGGAGATATATCAGACTGCCTTGAAGTGAATAAATATTAGACAAATCAAGGGCTGGGAATAGCTAATCAGGACATTACTTGCTTGGTTTCTTTCAGAATATATCATTTACCATTTATCGCAAATTTACTAGCAAATGTCAAAGAAGAAATGAAATACAAACCAAACCCTGGTCCACTGCTTGCCAAATATGGTAACCGATAAACGTCGGCCTTTTCCAGCTTCAGGACATAGCTGCAAAACAAGCGCATTCAGAGAAAGTAAAGCACGTATAAACTAAAAGTTTAAGCTATTAGGTGAGGTTCTAAAATATAATTTATATTATTCTCAAACACATTCCTTCAAATGAAAGCCCTTTGAGCTTGAAACTTGTATAGACCCATTTTATTTTGTGCTTAATTTTTATCAAATAAATAGGGATGGTGAGATTCGAATTCGTGACCACTTGGTCATCAAGGCTCTGATATCATGTCATAAAACCATCTTAACCCACAAGCTTAAACTATTAGGTGAGATCCTAGAATATGATTTATATTATTCTCTAACATTCTGCAACATAAAGCAGCTCAAGCTCCTAAGGTACTAAGGAAAATTGCTATCTTTACAAATCTTTAGGTGTCCCTCCATTGGCATGCTTAAATTTTAAGAACAGGATAGTGTCTGTGTCTTCACATCTGTGCTATCGTCTCTGCAAGCGTTAGCGCTCAGAACAGACTCTGAATTGCAGGCTTGCATGTATTTATTGATTTTGTTTGAAGGTAGTTTGATTACTTCCAGATGGTTATAAGAAAAGAGCAGCAGCAACGAAGGAAGAAATGCAAGCATGATTTGGATCATCTAGGCAAGAAATATAGACATTAACATGCAATTGACATTAGCTACTTGAGGGTAACGTAGAAGCAGTAACAAACTAAGGTGCAAGTTACACAGAGATCTGAGGACTGGAATTTGTAAATATAATATTGATAACTGTTGGTGTATAATATAAAACTATTCTTAGGATGAAGCAGTTATGAGTTTGAATCTTACTACCATTATTTTATTTAATAAAAATTAAGTACAAGATAATATGAGCATGTGTAAATTTCAAGTCCAAAAAGCTTTTCACTTGAGGGTGTGAATTAAAAATATAATATAAATCATATTCCGAGCCTCCCATCCAACAGTTTAAGATATTAGGTTGAGATAATTATTTAAAAAAAAAATCAGAGTCTTGTTCATTGAGTAGTCACGAGTTCAAATCTCCCCACTCACATTGTAATTAATAAAACATTAAGCACAAGATAGCAGTATAGACCTGGGCAAGTCTAATTAACAATATACGGATGGATGAGGCACTTGAATGGCGATTATGACCTCCAACAGACACGAGTCAGAAATCTCAATCTTGAACTGAGGTATGATCATAGGCTGCAGAATAGGTGTATTTAGAGATTCAGGTAAAACAACACGTTTGGAAACTTCATGTAAGACTCTTGCCATTTGCTTTCTTATTGGTTTAAGCTAAAAATACTAATGCATAGTGGAGCAGATTGGTCTCGGCACTAAAAATTAAATGTTTAGTTGGAAATGATAAAAACTGAGAGCATATATTTAGGATACCTACGGGCTGCCTGCTTCAATAAAGCGCTCAGCCATGACAGCATTTTGGCAGGTAAATTCACCATACAGAGGAATCCTGGATGAACAAATTAAAGGAAGTGCAGGTGAAAAAGCAGTGGGTTAGCGGGGTCAGTGTCGGTACATTTAAGAGAAACTAAGAATAATATATATGGATAGCTTAAGAACTGATATCGAAATTAGCACTTTCATTAAAAGGCTAAGCACTGAACCTTAGCTGTTGAAATAGTCCAGGAACAGGAGATGAAACTGTCACCGGACTATTCAAAATTGCTAGTTTTGATATCTTGCTCTTGTTTTTCAGGGCCCAGGTCAATCCATATGAACCTACAAGAAATCCCTTTGGGAATAGGAGAAGCATGTTAGGTATTGTTTACATGAATGGACTTGCAGCATTGATAGATTATCACGCTTGAAAACCGAACCCAGACCAAAATGCAGACTTCGGAAGTTTTGTAAACCGAATAGGTAAATATTATATGAAGTTTCATCACAAACATGCATGATTGAGTAGCTTTTGTTCAGCTAATTTATTCAAACCTGAACAACAAGGAAGAAGGGAGATTTGACCCCCAGCACATCAAGTAATTTATCAAGTGCTTCATGGAACTCCTTTTCTGCCACAGTTGAAAATTCTCGAAATGAGAGAATTGACGAGAATTAAAATGTTTGAAGTGCTTAATATCAGAAAACAAAACCTGTGTAGTCAAAGCCATATCCAGGTTGTGGCTTGTCACTGAAACCAAACCCTATCCAATCAGGTGCAAAGCAGTGGAACCCGGCATCTGACATCTATATAGGAAAAGGGTAATTAACTTTACTATCGAAGAAATGTGTAATCTAGCTGTAGATAATGGCTCAAGCAGGTAAGTTAATTTTCTGTATGAGTTGATGAAAAGGGCTTTCCATCTTTGATTCTACTCGTTTTCTCGAGGGAACTTGTTTTGTCTTTATTTGGCACCTTTCTTCTGAAGGAAAAGAAAATCCTAACACCACAGAGCACTGGTCACCTATTATTCAGGCACCTACACTCCTCAAGTTGTTGATGACAGCTAAATAAAGAAACTTAACACACAATTAGATCTTGTTTAAGCAGATTTTGTTTGAAACAGAGGAAAATTTTGCCAAATTCCAGGCATTAAAAGGGTAGGTATTTCCATGCAATAAGCTGTGGTTATAGCTCAAGAACATGTGAATCCAGCAGAGTGGTAACCTACATAAAATCCTGAAGCACAATCTCAGAACAATGTTATCAAGCCATGAAGACAAAAACCTCATCTCTTAAATTCTTCTGCAGAAATTGACCTTTCAAGTTACAGTTCAGCTCAGCAGGTGAGAAATTTTAAGAACTTTGCCGTAGAGAAATTTATATGAAAAAGTCTAGGCAGTTTAGACATTGAAAACAAAAGGAAAGTATGAAGATAAATTAGAAACCAGGTAAGCAACCTGAGACATGACAACTCGATAACTGTAAGATTGTGCTGGCGCCCCATGTAAGAAGATAACTGTTCCACGGCGGCTGTCAGGAGATCCTGCCATCCAAACATATATTTGTCAAACAAGTAGTTAGAAAGAAAAAGGAAGTACTGTTGGATGCCATGGATAAAAGTTTTACCAGTTTCTCTCACAAACCATATTAGCTCCCCAGATTTTATGTAGGAGCCATTTTCCTTTCCCTTGTCTTCTATCCTCTGCATCAGAAAAGAAATTAATGAATGCCACGATAAAGAATATATTTCTTTTTTTTTGACATAATGACAAGCACTACTGTTTTAACGAATTTTATTCAACTAAAAAGACTACATGAACAACACTGAAATGATATGGCTTCTTGAGCTCCTTGATTCAAAAAACAAAGGATGTATATGCCTTCGCTAAAAATGGCACTGAACAGTTTAATCGATTGCCACACAGACTCATGTTTCAAATTCAAACATTTGATATCACCTGAAATTACAATTCGACCCAGAATCTTATATTAAAATCTCTTAACAATTTCAAAAAGTAATAAAATGATGGTTATGTGTAACCCAAAAACTTGAAATATTTATTTCACTAAAACTAACAGACTGGACAAAATTATTGAATGTTCAAGATTAAAAGGGGGCTTGAAAAACATCACTCTACATTGAAAACAATGAAGTAAAATCTTAAAAAAAAAGTCATGCAAGTTAAGTTGTATATATGCTTGATTGAGACAATTTAATTTAGTACTGCTAGCTAGCATAAGCTAAATTAGTATATAAAAGAATGCTTACATAGAGCATTTGGCCAACATTGCCATCCTCAGCAGGAGACTCAGGGAGCTGAATGGAAGAACGACTGGAAGGATTATCAGTGACAAAACCAAAGGGGTTGAAAGCTGGTGCATCTTTGTCTTTTTCATTGTCTTGGCTACTGTTTGTGGCATTTGCTATTATTAATGTCCCTCTTCTTCTTCTTCTACTTGAGATCATACTTGTTTTTGTGCCTGTATTAATGTTGCTGGTGGGCATAGAAGCAGGAGGAGGAAGAGGAGAGAGCAGAGACCATGTAGCCATTTTTGGTTTTGCTTTGGGAACGTGTGTGAAGTGAGAGACATACAGTCTTCTCTTTCTTTTGTTTTTAATTTGAAGAAGTAATTAAACGGAGGCCACATTATTGTTATTCATTTATTTTGTGGATATAATTTGACAAAGGGCAGTTGTGTTCGTGGCCTCACGCGCTTTTCCAGTGGCTATTGATGATTCTGCCTGGATTCTATTAACGGGTTGAGTCAAATAAGATAATGCAAAGATAATACAAATATTACAGAAAAACCATTTCTTTACTGTTCTTAGTGATTAGAGAGTGACATCGTGAGTTCTATGACCAGGAGAGTGAAGATCAAGTCTTGAATTTTAATGCTACAGCTAAATGATAGCCATTTACAACAAAACTGGAAAGGACTTGGCTGTTTGTTGCTTGCTTGTGCTAACATTGGTTGTTCATTCAACTTTTGCAGATAGAAGAAGGTTCCCAGAACAGTGAGCAGCTACGGGAGGAAGATAACCTTGAAATTGGGATTGAGGGCGATGACCTTGGGATAGAAGATATCGACCTGCCTGAAGGCAATGATCTTGAGGACAACTGCGAACAACTGTTTGATATTGAACACCATGTCCTTGAAAACAACAGAGCTGATGCTACAGTAGAAGGGTGTTTCAGAATGGTGAGTCCCAAAGGAAGGATTATCCACCACCTGTTGTGGGGATAGAGTTTGAATCGTATGATGACGCCTATAGTTATTATAATTGCTATGCTAAGGATTTGGGATTTGCTGTAACTGTGAGGGTTTTAAGACAAGCAAGGAAGCGCACAGCCATAGAAAGGGAACAAGAACTGGTTGTCTTGCCATGTTAAGGTTGAGGTGGAGGGTGGATGAAGTCAAGCCTGAGCACAATCACTTGTTTGATCCTGAGAGAGCACAAAATTCAAAGTCCCACAAGAAGCTGGATGCAGATGTGGAAGTACGGACAACTAAATTGTATCGAACAGCTGCTGTAGACCCACTGGGCTATGGAAGCACACAGTACGCCTCCAGTTTTATTGTGTTTGTTTTTCATCGTATTTTATTACAACAGATCAAACATTATTCTCCATCAAACATCAACCAACAAACTCAAAATCCATCTTAGACATGCACTCGAGGGCCTAGCTGCTGTAATCAACCGTGTGACTTGTTCCGCCCTCATCCCGGATTTGACTCTTTATGTGCACGCCTGTCACTCCCGCGGTGCCTGACCTGTCCCTGGACTTGCAGGATGTCCAATGGACCGTGGGGAATAGTCGTGGTGCGCGCAAGCTGGCCCGGACACCCCACGTAAATCAAAAAAAAAATCCATCTTAGACATGTGTTGCACAACCACCGTCAAGATCAAATAACTCTTCTTGGCCTAGCGGTGGGAGGGGCTTGACTCCTTCCACTGCTTCTGGGTTCAAGTTCTAATGTGTATGTCTGTCATTCCCGTGGTACCTTATATATTCACTAAGTTTGCAGGGTGTTCAGTGGGTCGTGGGATTAGTCGTGGTGCGCGCAAGCTAGCCCGGACACCCACGTAAATCAAAAAAAATAAAAAATAAAAAATAACTCTTATGGAAACCATCTAGGTGGTGGCCCAATGATAAGAGCTTGGGACCAAGAGGTTTGCTCCCTTTGTGGTCTCAGGTTCGAGCCCTGTGATTGCTCATATGATGGCCACTGGAGGCTTGCATGGTCGTTAATTTCAAGACCCGTGGGATTAGTCGAGATACCCGCAAGCTGGTCCGGACACCCACATTAAACTAAAAAAATAATAACTCTTATGGAGAAGATAAACAAACCATAGTCTCGTACTTAATCCTTTATTTTATTTTAATTCATAACAACATGTCATCATGCGCTTGAATTTATAGAGAGAGAGAGAGAAAGACTTTTTTTCCCTTTATAAATGCAGTAATCTAGACATGTTCTTTTATATATATATATATATATATATCTTTATGGGTCCGAACTAACTTACGCGTATCACAATTAATTTCTGGATTCATTGAACATCCTGTAAGCCTAATAAATAAGTAAATCACCGCGGGGTAACACGTGTACATGCTGAGGCTTGAACCCAAGATGCATAGGCAGGGAAACCCTGCCAAGACCGCTAGGCTACAAGCTTCGGTGCAATCTAGACATGTTCTTATTAGAGGTGATGTTGGTGGTGTTTGATATGGTAGTTTAACCGTATTTTTTAATTTTATTTTATTTTATTTTGAAATTAATTTTTTATGTATTTATTTATTATTTTAAGTGTTAATGTTAAAAAAATAAATTTTAAAAAATTAAAAAATATATTATTTTAATATATTTTTAAATAAAAACTACTTTTAAAAAGGAAAGCTTAATTAGAAAAAACCCAGTGGTTTTTTTATAAATATGATCGGACAGGGCATCGATTGGAAATAAACCGAAGTTGCGAGGATTCGGTATAAATACACTAAAAAGAACGGCACCCATAAAGCAAAATGGAAGAAATTTCTTCAACTAAATCTTTTTCTCCCACTGAAGTCCCTCAGCTCCATTCTGAAACAAAAATCACTCACATAAATTTTCCTTAATCCTTGTCGGGTTTTGAAGCTGAGTTGGTGGTTTGGTGCTTGGTTTCTTTACAGGTAGAAAGAGGGGTATCTCTTGATTTTCAGGTGAGTACTCATTTTGGTCGGAGATGGTTACTCTCTTTTTGTGTGTACTTCAAGTTTTGATGTGTTCCTGAAACAATAACTTTTCTTGCTTGTAAGATTATTGCTTGTTAGCACCAAAAGAAAAGAAAGGAAAGGAAAAGATTGTTGCTTGTTTATGTCAGATCCTGATTAATTCTCTTTTGGAGGTAGATAACTGCATGATTGTGCATTTCTTGAGATGTTGAAGAAGAATCTATGTTTTCGTAGTCATGGGCTTTCTCTGTAAGGATTCTTTATGCCATGGAAGAGAAGTGGGTTGCTAGCAAACTAATCTCTTTGTTAACAAACCTGATAAATTAATTTCCAGTGATTGTTACTTTAATTTAAAAATTATTTATTTATTGCCATTTGGTTTTGAGTATTTTGTAGATGGAAGAAGAGTGTCTTAACACAGAATCGGTGGGAAATGATGATGCTGCTGATGAATGTGGGATTGAAGGAGATTGTGCGATGACGGAATATGTCAATCAGACTGGTGTGATTGAGAACCCCCTGCCTCCTTCCGTTGGCATGGAGTTTGAGTCCTATGAGGACGTGTATTACTTTTACAATTGCTATGCCAAGCAACAGGGATATGGGATTCGAGTAAGTAATACATGGTATAGGAAGAGTAAAGAAAGATACAGAGGAAAACTTAGCTGCAGTAGTGCAGGCTTCAAGAAGAAAAGTGAAGCAAACCGACCAAGACCTGAGACAAGAACAGGCTGTCCAGCGATGGTGAAGTTCAGGTTGATGGAAAACAAGAGGTGGAAAATTATTGAAGTCGAACTTGAGCACAATCACTTAATTACCCCAGGAAGCGGTAAATTCTATAAATCTCATAAAATTATTGGTCCTGGGACCAAAAGGACATTGCAGTTAGATGGTCCTGAAGAAGTACAGAAAATTAAGCTGTTTCGCACTGTGATTGTTGATGCTGAGGGCAATGGAGGTGTGGATACTGATGGAGGACAGTTTGGGAATGATGTTCTCCTGCCCAGTCAATTGAAGCTCAAAGAAGGAGATGCCCAAGCTGTTCAAAGTTTTTTTTTCCGCTTGCAATTGATGGATCCCAACTTCTTTTACGTGGTAGAACTTAATGAGAAAGGATACATGAGGAATTTGTTTTGGACTGATGCAAGGTCTAGGGCTGCGTATGGTTACTTTTGTGATGTAATTGCAATTGACACTATGTGCTTGACATACAAATTTGAAGTACCACTGGTTGCATTTATTGGAGTAAACCATCATGGACAACCTATCCTATTGGGATGTGGTATGCTTGCCGATGAAACAACCGAATCATATACATGGCTGTTGAGGGCATGGCTTACATGTGTGTTAGGACGTCCTCCACAAGCTATCATCACTGATCACCATAAGACCTTGCAAACTGCTGTCGCTGATGTTTTCCCGAGAGCTTCTCATTGTTTTTATTTGTCACGTATCGTGCAAAGAATTCCAGAGATTCTGGGAGAATTGTTTGATTTTGAAGCAATTAAAGTATCATTGAGTAAAGTAGTTTACTGCTTTCTCAGGCCTGAGGAATTTGAAGCAGCTTGGGAAGAGATGACACAGCATCATGGAATCAGGGATCATAAATGGATCCAAACATTATATGAGGATAGGAAAAGGTGGGTTCCAGCCTATTTGAAAGAGACATTTCTGGCAGGAATGTTACCGCTCCAGCAAAATGAAACTGCAGCTTCATTTTTTGAAGGGTATCTGGATAGACATACATCTCTCAAAGAATTTATGGACAACTATGATCAAGCTTTACAGGCGAATCGTCAGCTTGAATCCTTGGCCGATATGGATTCGAGGAATTCAAGTTTTATGCTAAAATCAAGGTGTTTCTTTGAGCTGCAACTCTCAAAGTTGTACACAAATGAAATCCAGAGGAGATTTGAAAGGGAGGTGGAGGGTATGTACTCCTGTTTTAGCACAAGACAAGCTTATGTTGATGGACAGGTGATGACATATTTAGTCAAAGAAGAAGTTGAAGTTGAAGGAAGTAAGCGGGAAACTAGAGATTTTGAGGTCACGTACAATGCATCCGAAATGGATGTTCTTTGTGTTTGTGGATTGTTCAATTTTAGTGGGTTCTTGTGTAGGCATGCATTGAGTGTCCTTAACCAAAATGGCTTGGAGGAGATCCCGCCTCAATACATCCTCACACGGTGGAGAAAAGATATGAAGCGGTCTTATGTTCTTGATCACAGCTGCCGCGGTCTTGACATCAATAACCCAATTCACAGGTATGATCATTTGTACAAATGCATTGTTCGGGTTGTAGAGGAAGGGAGGAAATCACAAGACTGTTCCAAGGCTACGCAGCAAGCTTTGGCCGACATGTTGAGCAAGCTTCATCTTGTAGAGGACCGGCCACCGGCCATGTAATACGTAAGAGTATTGAAAGGTAGAAGATAAGTGTGTGTGATTGTATTGCTTCTCTGTCAAGAAAGGCTGTAAGCTCAGGGAAACCATGCAGCTGACATATTCGAAAAATGTGTCGGAATAATCTGGAGAAATTGTCTTGTTGCTGAAAAAAAAAATGATTTCCTGGAAAAAATCATTAATTAGAAGTCGCAAGTTGTTCCTCGAGGACTTCCCAGCTCCGTACACCTGGAGGAATGTTGCCCTCACGCTACTCTATGAATGAATCTCGTTGATTATGGCTTTTTTATTTTTGGTGCCCAAAGTGGAAAGCCATGAGCAGAAAGTGTGATAGAACAAGCACTCTTCCCTTCCTCGTTCCCTAATTAGATCATGTTTGTAAAAAAATTAATTTTTTTAATGTTTTTATATTTTTTTAATGTGTTCATCTTAAAATTAAATATTTTTTAAAAAAGATTTAATGAATTTTTAAATAAAAAATAATTTAAAAAATAAAAAAAAGTGTTTGAAAATATAGTAGTGGATATTTTTAAAAGTTTTATTTTAAAATATATTAAAATAATATATTTTTTTATGTTTAAAAAATTATTTTTAATATTAACATATTAAAAATGATTTAAAAATATATTAATTTAAAATAAAATAAAAAATGAAAATTTTTTAAATTTTTTTAAACACAATTACCAACTAACCCTCCAAACCTAATCAATTTTCAAAACGTGACCGTAAGAATAATAAATAACGAAACCCTTTCTCACATCCTTCCTTGCCTCCTCTTCGTACATCCGCCGATGTGGTGAGCGCCTTCTTCACAGAACACGCACACACACACAAAGAAAAGAATAGAGAGAGAGAGAGATGAAGTTCAAGGCATTTGTGACTGAGAATGGCGTAAGTCTGTTGGACAGGAGATTCCTGCCTGCCTTGGATAAAATGGGAAAGATTTGCCATCTTTTCCTCACCAGAGAGCACGCCTTCTTCCTCCACAACCTCCTTACCACCCCGGACGGCATCCAATCCATCGCTCAGTTCCGCAAACAAGCTCTCTTCGACGACTATCGTATTTCCAGCCAGAATGAAGACCGCATTGCGTTCGCCTTTGACATCTCCCTCCTTCTTCGCGCTGTTCGTAGCAGTGTCAGTATTATTTCCAGTGAATCTGGGGGTGCGAATCGGCTTCAGGTTAAATTGGTGAAGAAGCTGCCTCCTAATTCTACTCAGCCAATGCCCTTTCTTACCTTTGAGACAAAGGGTTATAAGTCTGCTGTTATTCAAGATGTTCCCATTTCCAAGCCTCTGTCTAGGGATCAACTTCTGCAACTTCAAGCTGCTCTTGACGCTGCCCAAGATCTTCCTCGGACTCTGGTTCAGGTTCCTGATTTGAATCGGCTGCAGAACTTTGTTGATCGCATGAAGCATGTTGGTGATCTTCTGAATGTTTCTATAAGCAAGTACGGGGATCTTCACCTGCAGATTTCAACTACCTTGATCACACTTGGTGCTGAGTTTCGCAAGCTGTTGGTTGTTGGAGATAAAGCCCAAGCCCCAGATGAGGATCGAGATTTAAGTGCGCAGACTCGATCAGAGAGGGCGATTTTGATGGGAGATGCTCAGTCTGTGCAGGTCAGTGTAAGACACTTTTCTAAGAGTCTACAGTGTCACTTGGCCAAGCCGGATTGTGCTTTCTATGGGATTGCCCCTCAGGGTGCTTGTTTGACTGTGATATTCCAGTTCTTCATTCCCGGAACTCGTCAAACTGATAAATCTATCAGTCTACATTGTAGGCTTCCTGTCCTTGACCCAGGGTCAAGCTGAAGGTTAGTTCCTATCTTGTGTCTTTTTGGCTGTGGAGTATGATGGCCAGTTTTGTTGTTTTTGATTGAGTTGTTGCGACTTGGATTTGCGAACGTGCAGAAGTTCATATTATGATCATATTCCATAAATAGTTCAATGGATTTGGATTGCATTTACTGTGTTAATATCTCCCTTCCCTCGCTGGTTTTAAGGAAACATTGAACATGGAAGTGACATGTTAGAAGAAAATGCTACTTGAATTTATGTAAATGTGATGATGCGAAACCCTCATCAAAATGTAGCAGCATTTGGTTCTTGGTGCCTCTACTTATCCTTTCTCAGTGTATGATATGTTATTCCTTATGATTTGTGGTTTGTTGAAGCTTTACTTCACCATAGACTAAAACATAAAAAAAAAAAACCTTCCATCAACTTGAATTTGAAGTGTTCTCGTCTTCTTTTTCCTCCCTGTGTCATTTAAATCCGTGAAATTACAAACCAGTACCGGAAGGAACTAAGGGATGATTTATTAACAATGGAAAAGTATGTGTTCACTTCAGAATTGTTACTTGATGTGTTCGTCATCGATTTGCCTTTATTTATCGTATGTTCTATAAATTTGCTGCGATTGCCAAACTTATTTGCAAGGAAACATGAGCATGAATATCTGTAACTCTGAGAAAATTGTCTTCCCTCAAACCAAGAATTAAAAGTCTCTATTTGGCTTTGTTACTTGCAGTTCCATAGCTTCAAATGAGATGCCATCATTTGGCTTTGTTTGTCTATAATGATATTAGCTGACATCTAGATTTACTCAAGGGTGTCTCGCATGTTGCTGGTTATTTAGAAGGGTTTGAATAACTCCCAACTGGCTATGGTGAATCATGTTTTGTTGCAGTGAGGGAACAGATGGTAATTGAGCTTGATGACAAGCGGAGTTGCTGATGTTCGACAAGTAGTAGCATGAGTAAGAGAGTAAGCTAAAGCTGTTAGTGGTTGTTGACAAATTAGGTTTATATCTTGGTTGAACCCTTTGTGTAATAGCAACTGAATCCTTATATATGTTGTACTGTAAATGATCATTTTCAACAATAAAATGAAATAGTAAAGATTCTCTCATCTCTCGTTCTTTTAAAACTTTTGTAGACCTGTCATCTACTTCCATATTTGTGATGCAGCACTTTTTTATCCTGGGACTTTGCAAGGAGGAGGAGCAGGAGCAGCAATGGTGGTGTGTAATCTTATGAAACTTGTTCATACCGCATTGTTAATATAGGTTATGTGAACTTACCTAAGATTAGGCATCATTTGCTCTTTGAGCCTTTAATGGACAGTACTGTCTCTTTTGCTTTAGGATGTAACTGGTCACCGGCAACAAGTTCACGGACAATGCCATTCATCTCTATCAAGCTGCAACCTGGGGCTTTCTTGAAACTTGGTTCACTGTTTTTATTTGCTTTTAAAGTTATTAAGTTAATTTACTATACCATAAAAATATGAAGAAGATAAATTTGTCCGAATATAATAAATTAATGAATCATGTACACCATCAACAAGGACAATGATTTTTGTATAAAATGGCAAAATCATTATTATATTATTCCAATGTTTTGTATCTTAGCCTCCAGAAAACCGTATCTCGTTTAGGTTTTGTTAATTCAGCTAATAGTTGTATTAAACTTGAAACCCTAAAAACTAACACTGCGACCTTCTCACTGCTTTATATTGCGTTTTTTCTTTTTTGGGTGTGGATGCTTCAAATATCCAAGAAAGTAATTTCACTAATATTAGAATTAGCTATTTTTTACCTTTTTTATATAGAAAAAAACTAAAAAAACGAAAAAGGATTTAGCTCAGATGGCAAAGCATTCATCTAAAAAGATGCTAATGATGGACAACATTATCACAGCTCCACCAGACCACTGGTGCTTGTTAAAGTCTCTGTTCCGCAGAAGTTTATAGTATAACTTCAGAGGGAGGAACCATTGATGAACTATCTCTAGCAAAAGTTTCTTCAGTTTTCCAAGTATTCGAAGCCAAATTCCTGTATCCTTTGAAAGCGCGCATGCATGCATTTAACTTGTGATCGATCAATATACCTCACAGCTTCCCCATGGAAATGATTATTCAGAACCACAACTGGTAACATTTCCAGGCTAAAGCTAAATGATTATTCACCATAATCCAGGGGGCAGGTTTCCATCACCGAACTAAAGCTACGAGAAAGAGGAAAATGAGATGCTAATTTTGATTTCTTTTTCTTTTTTAACATACATGATGTAGCGAAGAGAATCCCACAGGAATGGAAACAGAACCCTGCAAATTGATATTAGCATAAACAAAAACGCTAATGGCAAAAGGCATTAATCCAAAGTGATCACTGAAACCAAGATTAGTTCCAAGTCTGATGTAGCATAACAAATCCTAATCAAATATCTTATATTGGCAGTATAAATGAGAAGAAAAGGGAAAAACAATTGCATACGCCTAAAAGCAAGTCAAATATGCCCAGGCTGTAGGACGAAAGATGTTCCTACATAAGACCTAAAATTCTTTCTTCACAAGTGCGTTAGAAATCTCCAGTGGTGATGATGACATCGATGATCCATGCTGGAGCCAATCCTTGGCGCAAACAAGGGCTTCAAGTGTTATAGGAAGTAGTGAACCCCTGTAGCTATCTATCTTTCTGTTTTCAGTGTCGAACACAGAATCAGGAGCAACAGTAGATACTGGTATTGATAAAATATCAGCAGCCATCTTCGAAAGTGTTGGGTACTTTAGCCTGTTTAGTTTCCACCAACCTACTACATCAAACTCATGCACACGAGGAAGAAGAGACTCCTCTAGATACTGATCCAATTCCGACTTCAAATGTTGCCCACTTGTAATCTCAGAAATATATATATCAAAATCTGAAAGCCCATCTCCAATAGAAAGCATAGGTAGATCTTGAGTGTGCAATTCTAGAGGCTGCATCTCTTGATGGATTACTTGGAGTTGCATCTCTTGAGGCGGCACTTCCTCTGTGCGCATCTCTTGCGGCGGTGCTTCCTCTGTGCGCATCTCTTGCGGCGGTGCTTCCTCAGCATGCATCTCTTGAGGCGGTGCTTCCTCTGTGCGCATCTCTTGCGGCGGTGCTTCCTCTGTGCACATCTCTTGAGGCACTTCCTCGGCATGCATCTCTTGAGGCGGCGCTTCCTCGGCATGCATCTCTTGAGGCGGCGCTTCCTCTGTGCGCATCTCTTGAGGCGGCGCTTCCTCGGTGTGCATCTCTTGAGGCGGCGCTTCCTCGGTGTGCATCTCTTGAGGCGGCGCTTCCTCTGTGCGCATCTCTTGAGGCGGCGCTTCCTCGGTCTGCATCTCTTCCAGCGGCGCTTCTTCTGTACGCATCTCTTCCGGCAGCGCTTCTTCAGTGCGCATCTCTTCAGGTGGGGCTTCTTCTGAGTGCATCTCTTGCAGTGGAGCTTCTTCTGCCTGCATTGCTTGAGGGTGCGCTTCTTCTGTCTGCATTGCTTGAGCTGGCGCTTCTTCTGCCTGCATCTCTTGAACAGATACCTCTTGGGAGGGAACTTCATTAGGGTGAATCTCTTGAACAAGTACTTCATGGGAGGGAACTTCTTCAGCATGAGTATCTTGGGGGTTTACTTCTTCAGTGTTAATATCTTGAGGGGGTACTTGAGAGGCATCATCACTCTGCATCTCTTGAGAAGGTGCTTCTTCCGTGTGTGATTCTTGAGGTGTTATATCTTGAGCATGCATTTCTTGAGAGGGCGGTTCCTGTGAGGACACTTCAGTGTGCATCTCATGAATGGATACTTCTTGGGAAGGCACTTCTTCCACGTGCATCTCTTGAAGGGTTAATGCCTGTGAGGGCACTTCTTGGACGAGTGACTCCTGAGGAGATACCTCCTGATGCTGGCCTTCTTGAAGAGGCACTTCATGAGGATTTGATGTGTCAGGGTGTGCCACTTGAAGAGGTACATGAGGGTGCAGTTCTTGGGAATATCCATCTGGAGCAGGTGCTGCTTCAACTTCTTGAAGAGTGTCTGATTGAGTAAGGCTAATATGCCCTTCTTCCACATATGCTGCTGGTAGATGAATATTGGGAGCAAGATAGTCTAGAAAGAGTTCATGAATGCCATCATCAACACTCTTGATCCACATACCAGCGTCCTCACCAAAGACCTTTGGGAAGCTAAATTCTAGAAGCTTCATCTTAAACCTTGGATCCATGACCACTGCAATTGCCAAAACAAGGAAGCAATCCTTCCAATATTGATCAAACTTTTCTTTCATGGGTTTGATCAGGTTACTGACAAAGGGGTCTTGGCTCATGGTTGCATGTGTCAGCTCTAACTGGATTTTGTACACTTCATGGTAAAATACATGGGCAGGTGGGCATGTTGGGCCTGTCAAAATGTTAGCTGCATCATATAAAAGCTTCAAGTATGTGCAGAGAATATCCGCCTTCTTCCAATCATCAGTTGATGGGTTTATCTTGTAAACAGGATCAGAGGTATCTAAGCACGCAAACACTTCCTTTAATTCACTGGCAGCCACCAGCATGTGGTAAGTCGTGTTCCATTTAGTTTGATTGTCAATAATGAGGATTTTCGTGCTAGGGACTTGAAGTTGTTGCCTGAGTTCAGTAAACTTCTCATCATGAGCTTCTGAGGTTTTCACATATTTCACACTTTCACGGATTCTCCCAACAATCTCGCCTGTGGCACTGAGTGCATTTTGTGCAAGATGACTTAACACTCGAGCATAGCAACTCCCTTTCAGTAACTGACCATTGAGCACAAATGGGTTCTTGACAGAAAGAAGTCCTCTTAGATTTCCAATTACATTCTCATTTGAGAAGGATTGATCAAGAGTGAGAGTAAATAACTTGCTCCTCAACTGCCAATCAGATAGGCAAGACACAACTGCTTGGTTGAAGGCATAATCAGAATCATAGAAAGGTAACGTGGCAACATTAAGGATTCGTCGCTGTAAATTCCAATCACCATCAATGAAGTGACCTGTTAAGAAAGCATATCCAATATCTAGATTTGAAATCCCAAAATCCAACGTAAGGTTGACTCGTCCAGGAATTCCACTGATAAGATTCAAAAGCCTTTGCTTCTCCCTCAGGTACACATCCACACATTCCCCTTGAATGGTGTTGAAACTCACCATATTGTAATGAGGTTGAAGAGTCCGGACAAAATCAATGAAACCCGGGTGTTCCACTATGTGGAGTGGATAATCATGCTGAATGATCATCTTAGCTATCTCATGGTTGCAGCGGTCCTGATCCAAGGGAATGCCTGAGAATCCAGGAGATGCTCGGAAACGTTTTTTAGGAGGGTCTGTTTTCAAGCCTGGTGTATATGGTGATGATTCATTTTTCTGACGGCTTACAGGGCAGATCCCCAGGGCAATATGTCGCTTGAGGTGACTGGTTCCTGCAAGCTTTGAACCAGTTATATATGCAAATGATTTCTTGCACTGTTTACAGCACGCTCTCATACAACCAGCTCCAACAGTTTCAATTGTGAAGTGTTCCCAGACAATAGACTTCTTTCTCCTGCGTTTACTAGGCTGTTCCTCAGAAGTGGGTGGTTCATTGTTATCTGTTGGGGTCACAGGGGTAATTGCCATAATGGGACTCATAGGGTCTTCTACTTCCATGATAAGGCTTAATCCTGCAACAGGATAAAATGCAGGAATTAAGTGGGCATGAAAAAACAAATAAGACGATAATGGAGAACTATAAATTTGATTCTGATGCAGATTAGTCATAACCAATTTCAAACTCCAACAAGAAAATGTAATAAAAAATAGCATTTAAACAGCATATTTGATTTTGCTCCTACTCTGAACATTGTTAAGATGAAAGCTGAAATGAAAGTAATACTAGCTTTTCCAGGCAAGAGAACAAGTGTTTACATTCATGATGAAGTGGTGGCACCTTACAAGTTAAGAAGCAAAGTAACGGAGGATTCCTGTCAGAATTTCAAAAGAAACTAACACAAAAGATGTTGGCACAGAAGTAGGCTCACAATACCCTCCAGTAAGCTGCCTCCAATCTATGGGTTTTTACAGCTTTGGGCAAAAAGGAACATCAATAGGTGATTAGTATTTGATCATGCAGACTAACCATTGAGCTCTTAGAACGAGTAATTTAGCATCCAGTCCAATAAATAGATGCAGAATAAGAGCATCAAGTGCATTAAAGGAAGTTCCATAATATCCCATATGAGAGAATTTCAAATGCTTATATGCCAGCAAATAAAAAAAGGGCCCGAACATAAGAAAATGCTTGTGTCGAGTGTACTTGAATGCATTGTACTGAAAATTTGGTGAGGATCGCTGCCAGATTGAGGAATTTTATCAAAGCTTGACAAGTCTTTTCAGGACAACCAGCAACCAGTACAGAGTAAAAGCTCCTAGGAATTTGCTATCCAAGAATACCAGCAAGCATGAAGTGACAGTAATATTGCAGTGAACTGAGCTATATCATAACTTCACAAACCCAAAATGAACTAAGCTACTACTGACAGGAGCATGAGCCAAACCCAACAAACACGAAAATCAAAATAACTCTAACCCACTAAACTGCAACATATTCCAGCATAAACCCTAAAGACGATTTTTAAGCCAAGTCCAGTAGCCAAAAACCATAACAGATCAAGTAAAATAAACAGAAACAAGTAACAGCAACTTCATCTGACCTTGATTCACAGATCTGAACTGAAGTGAGCCAAATCAAGAAAAGAAACAAACACCCTGCAAAAACAAACAAAAAAAATCAAATCAAAACCATTTTCTTGATTTCTTTTGAAAATTCAATAAAAATAGTTTTTAGAAAAAAAAAATTATGGAGGAGGAAGAAGAAGAAGAAGATGGGCTTTGAGGCTTACTTGATGAGCTGCGGAAAGCTTAGAGCTTTCTATTGAAAGTTTCGAGCTTTCAAATTAAAATTGAAAGAATCAAAAAAGAAAAAGAAAAACACCAAAGAAACCCTAAATTGGACCTTCAGAAGGGCTAGGCTAAGGGCTAAACAGAGTTTGAGTTTGCTGAGGGCCTCTTCTTGTTATTATAACCAAAAGAGAGATGGGGACAAATTTGTCAAACAAAAAAAAAATCAAACTTTGATATGGACTAATAAGCTTCGAGGTCCATCAATGTCTCTAGCCGTACATAGAGCCCACCTAACACCTATCTAACCTTGACCGTTGATATCTTCTGATGCTCTGGTCCCCGGTGGCCTGATCCAGCGGCTATTATTAATCCTATATTCATCTCAATTATTCACATTCGTTGTTTTGTTTGTAAAATTATTAAAAGTCCAAAACCGGCTTAAGGATATGGTCTTGAACATGGCTATAAAACCCGATCAGGACCAAGGGTTAAGGAATTGCTGTTGATCCGGTCAGGGAAAGGGGTCTTGAGTTATACAGGTCAATTTTGATCAATTTAAATTAATCTAGAAAAATTTTAAAAAAAATATTTAAAATTTTAATGTTTTACGTAAAAAAAACTTAAGAAATAATACATGTGAATATAAGTTATACATGTTATAAATAATTAAGTTTAAAATATTATTTCAAAAGGTTTTGTATCCCATATTGAAAAAATACTATAATAGTATGTTCTCCTTTTAAGTTGAAGTATTTAAACCAAAAAAGTTTTTTATTCTACATTGAAAAATCATAATTTTTTTCTTGTGAATATAGAGTATATATACTAAAAGGCTTCAAATTCCACACTGAAAAAATAATTTTATTGTGAACATAAAATACACACACACACATACATTGCAAGGCTTAAAATCTCACATTGAAAAAATAAAATATTCTTCTAGTATTTATACAATGAACTTTAAAAAGGGTTACTAACCAGTTAAAAAACATATAAAAAAAATAAGTCTTTTGCTATGAGAAAAAACACATTTGGAAAAAAAACTGGGTCTCAACTAAGCGGGTCAAACAGGTTTTGCCAGGTTTTTACTTATTCCGGTCTTTTGCTTTACCCAGACTAGTTTAACCACCAAATCGATTGGGTCCCGAGTTAACTTGCCAAACCGATCCGAGTTTAATAACTATGCTTGAAACATGCATTGCCTGGAATAGACCTTATTGATCTAAGATAAATTTTCAAAGATGTTTGTGAATGTTTGTTTTACAAATTTTTTTTATCCAAAAATATATTTAAATTAATATTTTTAAAATATTTTAATAAAAAATAAAATAAAATATGTTATTTAAATATATTTTTAATTAAAAAATATTAAACACTACGATATAGTTGCAATCCAAAGCATCTTTAAGCATGAAAGAGAAACCTAGTCTTTATTAAGAGGGTGTTTGAAAGTACTAGCAATTATTTAAAAAAAATTATATTAAAATATATTAAAATAATATTTTTTTTATTTTTTAAAATTTATTTTTGACATTAATAGTCAAAATGATCTAAATACACTAAAAAATATTAATTTAAAATAAAAAAATAAAATAAAATTTAATTTTTTTAAAAAATACTTTTAAAATAAAAAATAAACAAGATAAAAAAAAAAAAAAAAAAAAGAAGAAGAAGAAGAAGAAGAAGCAACCACGGCTGTTCGAGCATTGCAAAATCCAAGTAACGCGAAGAGCTCAAACTGAAAACTTGTTGAAAGAACTGCGTTCATCAAGCAACAAAAACTGAAGCAAGAAACTTAGCTGCCCAAGTTGAAGGCATTACAAGGGAAGCATAAGGCCAAACGACATGGAAAAACAACAGAGTAAAGCAGCATAAAGGTTAGAAAATAGGGGAGATAAAAGGGAAAACAGAGAAAGAAAAAGAAAAAGTGCCAAAGCCGAGATAAATAGCTTGTCAAAGACAACCACGTAAAGCAGTCATTATTGTTTCGAACAGCAACGCACACAAATAATTTGCATGCTCGAAATAACATAATTGTTCTTCATCCATTATAAAAAAAAAATAAAAAAAAAATCCGTAGGACAACACTGAAAACTGCAAAAGTTGCTCAGAGCAACAACAGACAACAGTCATAAACTCCTAAGAGGGTGGTGCTAGAGTGTGATAATAATTATTTTTAAAATAATTTTTTTATATTAAAATGTATATTAATAATTTTTTTATTTTTAAAAAATTATTTTTAACATCAGCACATCAAAACGATCCAAAACATATAAATTATATTAAATTTTAGCAAAAAAAATTAATTTTTTTGGAAACGCGGTTCGTTCCTAAACATATTCTTAAATAGATAATTTTTAATTATATTTTGAGAAAAAAAACATTAACTATTAAATAATAAGTTAAAGAGGGGGTGGAATTCACTGTTTATCTACACTCAATACATTATGAATTACAACAGTAATCCACAATTCATTTTTTTTCACTTTTTTGTTTTTTTGTCATTTTTTGTTTTTTTTCTTTTTTTTTCTCAAAATTCTCTTTGTCAATTTTACTTTTTTAATATTGAACTGGTTAAAAATTTTGCTTTGTAATTGTTTTTAAAAATATTATGGATTGCTACGGTGTTTCCCACATGTTTTTTCTATTTTATTTTTTAGTTTCCAAAATTATATTTGTTGATTTTATTTTTTTAATATTGAGCTGATTGAGAATTTATTTTTGTCATTTTTTTCCTTTAAAACATTGTTGATTGCTACAGTGTTTCTCCACAAAGTTTTTTTTATTATTTTTTTATGATTTTCTCTAAAATTATCTTTTTTCCATTTTATTTTTTAATATTGAGTTGGTTAACAATTATAGTTACAATATGTGAGGAAAGCATTGTAGCTTTCCTCGCAAATTAATGTGGATTGCTATAGTGTTTTTCCCCACATAGTTTTTTTTTTTTCTAAAATTGTCTTTATCAATTTTATTTTTTTAATATTAAGCTGGTTAAGAATTACAATTACAAGTAAGAGCCGATTGAGAATTTAGTTTAGTAATTTTTTTTCTTTAAAACATTGTTGATTGCTATAGGGTTTCTCCACATGGTTTTTTTAAATATATAATTTTCTCCAAAATTATCTTTTTTTCATTTTATTTTTTAATATTGAGCTGGTTAATTACAGTTACAATATGTGAAGGAAGCACGTAGCTTTCCTCGCAAATTACTGTGGATTGCTAGAGTTTTTTCCCACATAAGTTTTTTTATGTTTTTTTACTAAAATTATCTTTATCAATTTTTTTTATATTAAGCTGGTTAAGAATTATAATTACAAGTAAATACAAGTAAGGCTAAATCATATGAGAAAAACATTGTAACTTTCCTCACAAAACACTATGGATTGATACAGTTTTTCCTCACATGATTTTTTTTCCAGTTTCTTTTATGTTTTCTTTTTTTGTAATATTTTTTTTTAAATTATCTTTGTTGATGTTATTTTTTTAATATTGAGCTAGTTAGAATTTAACTTTGTAATAAAGTTTAATCATGTGAGGAAAACACTATAACTTTCCTTACAAAATACTGTGGATTGCTACAGTATCTCTCCACATAGTTTTTTTTTCTTATGAATTTTTCAAAATTGTCTTTATCAATTTTATTTTTTTAATATTGAGCTGGTTGAAAATTACAATTATAAGTCATTACAAATAAGGCTAAATCATGTGGGGAAGCACTGTAGCTTTCATTACAAAACACTTTGAATTGCTACAGTGTTTCCAGCATGGTTTTTTTATCCTTTATTTTATTTTATTTTTAAAAAAATTATCTCTGTCAATTTTATTTTTTTAATATTGAGTTTATTGAGAATTTAGCTTTGTAATTTTTTTTCTTTAAAACATTGTGAATTGCTACAGTGTTTTCCCACATGATTTTTTTAATTTTTTTTCCAAAATTATCTTTGTTGATTTTTTTTAAAATATTGAGTTGGTTAAAAATTATAATTACAATAAAACTAAATCATATTGGAAAAGCGTTGTTGTTTTCCTCACAAAACACTGTAGATTTGCTATAATATTTCTCTAAATGGTTTTTTTATGATTCTTTCAAAAATTATCTTTTTCGAAAATTATCTTTGTCGATTGTATTGAGGAAAACACTATAGTTTTCCTCACAAAACATTGTCAATTGCTACAACGTTTTTCCTCATGGGTTTTTTTCCTTTCAAAATTATCTTTATCAATTTTTTTAAATATTAAGTTGGTAGAGAATTTAGCTTTGTAATTTTTTTTACTTTTTATTAACAGAAAAGTCAAATCATGTGGCAAAAGCACTGTATCTTTCCTTACAAAACATTGTGGATTGCTACAAATCATTTTGTTCAATCTCTAAGTTTTTGATCACCAATACAACTTTTTTTCCATCATGAAATATTGGCTCCATCATACCTTTAGTTTCTATTATTTATTTAGCGCTGGTTCACAATTATAACACCATCAAGTACATTTATTTTATAAGCCCGCAGCAGCGTGCGAGTATATCATCTCGTTAGAAAATAAAACATGTTAGGTTAGGGAAATGGAGACAAAGACATAAATTTTTTTTGTTTGAAATAATTTTAGAGTGAATTTTTATACTTTCAAAATAGAAGATACAAAAAAACATGTTTCCAAAGACTTTTTATGGTATCAGAGCCTACTAGGGTCTAGGTAGGAATAGTAACATAAAAGACAGAATTCCTAGAAAGAACAGAGACCATTAGACAATAGGTGAATGCAACTGAATAGTATAAGTCCCGTTTGAGTTTTAGGGCAATAAATCCATATAACCTGCAACCTATTTCCTAGTTTATCTTTCCTTTCTATGGATTCCGTTTTCCACAAGACTATTTCTATTTCAGCTTCCTTTACCTCTGAATCTTCTGAAAGCAGAAGGATTGTACAAAGTGAAGAGATAACTATTAAAGATTTTACAAAAAACATTGATGATTGGAAAACTCCAAAAATTTCTCAAACTCAGATTTATCAAAAATTTAAATATGATATTTTAAAAACAGTTTTTACTATCAAAACTGAAGAAAGAGATATTCAGCTTACAAAACCTTTTGAAACCATCCAACTCCTCTCTCAAAAACCTTATAAAAACATCTAGCCTGAAACTATAAATATATCCATATTGGCCTTGTCTAAATCGGGATAAAACCCCTTACAAAAGAAGGTTTAAACACCTCCATTCTAGTTGTCCTCCAGGATGCTAGATTTCAAAACTTCTCCCTCCTCAATTCTATTGAGTCTAGCCTTTGCAGTGGCCCAGTATCATTTGACTGTTATCCAAACATAACCATATCCCTCAAAGACAAAAATATTTTGCAAAGTATGCTACTACAAATAAAGACCCATAATTATGACATGCTAGAATGAAATATCCCTGTTACGCTCATATTCAAAATTCACTACAAAGCCATGTTCTCAGCCTTTGCTAGCAAACACAAATTCCAATCTCAAAAAGGAGAAATACTCATTCTACAAACAGATTTATCCCGCTCAAACACTGTTGTCCCAAAAGCAATCTAATGGAAAGATATATCCCTTCCAGAAGATTGGATCCTTGAAGGTGCAGCACGACTAGAATTACCTCAACCCAATGTCCAAATTATAAACATTACCTACTACACATATGGTAAAGTCAAATTGTCTTTCCATCGACACTCTACAAGTTCTAGATTCTCAGAAGGCTCTTCCTTTTCTAGTACAATAGATCTAGGAAGAATTTCCAAAATCCCTTTTGTTATCAATATCCCTTATCACGTAAACCCTCCTAGAAAATCTACATCTGATATCCCTTCTACTAGTTTTCAAAATGCAGACTGCACTACAAATATATCAAAACCTGTTTATACAGACTTTGAGCAACCATCTCCTCCAACTTCACTAATCTTTTCAGTTGTTACTGAAAACATCCAAAACGAGCTGAATATTTTGACTTCAGAAAAGCATTTTGTCATAAACAAAACTCTTTCAGAAGAGATTTTTATGGTGATCATAATATTGAAAAACAATCTTAGTTTTTTCAACACTTCCTCCAACAAAGAAATGATATCCAAAAACAATTTTATGCTTACATTGAGACCCATAAAGTACAAATTTTATTCTTTGATTTGTTTGAGTTTCATTATGTACCAGCACACCATATTACATATCTATTTGCATCCATTAAACATGTATGTCCTATTACAACCCATTCCAAAACTCTTATATAAAGCCTCACTAATGGACCTACAGTTGAGTCTGACCATCCATCTTTACGCAAAATACAACTTACTCACAAAGAACAAACAGTTGACACAACCCCATACAAATTTACTTGGAGAGGATACTCTCACAAATACCAAACATATCATCCAATAAAACAATTTCACAAATACCAACCTCCATACCATAGGTAAACAGCTTACCAGATTGGAAAAACAAATACAAAAGACCCAAGTCCACTTCATGATTGATAAAAAAACCCTATTAATCTAAAGCTAAAAAGCCATGTATTCAAACCATATCAAGTTACTAAAACAAGCCAAGTACAAATTGAAGAAAATCAAATAAATTTTCTTAAAGCCATTAAAACACACTTACAAAACCTTGATCGAACAACCTTAACTGTCCCAGACACACCTCAACAATCCAATCCTTCATCCTCTACAAATCAGGTTAATACTCTCCAAAATAACCCCGTATCAACCTCCAATACAAATACTTTTCAAGAACAGCCTCTTCAACTAAACAGACTTACCTGGCAAGCTCCCAAAACAGTACCTAGCAAGCTCCCAAAACAGTACCTAGCAAGCTCCCAAAACAGTCATTGCTCCAGACATTTCCATAACTATTGAACCAACTGTCATTAGCCAACATAAATATAATGATTTTTCCCTCTATGAATAGAACATAAATGAAATGTCTGAATACAATATCTTAAACACCCTCCAACAAATGACCATGACAGCTAATGCCTACAAAACCCAAACAGGAACCCAGACAAAGCCATAACTGAACTCCTTATTGCAGGTTTCTTTGGCCAGCTTAAAGGATGGAGGGATTACCATCTCACTGAAACAGACCACTTACATATTCTAAATTCTATACAAACCTATGAAAACCAAATACCAATCCTTGACCCTCCAGGAAACACCATCCAAGATGTTGTGTCCACCCTTATCTTTACCATCTCCTTACATTTTATCGGAGATCCTTCCCATCTGAAAGATAAAAATGTTGAATTTTTCCCCAACCTTCAGTCCAAGAAGCTTAGTGATTTTCAGTGGTACAAAAATACCTTCCTTACTCGTGTTATGCTTCGAGAAGATTCAAACCAACCTTTTTGGAAAGAAAAATTCCTTGCAGGCTTACCGATTCTCTTAAGAGAAAAGGTTCGAAACAAAATTAAGAAAACCTTTCAATCAAAACCATACCATATGATCAGCTTACATATGGTGAACTTGTGAGCTTCATACAAAAAGAAGGTTTTAAGATCTGTCAGGAACTCAACCTCCAAAAACACCTAGAGTGGGAAATGAAACGTACCAGGCAAGAACGTGGTAATTTCTGTCACCAATTTGACCTTTCCACCAAAAAACCATCCTGCAGTGGAACCTTTTCACAACCTAAAAAATATTCGAGCAAAAAACCTCCTTATAAACGAACAACCCATAAATACCGACAACAATTTTATTCCAAACCAGATCAACCTTACTACAAAAAGCCCTATAAATTTACCAAACCCCACAGACCTTTCCAGTCAAAACTCAAACCAAAATTTGACCCTAAAAACATTACTTGTTACAAATGTAACCAAAAAGGACATACATCCCATTTCTGCAAAGTCAATACCAAACTACATGAACTCTAAATAGATGAAGATACCATCAACCAAATACAAAATTTTTACATTGAAGCCACAAACACTGACCGCTCTCCTTCAGACACTTCTGAAGAAGAATTTCAAATTGATGAAATAGTAACTACCAGTGCTACTTCAGATGCCTCTACGAATTCCAAATAAATTAACGTCTTAACCCAAGACCAAGAATTCATTCTTGAGGCTATGAAAAGACTTGATGATCCTCATTTTTAAAAAACCTATTTGGATAAACTATTGAAAGATTTCAACCAACCAGAGCACCCTTCATCTAACCCTCCAAACCGCTCTATATTACCCTCTACCAGCACTAATACCTATAACCTTATAAAGATCCTTAACAAAAAGAAATCCAAAACCATAGTCATCATTCTAGAATTACATTCTAAGATCAAAACTCTCAAATCCGAATTACAAACTTTAAAACAAACCCAACAGAAAGACTTTGCCATATTACAACATCTTTTATCCAAAATTGAAAGCCAGTCTGACACTGAGTTTGAATTAGAAGATCAAACCATTGAATCTCATGCATTGCCCCATACACTTACAAATATTGAGCATATTCCAGATGATTTCCTGAATGTATCAACACAAATATCTTTCAAAAAATATTTCATTAAGATTACGCTTATTTTCTCAGAAGATTTCAAACTTGACACTATTGCCTTATTTGACACAAATGCAGATTTAAACTGCATCAAAGAAGGCGTGGTTCCAAAATGATTTTTATAAAATACCTCTGAAAAACTCTCTACTGCTAATAATTCAAAATTGCATATTGTAGGAAAAACCCAAGCCTCTGTTTTCAACAACGACATTCTCTTAAAACATTCTTTATCGTTACAAAAGATATTAATCATACTATCGTTCTTGGCACTCCATTCATTAACATGATCACTCCATATCAAGCAATTCATAATTGTATTACTTTCAAAATCAATAACATCAAACTTGTTTTCCCATTCTTAGAAAAATCTAAGACTAGAAATTTGAATTTGATTAAAGCATTCTTTATACATACTTATCATATCAATGCACTGATTCATGGAAAACAATTCCACTTACATGATTTACAAAACCATGTTTCTTTTTGTCGTATCAACAAACAATAACAAAACTCTGATTTACAAAAGAAAATCATTGATTTACAAAGTAAGATTGAACAACAGATCTGTTCAAACTTACATAATGCTTTCTGGAAAAAAAACGCATCGTTGATCTTCCTTATGAAGATACTTTTTCAGAAAAACTAATACCTATAAAAGCAAGACCTATATAAATGAATACTGATTTAGAATAGCATTGCAAACTTGAAATCCACGATCTCGAGTCTAAAAGTCTTATCCAAAAGTCTAGATCACCCTGGTCGTGTGCAACCTTTTATATTAATAAAAACTCTGAAATCAAAAGAGGCATACCAAGACTTGTGATCAATTACAAATCTTTAAATTATGTTTTAAAATGGATCAGATATCCAATCCCCAACAAAAAAGATTTGTTGCAAAAGTTGCACTTTGCATTCATATTTTCTAAATTTGATATGAAATCCGGATTTTGACAAATCCAGATTAATCCTAAAGATAGATACAAAACTGCTTTTACAGTTCCTTTTGGCCAATACGAATGGAATGTCATGCCCTTTGGCTTAAAAATACACCATCTGAATTTCAACGCATCATGAATGACATTTTCAATGCAAATTCAAAATTCTGTATTGTTTACATTGACGATGTGCTTATTATTTTCACATTCCATAGATCAACATTTCAAACATCTATATACATTCTTTCATACTATAAAACAAAATGGTTTAGTTATTTCTAAAACAAAAATTTCTCTCTTCCAAACCTGTGTCCGTTTCCTAGGCCACTATATCTGCTAAGGCACTGTAACACCAATAGAGAGATCTTTAATCTTTATAAATAAATTTCCTGATAAGATCACTGATAAAATTCAATTGCAAAGGTTTTTAAGCAGTCTAAATTATGTTCTGGATATGGTGGGATTCTTAAATAAGTATAAAATAACAAAGAACAAATACTCTAGTATACATCCGCCCACTGGAATGATTGTAAAAAAATTACTCTAATATAAAAAAAGAGATCTTTTCAATTGTTCTTTGTATTATAAAATTTCAAAGTGATTTATTAAATCAAAAATTTCTTTTACGTGTTAACTGCAAAAGAAGTTTTACAAAAAGATGTTCAAAATCTTGCTTTAAAATAGATTTTTGCCTGATGGCAAGCTATTTTAAGCATTTTTTATTTCGATATTATCTACATTAAAGGAGATTCAAATTCAATCCCTAATTTTATAACCCCAAGAATTCCTTTAAAACAGGTCCTAATGCCTCCTAAAGCAAAAGTTAAAGACAAGGGGAAAACCCCCCAAACCCAGCCTACAAAACCAGAAAGCCCCAAGCCTTCTGCAAACTCATGTCTTCAGCCATTTTAGCTGTCAAACTTATCAAATCTTGGTATGAGGCAGTTATTGAAGAAGAAGAAACTACAAAACCACCATAGATACAAATAGACGCAGTTCAACATTGGGTTGACACTATATCCAAATCACTAGAATTACTCATAGCATTACAAAAAAATCCCAATAGGCCTCTAGTGATTTCATATCTCAAACAGGTAGTATTTCCAAATCCCTTTCAAAACCCCAAGGAGGCATTTCTGCTTCAAAACCCCTCATTTCTTTACAACAAACTAGTTTTTCAAAAACCAAATCCAAATATATTTTCAAAACTACTTTCCAAAATATTTTAACTATGAAAGAAGGATTTTATCAAGAAAACCCTTCCATTACTGCTTCAAAAATTTCCCCTCCAAATTGGTACAATAAACTCTGGAATTTAGCCAAACCACAATCTTACTATGCCGTCATCCTTGAGATTACCAACTCTGTCAAGTTCAAACACTTCAAACTACATTCTGCTCACACTAAACCGACATATTCTACATGCATCATTCACAAAGTTATCCACCCTAAAGATTGGGGACAACCCTTACATCAACCTCTCTCCTTCCCCATACACTTCCATACAAACCCCTAGGACTTCAATACTTCCTATACGTAGTGGGATTACCAACAGGCATGGTTTAATACCTTCCTCCTACAAAATCAAAACCATAGCTATTCTTGACTTTTTTACTTCCATAGTGTCATGAATACTACAAACCTCCCCTTCTGGTTCCTCCAATGGTAGGACTACTATGGTTGTCATGTTGACTACCGCAAAGAACATCCTCTGGTTGAAAATGGTTACATCCATTTCAAAAATAATTTTCAACCAGTTCCTTTTGAAAGGAAGTTTTCTTCCCTTCTTATTTTCTGTACAAATTTTTTTGTTCTATGGGTATGTTCGTGGTTCTATGATTATAATTTACAAAACAGATATCCAGTACTTGTTCACAAATTCAAAATCAAATGGTAGGATTCCTTTATAGCTGAGTCCAAAAGTTCCAAATTAGCTGTTACGGAATGACAACAAAAACACCAAACAACTCCCATCATTGATCATCATCCTCAATCAAAATTTCTAGCCTGAAAGGCTCAAATGGCAGCTCTCCTTGCCTCTGTTAAAACGAAGGAAGAATACCTACAAATAGTACAAGGCATTATACAAAGCCAAGACCAAAAACGATCTTGTCCCAATCCAGCTCATCTAGTTCGACCACTCCTGCCGTTTCCCTTGGAGATGATAATGAAGATGACTGCTTTGGTATCCTGCCACCTATAAAGCGATATTTCAGGCTTACTCAAGCTCATCTATTTGGAGCCCATATCTTTTCAACTCAACTGTTTTGAGTCCCTTTTTATTTTAAGCCCATTTGTTTTAGGCTTTTTCCTACAAATATTACCTGCTACTACAAACAGACAAATCAAGTGTCGATGGTAAGGAGACAACAAATGAAAGTCTCACAAAAAACATGAGAAATTTCCATTTTGTCATCACCTAATCATTGCAGGCAATAATACCACATGGTTTCACATGGGTTGTGAAGGAATCTCCAAACTTTTCAACAAGATATTTTAGCTTCTTCCATGACAACTCATCTATAAAAGAGGACTCCTAAAACCTTAGAAGACAGACTATTATTTTCCCTCAGAAAAATTGGACTCTCCTATATAACTCATATCTGTAGCCCATATCCATTATCCTCTGTAACCAAGATCTCCTGTATTGATTTACATTACAAATTTAAGTAAGATTCAATTTTTGTTATTTATATTCTTGTTATATTTTATGTACATTTAAGTATGCTCTGTGTTTGATCAAGGAATTTGACATTGTTGGTCTTGCCTTGTTCGTTCGCATCAGAAATCTATTTATATTTACTTGCATTTATTTTCACAAAATCAGTATATAGGCTGGAATTCTATGACCCGATCTTCTAGATCATTCTCAGGTATAACAACACCACGTACTGAGGTTTTCTCTTCTAGTTCTCAGGTATACCTTCTTTTTATGATGTATGTGTGTGTGTGTGTGTGTGTGTGTGTGTATCCTTAAAATATCCCTACAAAAAATTCTAAATTCCAAAATTATCTTACTCTTTTTAAGTAAATAACCTTGGTTGAATTGAGTTAGAAAGCAACAGTTTTATCATTCTCTTTTATATTAGTAATCCTTTCAGATCAATTCATTTTTTTTCTTTTTATTTTTTTTATCAATTTCTAAAATCTATCTCTAATCATAATGTCTTTTACATTCCCAAAGTATAGTTATTAATCTTATTAATGGAAGTTTGGTTTTCAAAACTCCTTTGTTCTAATTTTGTAAACAATGTACTAGTATTGTTATATATTTTTTTTACAAATATTAAATTCTTTGCATTCCTCTAATATAATCGAGACTATATATCGAGATCCATGATATGCCTTACCTTTTAAATCTTCATATTATAAAAGCATCAATTCACTTCATTTACCAAAGAATCGACATGATTTTATCAAAATAGGTTTTAGTTCAAAACTAAAATTCTAGGATTAAAAATCCACAAAAAAAACTTGTTATTGATGCATGAAAACCCTAGATTATCGATTAAACAAGTCATATAAACATGCAGAAACCAAAATTGAATCAAAACAAAATCTAAAACTAGTACTCAAGATAATGTTATTCGGATGAACATAAAAAAACATTCAAAAGCAAAAACCCAAAAATGCTTAAGCTACTGCCAAACCCAAAAATTCTCATTTGAAGCTTTAAACTTCTAGTTTTTTACCTTAATAAACCACATTTTCATATTCATATATGTTTTAATAAAAACAAACAATAAAAAACCATAAATCATAGAAAACATGCACAAAATTGCAAAAACCAAAATTACAGCCTTATTGACAGTCAACAAATGCATTAAATTTATATCCAAAACTAACTCTTTAGAATAAAAACCAAGCTCAGGAACTAAGTACATGAACTAACAATCTAGAAATAGACATCAAACAACCATTACCACTTTTAGCATATTACAAAAACCATTCTATCTTAGCAAAAACAATATCCAAATGTTTCACAAACATCCAAAAAACATTAACAACTAACTCTAAGCAACATCAAGTAAAGAAAAACTACATTTTGATGCATTAAACAACATTCAAGCTTAATACCATGTGACACCAAAACAAGCATAAAATGTCATTAAACATTAAGAATGCATGAGTGGGTAAGCCATATAGACTCCACCCTTGAGTTTTTACATGGTTATACCCTCTTTAAACTTGCTGACTATAGGTTGCTGCTTTTTTTTTTCCCTTTCACTCTCTTTCTTTTCAAAGTTTATTAGATCTTCTATGTTAGACTTTTGAACCTTCTTAATAGAGTCTATTAATAGAGTATTTCCCCGTGTTTTTATTTTCTTTTTCCTACCCTTTTTCCCTGTTATATTTTCTGATTTTTAAGGGGTATTTATAGGATTTTTCTAAGTTTTTGGTGGATTTCATCAAAGATTAATCAAAGTCTAGCTCTTTAATTTAAATAAGAGGGTTCTAGATAACAGTTAACAACTAGAAGCTCTTGTATTAGGTTGGTTTTACAATAGTGGTTTTGTTTATTGGTAGTTTGTTAGACTTAAAGGTCAATGAGCCATTTTTGGCTTTTTGATCTTGAGATGAAAGTTTTTAAAACCCTTGATAAGAACCTCTAAGAGGCTTTTCAAGAGTGAACACATGAAAAAATTGGATGGTTTTTGAAATAATAGGTGTCATTATCAAGGCTGATTGGGTTGACCACTTTCAAGGCTTCGCTGAAGCAAATTCGATGTAAATATCATCAAAAACTACCTGAAGTTAGTAGAGAAGGTGTACACCTTTCTTCTGGATCCAACCTTGCTTAATTTGGAGGTCTATAATTTCATATTTATTCGTTTAAAGGTGTTAACTTAATCAACTTAAAATATAAAAATGTAAGGAATGTTGATCAGGGACAAGATGTTGGAGACTTCTGTAGAAGAATTGGGGTGTAAACATCCAATTTCATGGACATGAGATTATAGAGGGGGTGTTTCTCTGTTGAATAGTTGTGGTTACAATCCTTGAGGTGGTTGAAGACGCCACATTCATTAGCCTGAACATGATTACTTGATTAACCAAAATTTTTAAAGAAAGAGATGAACAGCGGGTGAATGACATATCGTCTAGATTAAACCCTAAAAATTAGGTTTTTTAATTTTGGATTTGGCCAATTTTAATTTGTCCATTCTCTTCTAAATCCTTTTAATTGCACCCATAATTGTCTCTCAACTTTTAATTGCATGCAATTGCACCCTTGTCAAATTCAAATATTAGCTCCAAAGTTCAATTCCTTTTACAAACGAGTCCTTGGTTTTCAATTCGTTGAATTTTATCCTTAATTGACCACTAAAATTTCAATTCTTTTCAGTTTGGCCCTTGATTTGACCATTTTCTACCCTCGAAATTGTGTGCCACTTCTAGATTGGTCATTGGTCTTGAGAATCTATAATTAAATTCTTAATTGACCTCTAAACTTTAATTTTTTCACAATAAAGCCTTTGATTTGACCAATTAAACCTTACAAAGTCTAATTTCAACCCCCAAACTTTAATTTCTTCCAATTAACACCTACATTAACTCTAAAAACTGATTTTCCTTACAATTAACTCCTCAATAAAATTAATTAAGCCTTTCAAACTGATACAATCCATGTAAGGGTTGATCAATCAAATTTGAAATTTTCCTAAAAAGCATAATTCTTAATCCAACCATTGGATTGAATTGAAATTTCACTAGAAATTTCAGGAGGTATTGTTCTATATTGGGTTAAAACTCCAAGATGATCAAAGTTCATAAAAGCATCACAATACAGGTCAGAAGATGCTAGATAAATTTTGCTATGTGTTGCCTTTTGACTTGTGGACTTCTTACTTGAAAATAATTCATTTCCTCATGATACAAGGATATTCAACAACTTACTTTTAAAAAATGTTTAGTTCTAAAATGATCTTTAATGGGTAGCAACAAAGTTTTCAAGTGTGGTAAGGATTTCTTAATGTTTTAAAAATCCTTTTTTTATAAGGATTTCTTATTTATCTTAGCTACGCAAGGAAAGAAAGACTGGATTATTAATGACATATTACTTTTTTTGTTTTAGGCTATTTAAGCTTGTTTTATGAAGAATTATATTTATTCTTTCAGCTTTGTATTATTTTCATTATTTTAGACTTGTTTTAGTTTTAGTTTGGACTTTTAATTTAATTTGGGTTCATGATAACCCATTAATCATTGTTTAGGGTTTATTAAGTGTTTTGCACTTTAGTTTTTGTTGGGCTTTGTTTTTTGACCTTGGGTCGATGATTTATTAGATTATTTTGGAGGATTATAAATGTTTTTCATGGCTGTCAAATTCTAGCAACCTCTTATCATTAAATAATTTAGATTTTTGCTTAGAGTACATCACATTCTTTATTGGAACATAGAAGAACAACTGACTTATAATGGGAGACTTCCTCTACATATTTATTCATGATAGGTACTAGATAAGGATTGAGTAATTTGATCAATCTTTTTTTTTAGGTTTGCTCTGCCATCTTTGGTTTATTGGAATGCAAGTTATGTGATTTTTCTATTGTGTGTTGTCTCTAGGTTCAATTAGCTTTGACTCAACTTGTCTTGGTGTTGTGTCTTTTTTTTACTATAGCGTGTTATTTATATGGTATTGTGTTAGTTGTACGATTTTCGTTTTGATTTTAATTGGTAAAGGGATTTATTTTGTAATTTTTCTTGGTTCTTTAATTTTGTTAGAATAGAATGGTGGATTATGTTTGGTGGGCTTTTGGGTGGGGTTTTAGAATTGTTTGAAATTTTAAGGGGTTTGAAAGATTAAATTAGATTTTATTTAAATAATTGTTTGTTGCTAAATTAGGTGGAGGGAACACGTTGTCTCGGTTGGGTTGTCTGTTAAAATCCTGTTTCTAAGGACTAAGATGTCACATCAACATTTTCATGAAACTCTTTATTTTTTGTTTAGAACATGTGCTTGGTAAGATGTGTTTCTTAATGAGTTGTTTTTCTAGTAACGACTCCTAATCTATTTCCAACTTTTTTTTTGTTCTAAAACCATATGATTTTATTTTGTGCTTTGCCTTATTGAATAATTGTTTTTAGTGTTTTTTTTTGTTATGGTTTGTTGGCGTACTTTTCATTTTGTATGAACTTGTTAGACCTACTAGGTTAAAAAGTGAGCATCTACTTTTTTTTTTATTGGTCCAATGACAAAATAATGATATTTTTGTTATTTTTTTTAGTATAGTAGCTCTTTAATTATTAAATTAAAAATAATAGTAAACTTGTAAATAATTATATAATTCTTATTGATTTTTCTTAGTACGCTAGGTAAACTATTATGCATATAACATGCTCGGTTAAAAAGTGTAAGTTTTCAAAAATCATAGGCAAATACAATTTTAATCAAACAATTTATAATTTTTTTTTTTTAAAATCATGGGCAAAAGGGTAGGGCTGCAAGCCTACAAATGTGCAACTAGACTAATTGGTGAAACGAGATGTAAAAAAATATGGGTAAATTGGCAATTAGCGCATAAAATACAAATAAATGGTAAAATAACATATAATGAACAAGTTTTGGCAAAATAGCACAATTTAAAAATATCGCAGTTCAGAACTGTGATATTTGACTAAATATCACGATTGTAAACCATAATATCAATTAGTAGACCATTTTGATAGACATTTTAGAAAACAATTAGACAATAGCCAAAACAATCAATCAGTGCATGGATCAAGTCATAGACAAGCTTGATGTGGTTAAGACAATTAATGTACACAAAACCAATCTGGACCATATATGGATGGACTCGCTCATGTAGTCAGATCCGTTTTTGTGTACGACAATAAATAGTTGTATCATCCTGCATAATAATTTAAATTATAATTAAATACATGTATAATACATTTTATGATAATTAAATTAAACATAAATAGGAAATATATTAAAATTAAATAGTTTTACAATGCTGATGAATACACCATCCGATCGATATTGATCTTGCAATCGTAGGACAAAAGTGTTGCCTATCCAGTTTGTAAAGAGAAGAGCTGCGTCTGGAATGTGTTCTTTGATTTAAGAAGATACTTAAATTTTAATTAATACTGCGCTTCAGAAGTGTGACAGTTTAAGTTGTTATGTTTTAAAAACACAATAAGTAGTTGTCGACAAGATAAACTTATGCTATTTTATTAAATATTTTTTAAATAATATAAAACACAACAAGATCAAATATGCTATTTTACTGATTTTAGTTTTTAAATAATATCATTTCCTCATATTTTTAAGTTTATGGTGATAATGTTTTTTTTTGGTTAAAAAAACAGCAAAAATACATACGACGGTGCGGAGCCACATCACATC
Source organism: Populus nigra (assembly GCF_951802175.1). Classification (NCBI taxonomy): domain Eukaryota; kingdom Viridiplantae; phylum Streptophyta; class Magnoliopsida; order Malpighiales; family Salicaceae; genus Populus; species Populus nigra. The sequence continues at coordinate 29,518,968 of NC_084852.1, read as the reverse complement.
GACTAGTTAGTTCTCTTTAAAATCTATCCCGATAATTACTGATTGTTAAGATGCCACAAGCAGAGATTAAAAAAAAAGAAAGAATGGATATGTACACATACGACCTCTCTCTCTTGGATTTCTCCGATCCCTTCTTCGATCCAATATCCACTTCTCACCTTCACCACCTTCTTCACCGTTCATCATCATCATCATCATCATCATCAAATTCTTCAACAGTAATCGATCGCCATGATAAGCCAAAGAGCCCTCCAAGGCACCGTCATGATGGAACGTCCCCTCTCCCACTTGGAATGGACTGGAGCCTCCCTCCTCGTAAATGGGTTTGTCTTTTCAATACAGTTTTCGTGCTCTTTTTCTTATTCATGATTGTGGGTCTTGCTGATTTTTGGTGTATGAATTATATATATAATTTTGATTGTTCATGGAAATGACTTAAGCTTTACACACTTGTTGGAACTTTATTTGATTGCTAATGTCCTAGTCTCTGAATATTAGGATGGACGGAATTCCGTCTGGCCTCATGATCCTCATACCGGATGGAGTTATTGTGTTACCATTCCTTCTTGGATTCTTGTGCCCAAGTCAAGAGGTTCAGATCCTGTCGCGGTATTATTCTTCACAGCTCAATTTTATTTTATATTGTGAAATCAGATAACTTTCTGTTTTAACATTCATTGACCACAGTTTTACAGAGTTCAAGTTGGTGTACTGTCACCCGAAGGGCTCACCACCACCAGAGGGATATTGCGAAGATTTAGTGATTTTTTAAATCTATTTTATGAGGTGATTTAAATGTCAAGTCATTTTTGTTGATGGGTGTTTATTTGACTTTCGAAAATTGCTGCTTCTTGTATGTCATTTTTTTTTGTCTCGTTTGGTTGTATAGTGGTTTTAAGCTCACTTTTACTATTGATTGTAGCTTAAAAAGGCATTTCCTCTTAAAACTCTTCCTCCAGCTCCTCCAAAGAGGATTTTGAGAATGAAGAGCAGGATATCTGTGGAAGAGGTAGGTTCTTTTTGCCCCCCTTTTACATTTTCTTGGTTTTTTATGCCACGTCGTGTATATAAGAATCTGCATGATTCTATGTTGCTTCCATGATTTTCCAGTATTTAAAACTTAAAGGTGGTTCCGTCTGTGCTCTTCAATATAAGAAATCAGCGATGCATATGAACATGATGTCACTGAATTTTATCCCTGCCACAGGACTGGGATTCTGTATATGCATATATATGTAGAAGGTTTTTGAAGATTTCTTTTAATATCTGTCTCAATTTTTCTTACCTCATTGCAACCGTGAAAACAGAGAATAGATCAAAAGGAAATAATGGAACAAACAAATAAAGACATACATTCAGATACTGCTGCTCCTGGAAGCTGTGTAACTAGCATGGGAAAGGAGATATTCCATTGTCTTGTCTAGTTTTAGAGACTCAAGCATGCCTCCATTATTTGGATGGTTTGCTGAAATTTTGCAACTGGAGCACCATTATTCCACACTTGCTCTCTATGTTGTTATATTTGATTATATTCATCATGCTCAGTGCCTAAGATAATAAAGGAACCCTTAGGCCTTATTCTGGTTATTTTGGGACTAAATTTCTCTTCAGATTTTGACTGTTTGTGGAGAATAAAAGCATTGAAAATTGTAACTTGAGTAGAACTGTAGTCTGGATATGTAATTATAGAAGTGTATGCGGGAAGCTTGGCAAAATATATTATATCCAAGGTAGATTCAGAAGGACAATATCCTTCAGCAGTTTTTATTTGTCTATGGTGACTTGTGGTATGCTCGATAATCGCTTCTGCTAGAAAGTGCATATAAGTTTATCAATGTGACTTCAAGCCGTGATGAGAACGATTGATCTTCTTAACTCCATTTCTGCTATTCATGGAGAGCAGCTCCATTATAACGACTTTTACAATATAAAAAATGTAAAGAAAATGGCTTAGCAATTGACAGAACCAGCCTGGAATGACAGTTGTTTGTGAATGTGAAACAGCTTTGCTGAAATAATGATTTTGGACTTCAGTTGATGTTTGAATGTTTCTATTTTTAGTTTCCCTTGTATGGTTTCACCCATAAACACATGATCTTGCATAGTTTGAGTGATTGTCATGCTTCCAAGCTGGGTTTCCATACCCTCCATGTCTAAATAGGATACTGTTATAGTTGTTCTCTTTTGCCAGCACTTAGTTGTGGATTTTGAGCATCCAAAAAAAAAAAACCAAAGTGTGAGAAATGGGCAGGTGGAGTGACCAAAACAACGGGTTTGCACCTGAATTTAGTTAAGTTTCAGGCAGAGACTCTTGCAGCCTTGAGTTGAGGGAGCAGATGCAAGAGGCATGGTGATAAGTTATTTGAATTTCAGCTGGGAGATTACTCTGTTAGCCAAGGTCTGTTAGTATGGGGCCAAACTGGGAAAGAGAGGTGATGTTTGGCTGAATTTTGGCAATGCAGATTGGTTAGTCCATTGAGGATGCAGTGTTTTGAAATTAGGTGGGAGCTTGAGTAATTTTTTCTTATAGGATTGTGCAGGCACTGAAATTGATGAAGGGGTGAGTACATGCATAATGGGGTTTCAACCTAGATATCCTTGGTTATTTAGTCGGCTGCATCACGTACTTTTGGATTAGAACTAGATTCACAAGAACTTATCTACTAGCTGGATTTACCTAGTAGAACAATTTGGTTTTGGTGGTGGTGTTGTGCAAAACCCAAGTAACCAAGTAATAGCACAAAATAAAAGGGACAAAATATAACGTGGTTCGGCAAAGCCTACTCCACAAAACTTTAGTATCAAATACAGGGTTAACAAGCACAAATTAATCACACACACGCACACACACACACACACACCTAACTATCCAAAACCCGGTTACATCCAAGGAATATTTGCTGCATAACTATTAGCCCCCGCAAACTACTTTTGTGTAAAACTAAACGAGAAGGCAACCCTTTCAAAAACCTACAATAATGAGTGCCAAAAAATTCTACTACCAGATTTATGGTTGCCATTACACACAATCAATATTTGAGGCACACATAAACTAGACACTACACGTGCTATTTATACTAGCAACAAGGTCTTTCATTAAGATTCATTAGGAAACACACTTCAAGCACAACACCAACAAGCCTCATTTCCTAAATAGAATATGTAAACACATTCTGTTCTTGTTTAGGACTCCAAACCATGCAATTACCAATCCAACGAAAACCTACTCACCAACTTAAGCCACAACTCACAACTGTTGTTATTTCAAGGGGTTGGAAATTGTGTTCTTTGGTTCCAGAACTGAAATGCTAGAAAGCAAAGTATATGAAAAGAAGTTCTGTAGCTTGGAAAATGGAGCCTTGGGCTTGATTTGGATGAAACTTCTGGTGAACAAGCATATAAGATGGTGTGGTGGATGTTGCTTTTTTCTTGTCAGCTAGAGAGATCATATTCTTAACTTTGGAACTAGAGATTATTCCTTCTTCACTTTTTTGGTTTGAATCTTTACAGATCAATTTGCTTATCAGCCTTCTTTTGCCAAACCTTTTTAATGGGGACTGTGCCTCCATCTTGGTGTTCTTTTAGTATTTTGTTAGTTATCAAAAGGATGGATGGAGAAACTCGATAAGTTTGTGTTTTCCTTATTAGCCATGTTTACATGTGTTTATTTACAGCAAAGGGTATGCAGGACAGCTTAGGGTGCTGCTCCGGGTGTGAATTTCAGGGGCTGTTTACGGCTATGAAAAGTGATGTTAATAGTAACTTTTTGGTTTGAGTTCTTCTTTTGATGGTTAAGAGCAATAGGATTGATTGGGCTTGGAATTCAATGGAGGTTGTTTGATGGTTGGAATGTGGGATTTGAGTTACTGGAAATTGTAGAAACTACTAGAGTCACACTAGTATGGTTTCTAGGAGTCACATCTAGAGGATAGAAAACCTAAGCTTCACATCTAGGATTCTTAGGAGTCACACCTAAGAGGAGATTGCATTGCAATCAAAAGCAAAATTGTTGGATTTTATTCATCCAGTCTCTTCTAAAAATAATGCATTACATACCTTTGCATAGAGTTTCTAATACTCCAAGTCCTATATAAGAAAATACTATTAGTTCTATTTTGGAATATGAAATACCCAATAAAGCTAATTACTTTAAACTAAAGAAACACTAAAAAGACCTGGAAATTCTAGATTTTTCACCAAATTTAGAAATAACAAAAATACCCTTGTCTTCAACAATACAATCTGAGATTAATGTGTATCTAGAATTTAAAATTAGCTATTTCCTTTAGAATAATAATGGTAATAATATTCTCAAAATGGCTAGTATTTTGCAGCGAAGATGTTCTCTGGAGGATTGGATGGAAAAACTATTATCAGACATTGATGTATCCAGAAGTGCTCCAGTAGGAACATTTCTTGAGCTTGAGGCTGCAGCAAGATCATGTAGGTGTTTGTAGATGCATCTTGAAAATAACTCTGTTTTTTGGTTGAACCTTGAACAGTGTACTGTTCCCAAAGCAAAGAATATAAATACTCTATTGCTCATGATTTTCTGAATTAATATGTAGTTTTATCCTATTCAGCTTTTGATGATGCAAATCAGCAAGGGGAAGATGTTGATTCATCTGTTATTGGCATGGTTCCATCATTTCTTCTGCAAACCAGCTCGGATGGTTCTGTTCTTGCTGGTAGTACATCAGTTGCATCATATCATGATTATGATTCTCCTGATGAGATGTTAGGGTTTGCAACTCCTAGGATTGAAAGAGATATCAATGATGATCTTGGCATGGAAGCTTCAATGTCTGATCAAAACATAACCGATGCCGCTGAAACACCTGTTAAACACAGCAGGTTTAGCAAGACCTCTATTCTGGATAACCTAGAAAGGCTTTCCCTGCAGAAAATACATACTGTAAGGGTTAAAAGTATCACAGGCAGAGATAAACATGCTGATAGTACATCTAAAGCTAAATCTTTTCTTGGTGATGAAACGGTACCTTTGCCCGAACAAGAGTATCTGAGGCTGGATGGTCATATCCGACGACTGTCTACAGAGAGTATTGAGAGTGACATCAGTTCTGTGAGAGCTAGTGAAATATCAAATTTGGGGATGGGTACTTTATTTGGTGATAATTCCTTTGATTGTCCTGAAGGAACTGAGAGTTCTAAAATCATTGATGCTTCTGTAAGCTCTGATTTACAGTTATCAAGGGATGTACTAGTTGCTCTTCCATCAGATGAGCGCCATAAATTGAACAGGGTTCTTAATACTTTACAGCAAAGACTGGCTACTGCAAAAACAGATGTGGAAGATCTTATAGCAAGATTAAATCAAGAGATTGCTGTGAGGCAATTCTTGACAACAAAGGTATGCTTGACTATGCTTTTGTGCTTTCTTGCGCAGCTTTAGTTTCATTTTTATAGCAGCGTAGGAATAAATTTAAGGTGATGTGTGATGCAAAGTGAATCTTTTATCTTTTATCTTTTTTGGAAGAAAAATTCTTTCTAACATTGAGATGGACCAGGTGAATTTCATTGAAGTTTTGGAGCTAGGTAGACTTGCCATCATTATACTAGTGCTATTTTAATGGCAAAAATTCCAGCAAGATATAAACACGTCTCGCTCTCGATATGCGCATGCACACCTGTGTTCTGTATATTCTTATTCCTATTTTAGTGTAACTAATTATCTTTTCTGAGAAGAAGAGAAACGGATAGACAACACCATTATCTTTGTTATTACAAATTTACTTAACTCAGTAAAATTGAATGATCTTTTGATGGTAGATGATGTTGAATGGTTTGGATAGACATTCATATTAGTAAAGTGCAACTGAACAATTATGGGCTCATTGTATTCAAAGGTTTAGGTTTGTCACTGTTATTTAATTGGATGAAATACTGCAGTGCAACCAAAATTGTGCTTTGAATTGTGAAGTTCGTGTTACTGGACAACACTAACTCTATTTGCTCCAATCTAGCCGTCATCTCTTGATTCTATGAGTGTAGTAGCATTTTTTGACTAGTTTTCAGTAGGCAATAATAAGCCATGCAGTTTATAATATACATGTACATATCATTAGCGAGGACATAACCGGGTTTTGAGGACTTTTTTTGGTAGGTTAAAGATTTGGAAGTGGATCTTGAGACTACTACAAACAATTGTAAAGAAAACATGCAACAAGCTGTTTTGATTGAAAGGGAAAGATTTACTCAAACGCAGTGGGATGTGGAGGAACTCCGTAGACAGTGTTTGGAGTTGGAGCTAAAACTGAAACATGAACAGGTTTATTCTCTTTAAACTATCATTCTCTACATTTCATTCTATTCCATTACGATGAGAGCTGGTGAATGATCCATGATAATATCCAGGATGAAAAGGCATGTTCTGAGTCTGCTAAAATTTCGTTACTGCATGAGAACAAAATGTTGCTGCAGCAGTTGGATGTTGCTAGAAAAGATTTTGAAGACTTAAATAAAGATCATGAAGAGTTACAGGTGAAGTCAAAAGCAGATGTAAAGCTCCTTGTTAAAGAGGTCAAATCTCTTCGAAATTCTCAGAGAGAACTAAAGCAGGAGCTTAGCCGATTGATGAAAGAGAAATTAGAAGTAGAGGTAAATTCCCTTTTCACCAAAACATGTTGGTTTCATCATTTTGCTTCTTGTATCACAAGTTCAAGTCAGGTCTTCAATGTCTACCCAACCAGTTAAATTTTCTCCCTTATTTCTATTAATTTGGTTTGCTCTTAGGTTTTCTTCAATCAATCTTATTGTATTGTTTCTCTTTGAAATATTATTGAATGATACTTGCATATTCACATGTGGCATTCTATTATGTGCATAGAGTTCTTTGTTGCAAAAAACCCCATCAATTAGTACTGTTCTTTATGTATATTTCAGAGAGCAGTTCATAAGGAAAAGCAAATAACCGAGAATGTAATTGCTGCTAATGCCAAGCTGTTGCATGAGTGTGAAATTCTTCACAACAGGCTTGAAGAATGCAGTGTGAACTTCCTTATCGAGGAGGAAGATAAATTAATTGTGGATACTTCATCACCATCTGATGCCATTGATCTCTTGACTACATCTGACAATCGAATTGGTCTCCTTCTTGCAGAGGTAACTTCCCACATTTTATTTATTACCCTGAAAATGAGAAAATGTTTCCTCCTTGAATCTTTTTTCCACATGATGGTAGCTTTGGAGTTTGGAGCTCACATTTATTGAAATATAGTGTTTGGACAATCTCATTTAAAACATGGTGCTTTTCCCCACAAAATATAGTACCTTGTATGCTTTCATATCAAACATAAATGCATGCATTTACATTGCATGTGAATAATTTAAATTTGTGCATTTCTGGATGAATTTATATGGGTGTTGATTTATTTAACAACCAACTTATTCTCATCAGCCTCAGTGGTTTAAAACCGTTAAACTATTATTCTTATTCTTTGAATCAACGGTTCCTTGCATGTGATATTTGGATGAAAGAACAAAGGTGCGCAGATAGTGGTTTGGAATGCAATGGGATTTATCATTGTTCTGTGAACATTTAAATTCTTGACGGGGATATCCTTCTCGATGCTCTTGACAGGGATATCCTTTTCTACATGTCTATTTGATGTTTTTTCAGAACCTTTGTTCATCAATTGATTGATACGGATTGTAATCCATATAAAAAACAGAACAGTGTAGAAAAGATGTGTCTACCCAAAGAAAGAAGACAATTTTAGATTGCTACTGCATGAGACAATTCTATCCATCTCTCATGGCAGGACGCAAACATGATGGATAGATGCATGCAAGGTGACTTCAAATAATCTGAAAAAAAAAACCCCATTGAAAGCACCAGTTTTTGGGAAAAAGTCCAAATCGATGCTGGTGTTGTTGGGTGATGACGCTACATAACGTGGAACAGTTTTGAAATCAGCAATTTTTTAAATCTGCACTACTTACAATTACAGCATAGCGTGTCAAGATTCTTTATCCAACTTGGTGTCTTGGGTGTATTATCGGCTCTAAGGAAATTCAGAAGTGTTTCATGTACAAAATCTAGACTGGTTTTCCTTGCACTGCACACTTTGGACTAAACTCTGGTTGAACAAGTTTCTATGATTTCATGTACCATCCTACCTTTTTAACATCCGTTTCTCATAATTTCTTGCAATCCTGGTTATGTTAACCTTTACATGCTTGCATTTGTTTCATAAACTCGAGCAGGCACAGCTCCTGGCACAGGATTTGGAAAATTCTGTGGCAAGATTGGATGAAACTCACAACACAAATGACAGTGATAGAACGGACAATGAGTTGAGGAAGATGCTGACAGAAACTTTCATTGACAATGCCAGATTGAGGATGCAGGTCAATTCCATAATCCGATGTGCTCTAAACATACATTTGAAGTCTGATAAAGATGATGAGGATGAGGAAGCTCCTTTGAGAAAAACTGTCTTAAGCAAATTCTTAGAAAGATAATATGCAAGGATATGGAAACAAAAAAGCATTTTCATGTTAGATTGTATATTTAATAATAGTTATCAGATTGTTAAATGCAGCAGCAGTTGCCATGCAAAGGTGCCTGACCATACCACACAAGTTCTAGCATACAAAACTCAGACCATTCACAGCCAAAGCCAGGCCAGGCTATACAATTTCTGGCCAACACATACACAAGCTACACTCAGATGTGCACTCCTTCCAACTTCATTTTATTTTTCTCTTATACATTATTATATTTTTCTATATTTTTTTACTTAAACAACAAATAATCTCCTATTCTTCACAGACGTACTTTTTAGGTGAACATCCAGCCAACCGGTTAAGCCTATCAATCAAAGGCAGCCTATCACTACCATCAACCCATAACATAACCATAAAAAGTTAAATTTTTGTTTGAAGTGTTTTCACAACTTCATTGAAGGCGTTGTCTATGGAAACTTAAACAAAAACTAGTTTATTCTCTCTCATCCAGTTTATTCTCTCTCATCCATTGTATTTTTCTCTCTCATCCAGTTTATTCTCTCTCATCCATTGTATTTTTTTATGGATGGTGAAATTCTAACATATGAAAAATATTGATCTCTATATTATAGAAACTCTAGGTCTTTAACGGCTCTTTCACTAAGTTCAAGTGCTCAATAATATTGTTTAACCATACAAAAACATCTTCTTAATTTTCCATTCCATTAATGTAAAATATAACATACAACTTCATTTTATGCACTAAAGGCACAAAGACAACTCTACAACTTTGTTTCCTCAAAGGAACAAGATAAAATAATATGTTAAGTATGCACGATACTTGAACTTTACAAAGGAGTTGTAAACTTAGACACGAGATGAGATTAATAATTGCATAAGCTCATAATAATGAATATTAGTACCACTTAGTAAGAGACTTTACTTTGTCATTGAGTGTTACACACTGACATCTCTAAAGAACATGTCTCTGAGAAGGCTAACTTAGACAACCATAATGATTTTACAGACCCTAAAGAGAACATCAAAAACATCAAAAGCATCCTAGAGTTTTTGAAACAAAATATTGATGCAATGTGCAAAGTTCTCCCAACAATATTTTATGGTTCTGCTAAAGTATGATATCACAATCTTGAACCTGACTTAATTGTTAGCCTTCACAATCTCTATGAAAGACTCATCTTTCATTTCAACACTATTATTCTAGCTAAAAAGAGCAGGACTAAGCTCTTTTCCATTATCCAATGAGAAAATAAAAGCACTAGAGCTTATCTCTAAAGATTTAACGAGAAAATATTAAACATGAAAAATATACTCGAATTAATTGCCACCAAAGTAACCACTAATTATAGAAAAACTTGTATACTCTCTTTAATAGAACTCTCCTCAATGTAAAATAGCAATGAGGAACCATATTCGAGTAAAACAAGCAAGTGTCACCAGATAGGGATACCTTCATTTCCAAATAGCATAATCTCCACAACACTTTTAATCTCCTACTTAGACATCATCCAAGAGGGGCAATAAAGGGTCCATTTATGATCGCCTGACATTTTTAAGCCGCTAATCACACTTCTTACCACTATGTATGCTGATGAAAATGAATTCATACATTATCCACCTCTAATGAAGAGTGACATGAAAATAAAAAAATCCTAACAAGTTCTGTCATTATCACTATGACCATAATCATGACATTGAAGAATATCATGCCTTAAAAAAGAATATTAAAGATTGATCTCTAGGTGATATCTTCAACAATGTATGAAGATCGAGATGTAATATAAATAAACATAATTTTTTTTTATGAAGCACTACCTAAGATCAAATAATTTTTAAAATTATATCTCAATATTTTAAACTTTTTAAATAAAGTCGTAACTTTTTGAATGTCTTTAATGACACCATAAAGAATCTCCATGATGAGATCTTCATGTCTCCATTAAAATCTTCACATCTCTATTGAATTTTTCATGTCTTCAAACGTATCTCCATGAAAAATCTCTATGACGAGATCTCTATGTTTGCATTGAAATCTCCATAACTCTATAAAAAATCTCCATAGCAAGATGTCATGTCTCCATTGAAATCTTCTGAGATCTTTATATCTCTATTGACATCTCCATACGTGACTCCATGAAAAATATCCATCGGGGGATCTCCATTCAAATATATACATCTCCATATAATATTTCCTTATATAATGCTTTTTTTTAATCACAAATTATTTTTCATTTCCTAGATAATACTGTTCTCTACTAGAACTTGATAGCATCTCATCTTCCTTGCAAGAAAAATTCAAATGTTAACAAAAGTCACAAAAAAAAAAACATCCATTTCTCATTAAGGCACAATCATAAAGGTAACATTTTTCATGCAAACATAACCACAAAAGTAATGTTTATACAATAAGTATTTTCTTCTCCCACTTTTTTTGGTTAAATTCTTTCAAACATGATTGTTTAAAAGACTTAAGGGGGCAAATGATAATACACAAAAATGTAAAAAAAATAAATTCCCCCTAATATTATAGTCTTGACTAGATCATTGTCACTTGCTATGTTATGGGTCAAATCAAAGTTTTTTGGATGTAAAAAAAAAAGAATATTCAGGCGTTGTTAACTTGTTTTGTAGTAGCAAGAAAAATCTTAATTACTTAAAATCTGATGTATACGTTTAATAAAATAAATTAAAGATTATATGTGCTACTAAATTTTAAAAAGATATTTTAACGCTAACTAAAGATTAAATCGGGAAATTGAGAAATGGACATAGATAAAGATATATAATCTTGTGTTTCTTTGAGCCCTTTAATTTGTTTACTTAACTATATCACACTGTTTTTTTTATATATAAAAAGAGTAATAATTTAACTTCCATTGAAACAAAATAATTTCTTAGTAAATTTTTTTTCTTTTCTTATTAATATCTTTGATCTCAATAAAAAATATAATATTTTGTTCTATGTCATTTATTTAATAAAAATCAAAACCATTTAGAAGACATACAAAAAAAAACTAGATGATTTTAAATAAGAATAAAAAGATCTTTCTAACTAAAATCCATTTGTCTCATTAACGTGCTATTTAAAAAACAATTACTAGAATTCTATAATTATTTTTGTCATATCCTTTGCAAAAGTGTGATTAGTTCTTAAAAGTGCATTTTTATCAAGGTTTTATATCATTATTTTGCATTTAAAGTATCTATAACTCCTTAACTAGAGTATGTTTTATAATATCATGTCTAATACTCTAAAATATCTTTAATTTATGGTAAATGTTCATCTTAAATGCAGGCCTATCACATAAATGAAGGGATTGATCGATGAGTTTAACTACTGAAATTGAGAAGACAGAGAGGGCTAAGCTTAGAAAAGAGATGCTAGTTCAGTCTAAACTGGAACACTGTTTAGTCATTAGGTCATATCTGGAGCTGCAGATCTTGGATTTTAGTTTGGTTTATATGGCTAGAAAGGTAAAACATAGACCTAAAACATTCAAGAAAAGTCCAAGACTCAATTCTGCTGTTTGGAAGTCCAAATCTTAGCATCAAAAGAGAAGTCCAAATCTTAGCATCAAAAGAGAAGTCCAAATCTGTCTTGCAGCCCAGACACTGTTCAGTGTTCAGCCCATATCTCGAGTTCTAGAAGTCCAAATGCACCGATTCTTTATTTAATGGAAAGTTGAGACAATTTCCTAGAATTTTCATGAAGACAATCTGTTCAAATTCTAATGTTAGCAATGATGTTTTGTTCAGACAAGAAAATAAGGATTGTCACCAAGTCAAGATATGGCCACTCACTTAACAATTAGTCATTAAATCAATAGTTTCAAATTTTGGCCTATAAAAAGAGGCATTTGCCATGCATTTAGGCATCTGGGTTTTCAGATCAAGATCATGTTCTTGCTCTCTCTCTTTATATTTTTGTAATGCTTAAGTTTTGCTTTCATTAATCTCTTGTTTATGCTTTTCATTTCCTTTCCTTTACTTAGTTAACTTATATCTTATTTATGTTCTTATCTTGTTTATTTATGTTTCTCTCTTTCATTATGTTTAGTTAAGTTTATCATGTCAAGGTGAAAAGGTTACACTAATAGTGTAAGAATAAATATAGTATAAACTCAACATGGACCTTAATGCTTGATACTAACATATTTTGTATTTGTTATCTCGTTCACTTTTAATACTTTGCTTGTTAAATGGTTAATCTAGATTTATATTGTATAACCCTTGATACAATAAATACTTGGCACTTTCATAGCCCAACCGTATGGTATAACCGACACTTGTGCTATGAAAGAAACTTGATTTGTTGTTGACATAAGTTATAATCATGAATACCTGACAACATTTACAAGTATTAGCATTTTTCGAATAAGATAACTAATGTAATCATATTAACAATTATAATCTGATTTGAACCTCCTTTGTGTATGGTTTCCAGTTGAGTAATAAAAAGAGTTTATACTATACTTGTTTGAAATACTATTAGTGGATCCTCTAACCTTGAAAATTATTTTATCCTTGTTTAATCTTTATATCAATATCACATCTCAAAACTCTCTTCAACTCCTTTTCTGTTATTATCTATTTTTTTATTTGTAGTTTATACAGTTAACCTCCCTATGGTTCGACCCCGGTCTTGCCGAGTTATTTATTACTTCGATACTCCTACACTTGGAAGAAGACATCAACTCTTTGGTCGTGTCAGAGTGCGGTGTCATGGAGACCCTTTCTAGGCGGGTTGAGAGGTCTTTGGTTGGATAAGGAGTTGACACCTAGTATTATAGTTCTAGAAACCATAACTAGTCGTTAAGAGATTCTAGGTAAGGGACTGGTTATGTAAAGAAAATATATTAGCAACCCTAGTATACTTTACCTGAAGTAAGGTGCATTGTTTTTCTTTATTTGTTGTGGTCAGATGGTGTTTCTAATTCTATCAACCTATTATGGCGGGTTTACTATGATGAACAAACCCTGATTTCTTAGGTCAAGAACTTAAGCTAAAAGGTTGAAATGTTCTCAATAATCATTGGAGCTTCTTTTGGGGCAAATTTGTAACTTTTTAGCTTTGTCATTTTAAATAATATTTCAGATAAAATTCCTTGTAGTTTTTATCTTTGTATTAGAAATGAATGAGTTGTATTACTCGCAATAATATCTACGATATTGATCCCTTATACAAGTTTTTATCATTATATTAAAATGAGTAATAAATTATTACCCCTAATAATATTTTGGATATTAACTCTTTTTTAGAATTTTTATCTATATATTAAAAGTGAATGATATATTTTCTTGTCAAAAATAAGTTTTTTATATTTTTGAAATATAGACAAAATTCTTTTAAAAAACTAGTTGTAAAACCTATGCAATATTTTTTTAAAACATGCCAAAGTATTTTAGATTTTAAAAAATTGCTCAAATAATTTTTATGATTTTTAGCCATATGTAAAAAAAAACCCTTTATATTTTTTTTATTTTATTTTTATAAATTTTTAAGGTTTTGTTTATCAAAAATCCATTTTTTCCTTCAACCAAAATTACCAAAATAGGCTTAAGGGCGTCTTTCCAAACATGCCCTTAAGCCAAAAAAACCTTTATCAAAATAGTTGAAAACCAAACATGGCCTAACTTAATTGACCCAAAACCAAACTGATCGGGTTGACCCAAAATCATCGATTTAACCATGAATCGAACAAAAAAATCTTTGGTTTGTCCCAATACTAAAACAAAACAAAACAAAACATTAAACTGAAAAAGAAAAATATAAAATATTTTGATAAAAAACAGATTAAACACATAAAAAACAAAGAACACAAAGAATGTTCATGAAATCTAGAAGCACATATTGAAAACCAGATCAAATTTAACAATTTGAGATGTGTAAAGAGGATGAAAATCATTTAAGGATTAATAATCTAGAATCCATTCACTTTGATTATCAATGAATCATCACAATTTGGTTAGAAAAGGTTTCAGTTTAACATTAAAACTCTAAGATTAAAACACTAAAATATAAGTTATCGATGCAAAAAAACCCTAGATTATTGTCTAACGATGTCATGCGAAGATACATATGTAAAGAAATGAAGCAAAACAAGTCAAAATCACGTAGCTAAGGAAATGTTCTTAGGATTTGGCCTTTTAGACCTCTAAACAAACCCTTTTGGTTCATATAAACCACGTTGCCATAGTTACGCATATTTGAATAAAAACAAACAACAAAAAACAACATATCATCAAAATCATGCATGAGATTCCATTCTCCAAAACTGCCAAATTGAAACAGCAAGCATATCCGTTGAATTCGGATTCAAAATTGGTTTTCTAAACATATTTTGATCATGAACAAACCTTGTAAACCTAGGATTAACAATATTGCATCTCAATGTATTAATCAAACTAATAAAACTAAAACACAAACAAACATTGTTTTATCAAAACCAACTTAACTAGAAAGCTATTATTATATAAGAAAAATCAAATACATCCTAAAAATGCTTAGGAGAAGAACATCAAACCATAAAATAAAAAATCACAACAATAAAAGAGACATACATGACCCTACTTTTTAAACATTCCAAACCTTATCGCTATGTTTCTGAACATAAATGTAGATCAAATGACCATAAAAAACACCTCAAGCAAACCACATGGACACCACTTTTAGATTAATAAATATACCTTCAAACCCCTAAAACAATTAACATCCTCTTTTTTTTTTTGCCTTTGTAAAGTTTTACTCTTACAAGTTTCTTGCCCTTTCAAAGCTAAGAAACCCTTATGTTAGGTTCGTGAACCTTCACAACTAGAGTGTTTTTTTCAATATTCTCTCCTCATGCTTCCCCCTTTTCCCTCCCCCTTTAAACTCTGATTTTTTAGGAGGTATTTATAGGGTTTTACTAGAGTTTTTCTAAAGGATTCAATCAATGATTGATCATGATTGATCAATGCTTGATGCTCTGATGAAATTATGAGGGTTTTGGACAAATGTTAATAGCTAAAAGCTTTGTATTAGGCTGGTTTTGCAATGATAGTTTTGGTTTTGGGGATTCTTGGTGGTTTTGTTAAACTTGGAGGGCAAGAAGCTATTTCTAGCCTTTTGATCTTGAGAGAAAGGTTTTAAGCCTTTGATAAGAACTTATCGAGAAGCTTTGAAGTGTGAACACACATAAAAAATGGGTGGTTTTTGCATAATAGGTATCACAGTCATGACTATCTGAGTTGACCACTTTCAAAGGTCCGTCAAGGAGACTCAGACGTCATTGTCATTGGAGACCAACTGAAATTGGCAGAGAGGGTGCACATCTTTCATTTGGATTTAACCTTGTTTTATTTGGAGGTTTGTAGCTTTACATTCATTTATTTAAAGGTGTCAACTTGATCAACTCAAAATTTGCCAATATAGTGTTGGCTGATCAGGAACAACATGTTGTCGAGTTTGTTGAAGAAAATGGGATGTAAAAGTTTGATGGGAGTAACTGAGCTTTGTAGATGAGGTGTGTAAAACCCTAGATAATATTATTGATATTCGTAAAACTTAGGATTTCAAAAAAATGATGGAAAGTGATAAATTAAATTATAAGAATGATGATATATTCGAGAATCTGAATTAATATGTTTTGTTCAAGTGTTAATATATATAAATAAATAAACATGAAAATGTGAATAAAATTTTAATAGAAGTATATTTCATGAAACTAAAAGTACCAATGAATAACTTAGTGAAATTCGATATAACCCGGACAAGATTTGGTATAAACAGGTACGAGGATTCAGGAAATTTTAGCCAAAAATCATAAAAGTTACTGTTGAGGGATATAGAAGGCATTTAAAAAAATAATAAAGAAATAATATGTGCAAAAGTGTGTGCGGGGGAAGAAAACTTTTAGGGACATAGAAGGAATTTTTAAAAAAGTTAATTATATATATATATATATATATAAGTGCAAGTGATTGTGCTGTAAAGAAAAAAAAAACAAAACTTACATTTCAAATAGAAGAAGCATTCGGCCAAGAGAGGAGAACAAATTCAAGCAAGCAAATTTTTTCAATTCAAAAGTATTAAAGCTTTGGTAATTGCTTGGTAAGGTGCCCTCACTCTTTTAACTAAGATTCTTGAGAAATTAATGCTTTAAATTGATTGAACTTTGTATAATGAGGAATTAGGGTTCATGATAAATTTTGGGGAAAATTACAATTGATTGTGAAATTGTGTTAAGGTTGTTGAAGTGAGTAGAGAAAGTAAGAAATTATGGTAATTGGAGCAAAGTTTTAGGTGTTCTTGAAGAAGAGATTTTTTTTTTGGAAAAAAAAATATAATAAGAAGAAGAATAAAATTTAAGAATTTGAATAAGATGAGATTGTATAGGAAAGAGATGATATGAATGTTAAAGAGTGAATAAATCATGAATTTTTATGTTTTCCTTTAATTTAAATTTTGGTAGAATAAATTAAATAAATACATTTGAAGAATATATATATATATATATATATATATATATATATATATATATATATATATATATATATATATATATATTGTTTTGAATGATGAAATGAATTGTGTTAATGTGAAAATTGAAAGAATAGGGAGGAAATTTACAAAAGGAAGAAAAGAATTTTCATGTTTCTCTCTTAATTTTGTTTTGGCAAATGAAAGGATAATTGAAAGGATTTTATTTATTGAGTGTGTTAATATGAAAAGTAGAATAATGATGTGACATACTTGTCAATTCAGGAGAAGCTGCCAGGCTGACACCATAGTAGGGAACTTCGGCTCGAGCTCAGTCGTCAAGTAATTGCACGATGTCCAAATTTAATATTGGTAATATGTATCTTTTTATCTGATTAATTGCGGTTGATATATTAGAAATTATTATGTTGTTTACTTGAGAAAATAAGATATGTGATGTGATGAATTAATTCCTGAATTAATGGAATTAATGCCCTGGTGAATGGGCGTGATAAGAAATTAATTCCCTAGTTAATGGGATTAGGACCCTGGTGATTGGACAAATCGTTGAATTAATCATTGAATTAATGGGTTTAATGTCCTGGTGAATGGGTAAATTGTTGAACTAATTCTTGATTTAATGGAATTAGTGCCCTGACAAATGAGCGAGATGAAGAAGTAATTCCCTGGTTAATGGGATTTGTACCCTGATAAATAGGTGAAACGTTAAAGTACATTTTAGACGGATGACAATAGTGCTTGTTGAATGAACTGGTAGAAAAATTAGTCATCTATTAGTGAATGTAATGCCATGTTAATTGGGCGATAAGAATAATTATATTTTGTTGACATTAAGAAAAAAAATCATCATAGATTATTCTTAATTGATATGTAATACTAGATGAGCAAGTTAATTTAATGATCTTTCGACTAAATTTACACAAAAAAAAGGAAGAAAGAAAGAAAATAGAAAGAACTTTATGAATGTCTCTTTTTTTTTTCATTTGTCTAATTGAATTATTGTATTAAATCTATTTTCAGGTACATCCCTCTATCGGACTGAACAATAGATTAGTTTCCTTATATTTTGTTGGATATCATGTTGTAATGAATGAATTTATCATTTTGTTTTGTAATATAATGCGTCTACAGTTTATCGAAAGCTCTTTTGTGTAGTATAATCTTAATTATGAATTCCTTCTTTAATTATGAATTTATTTCGATTATAATTTTGTTAATGGTCCTTATTTGTAAATCTTTGAATTGTGTAATGTGGGATATTGAATTGTGTAGACATGTGTGAATTTGATTATTGAGAAGTTGTGATGTATTGAGAGGAGGATGTCCTGGATGATAGGACGAGTAAGAGATTTGTTAATTGGGGATTGTGGAAGAAGAGTCGATAACTTGGTATCTAAAAATATAGAGGAAACTCTGCTAAATTTTTATTGATTATATAGAAAAAAAATTCCCTAATCTCAATTGAATTATTATGTCCTTGCTCATTTGTTTTGAATACAAATGTTGGGGTTGTTACATTTGGTATCAGAGCCTTGGTCTGGGTTCAGGAATTGAATTGGAATATGATAAGTATCAAATTGGTTCAGGGTAGTGCACATAAGACAAGGTGAGATGGCGGATCACTCTCCAGCACAAGAACTGGGTCAAGATCCCGGGTTTGAGCATAGCAAGAGAGAGGATTCTTTGGAGGATTCAGCCTCTCACATAGCTGCAGCACCTCATCTAAGAGAGGTGCCTCCTCCAACAACAACAGTGCTAGGGACAACCCCTGCACCATATGCTGATCCGGTGTTTATAGCCCAGATTGTGAGAGCTGTAATAGCGACGATGCCTTAATTACCAGTACCGACACCCCTAGTGGCACCAGCAACACAGATACCGCAAGTTGCCCCTACACCGGTGGATAATGTGGTTACACTAGTTCGGGTAGTGAAGAGTATACGAGAGTTGGGATGTGACTCATTTTCAGGAGAGCCTGATGTTGAGATAGCAGGTAGATGGTTACGTACAGTAGAGGACATTATGGAACAGATTCGGGTGACAGAGGAATTACGAGTACATTGTGCCACTCACTTACTATCAGATAGGGCACGATCATGGTGGGATACAGTGCGATCTAGGAGGCCTGCGGGGTCTTGGACATGGACTGAATTTAGAGTTCAGTTTGAGAACCAATTTTACTCATCATATCATCAGAAGATGAAGGAGCATGAGTTTCTAGCTTTGAGGCAGGAGGGTATGACAGTACTTGAGTATGAAAGGAGATTTCATGATCTTTCCATGTTTGCTCCACAATTTGTTCCCACCGAACAATACATGATTGACAGACTACAGGATGGATTGCGCCAGAATTTAAGACAAGGCTTAATAGCATGTAGATTTGGGACAACCAGAGAACTTATAGAGGCAGCACAAGCTCTTGAGGCATGTATAGTTGAAGGGCAGCAAAGTCAGACAGAGGTGGGTAAAGGAAGGATATCGACTTTTCCTCAAGTAGACCTTCTCTTTCTAAAAAGGGTAAGGGACAGTTCAACCAGTTTAGAAGGAAGGGAGGAGCAGTGTCTAGGCCTATTCAGAGTACTGGTGCTGGGGCTACTAGTAGACAGTCATCTTTTCAGGGAGGTTCTGCTGGAGGGGCATCAAGATTAAATGCCTTATCTTATCCTCAATGTGTTCGGTGTGAGCAGAGACATCCAGGAGATTGTTCAGTGTCACCAGGACGATGCTATATTTGTAGAGCTGAGGGGCATAGATGGCGTGATTGCTCTTATTTAGGCAGAGGATGTTACTATTGTGGAGGACAGGGACACATCTGTAGAGATTGTCCACGGAGAGCTGAGTTCATACAGGCGCAGAGACCACAGACCCAAAGCCAGCAACAGTCTGTCACTATGGATAGACCAGGTAGACCAACACAATCGGGGGCTAGTGGAAATAGAGGTCGGCCTAGGATGCAGGGTGACAGGACCCAGGGTAGAGTATTTCATATGACACAAGAGGAGGTCAGAGTCGCCCCAAATGTAGTAGCAGGTACCTTACAGTTAAACTCATTACCTGTACCTGCATTGATTGATCCTGGGGCTACACATTCATTTATGGCTAATAAAATTATGGGGAAAATAGGAAAAAGACCTAGCAGGGTAGAAAGAGGATTTATGATAAGTAATCCGCTAGGTGAAGTTGTAGCCATTGATGTAGTCTACAAGGGAATTGGGATTAGTATAGATGGGCTCGAGTTGGGAGTAGATTTAATTCCCCTAGAATTACAGGATTTTGAAGTAATACTAGGTATGGATTGGTTAAGTGTATATAAGGCTCAAATGGACTGTTTCGCGAAAACGGTGACTCTCCAAGGACCAAATGGAAGGAGAGTGATTTTTAGAGGGGAAAAGAATGTTATACCAAATTGCATCATCTCGGTTATGACTGCAAGGAAGATGGTTAAAAAGGGATGTGAAGTTTACCTTGCTTATGTGTTTAATTCGAAAGAAAAAACTAGAGAGTTGACAAACATCCCTATAGTGAGAGAATTTACAGACGTGTTCCCAGATGAATTGCCGGGGTTACCACTAGATAGGGAAGTGGAAGTTTCCATTGATGTACTACCCGGGACCACACCTGTTGCTCAACCACCATATAGAATGGCGCCTGCCGAATTAGCCGAGTTGAAGATTCAGCTACAAGAATTACTGGATAAAGGATTTATCCGTCTAAGTAATTCCCTCTAGGGAGCTCCAATATTATTTGTGAAGAAGAAAGATGGGACCCTTAGACTCTATATTGATTACAGATAATTAAATAGAGCAACAGTAAAAAATAAATATCCACTCCCAAGAATAGATGATTTATTTGATCAACTTAAGGGAGCCAAGGTGTTTTCAAAGACAAATCTCAGATCCGGGTATTATCAATTAAGAATAAAAGAACAAGATGTGGTAAAGACTGCATTTAGGACTCAGTATGGACATTATGAGTTTCTAGTAATGCCATTTGGGTTAACAAATGTACCGACAGTGTTTATGGATTTAATGAATCGGGTTTTTCGACCTTATCTAGATAAGTTTGTGGTAGTATTCATAGATGACATTTTGGTCTATTCCAATTCATATTTGAAACATGAACAACATTTGAGACAAGTGTTATCAACCTTAAGGGAGCATCAATTGTATGCCAAAGTAAGTAAGTGTGAGTTTTGGTTGAAAGAAGTAGTCTTTCTAGGACATGTTATATCGGCTCAAGGAATACTAGTAGATCCCAGAAAAGTTGAAGCAGTGTTGAAATGGGAGAGGCCTAAGAATGTGACTGAGATTCGTAGTTTTCTTGGATTGGCAGGATATTACAGGAGATTCATTGAAAGGTTCTCCACTATAGCCATCCCGATGACTCGACTGACGCGGAAGGAGACAAAATGGGAATGGGCCGATGAGTGTGAACAAAGTTTTCAGGAGCTGAAAAAGAGACTAACAATTGCACCTGTGTTAACCCTTCCATCTGGGACTGAAGGATTGGGTTGTGTTTTGATGCAACACGGTAAGGTGATTGCCTATGCCTCAAGACAATTGAAAACTCATGAGATTAATTATCCGGTGCATGTTTTAGAATTGGCAGTTGTTGTATTTGCTCTCAGAGTATGGAGGCATTTTCTGTATGGATCCCGAGTTCAAATATTTACCGATCATAAGAGTTTGAGACATCTAATGACGCAAAAGGAATTGAATATGCGACAAAGGCGTTGGGTGAAGTTAATTAATGATTATGATTGTGTAATAGAATATCATCTGGGGAAAGCTAATGTGGTTGCAGATGCTCTTAGCCTTAAAAATAAGATGATAGATGTTGAGTTGGATGACAATGATGAAAGATAATTGCTTGAGTTGAGGAAGATAAATGCTAAGGTAGAAGTTGGACCTAGAGGTTCTTTAATTGCTCAATTGCGAGTAAGATCGATACTCCGAGATAAAGTATTGGAAGCACAACAAAATGATGACAGAGCTGGCAAAATAAGGGACAATCTGAAGTCAGGAGTTGGGACTTCTTTCCAAATCCTGGAGGATGGAATGATAGCATTTGAAAAACGAATGTATTTACCTGATGATGAAACACTAAAAAGAGAAGTGTTGCAAGAAGCACATAAGTCTAGATTTGCAACTCATCCCGAGAGTACTAAAATGTATCAAGATTTAAAAGAATGTTACTGGTGGCCGAATATGAAGAAAGATGTAGCTGAATATGTGGCTAAGTGTGGTGTATATCAACAAGTAAAGGTGGAGCACCAGAAGCCTGCAGGGCCTTTACAGCCATTATTGATACCTCAATGGAAGTGGGAAGACATTTCTATGGACTTTGTATCTGGTTTGCCTAAAGGGAAAAGAGGCAATAATGCTATTTGGGTCATAGTGGATAGATTGACCAAGTCTGCTATCTTCTTACCTATGAAAAAGACAGATTCAATTGATAAACTGGCACAATTATATGTAAATGAAGTAATAAGATTGCATGGAGTGCCCGTGTCTATAGTATCAGATCGAGATCCTAGATTCACATCTCGATCGTGGCCAAGTATAAAATGGGCTTTAGGGACAAGATTGAATTTAAGTACAGCCTTTCACCTTCAAACTGATGGGCAGACAGAAAGAACAATTCAAACCCTAGAAGATTTGTTGAGGGCTTGCATATTAGAATTTGGGGGCAATTGGGATGATCGTATACCATTGGTAGAGTTTACGTATAATAATAGCTACCAGACAACTGTAGGGATGGTACCGTATGAAGCCTTGTATGGAAGAAAATGTCGAACGCCATTATGTTGGGAAGAGGTAGGGGACATGAAGTTAAATGGAACTGAGATGGTTCAAATCACCACAGAAAAAGTGAAAATCATAAAACACAGAATAAAAGCAGCTCAAGATAGACAAAAGAGCTATGCAGATGTTCGAAGAAGACCTCTTGAGTTTAATGTGAGTGATCGAGTATACTTGAAGGTCACTCCCTGGAAACACATGTTAAGATTTGGAATGAAAGGGAAATTAGCTCCAAGGTATATTGGTCCCTATGAAGTCATCGAAAGGATTGGATCGGTAGCTTACAGATTGGCCTTGCCCTCACATCTGAATAAGATCCACGATGTATTCCATGTTTCAATGTTAAGAAAGGCTGAAGTGGATCCATCTCGAGTCCTGCCACAAGTTCCTTTGGAGATTGCAGAAGACCTGACTCTGGAAGTGAAACCAGTGAAGGTACTGGATTATAGTGAAAAAGAACTAAGGAATAAAAAAATTCCTATGATTAAGGTGTTATGGAGAAGTTCACAAATCAAAGAAGTGACGTGGGAAAGAGAGTCCGAAATGAGAAGGAAGTATCCTAAGTTGTTCATAAATACTGGTAAGAATTTAATTTCGAGGATGAAATTATTATAACATGGGGAGGATGTAAAACCCCAGATAATATTATTGATATATTCATAAAAGTCAGGATTTCAAAAAAATGATGGAAAGTGATAAATTAAATTATAAGAATGATGATATATTCGAGAATCTGAATTAATATGTTTTGTTCAAGTGTTAATATATATAAATAAATAAACACGAAAATGTGAATAAAATTTTAATAGAAGTATATTTCATGAAACTAAGAGTACCAATGAATAACTTAGTGAAATTCGATATAACCCGGGCAAGATTTGGTATAAACAGGTACGAGGATTCAGGAAATTTTAGCCAAAAATCATAAAAGTTACTGTTGAGAGATATAGAAGGCATTTAAAAAAAATAAAGAAATAATATTTGCGCAAAAGTGTGTGTGCGGGAAGAAAACTTTTAGGGACATAGAAGGAATTTTTAAAAAAGTTAATTATATATATATATATATATATATATATATATATATATATATATATATATATATGAGTGCAAGTGATTCTACTGTAAAGAAAAAAAAAACAAAACTTACATTTCAAATATAAGAAGCATTCGGCCAGGAGAGGAGAAACGAATTCAAGCAAGCAAATTTTCTCAATTCAAAAGTATTAAAGCTTTGGTAATTGCTTGGTAAGGTGCCCTCACTCTTTTAACTAAGATTCTTGAGAAATTAATGCTTTAAATTGATTGAACTTTGTATAATGAGGAATTAGGGTTCATGATAAATTTTGGGGAAAATTACAATTGATTGTGAAATTGTGTTAAGGTTGTTGAAGTGAGTAGAGAAAGTAAGAAATTATGGTAATTGGAGCAAAGTTTTAGGTGTTCTTGAAGAAGGTATTTTTTTTTGGAAAAAAATATATATATAATAAGAAGAAGAATAAAATTTAAGAATTTGAATAAGATGAGATTGTATAGGAAAGAGATGATATGAATGTTAAAGAGTGAATAAATCATGAATTTTTATGTTTTCCTTTAATTTAAATTTTGGTAGAATAAATTAAATAAATACATTTAAAGAATATATATATATATATATATATATATATATATATATATATATATATATATTGTTTTGAATGATGAAATGAATTGTGTTAATGTGAAAATTGAAAGAATAGGGAGGAAATTTACAAAAGGAAGAAGAAAATTTTCATGTTTCTCTCTTAATTTTGTTTTGGCAAATGAAAGGATAATTGAAAGGATAATTGAAAGGATTTTATTTATTGAATGTGTTAATATGAAAAGTAGAATAATGATGTGACGTACATGTCAATTCAGGAGAGGCTGCCAGGCTGACACCACAGCAGGGAACTTCGGCTCGAGCTCAGTCGTCAGGTAATTGCACGATGCCCAAATTTAATATTGGTCAATATGTATCTTTTTATCTGATTAATTGCGGTTGATATATTAGAAATTATTATGTTGTTTACTTGAGAAAATAAGATATGTGATGTGATGAATTAATTCCTGAATTATTGGAATTAATGCCCTGGTGAATGGGCGTGATAAGAAATTAATTCCCTGGTTAATGGGATTAGAACCCTGGTGATTGGGCAAATCGTTGAATTAATCATTGAATTGATGGGTTTAATGTCCTGGTGAATGGGTTTGATGAGGAATAAAGTCCCTGGTTAATGGGATTGGTACCCTGGTGAATGGGTAAATTGTTGAACTAATTCTTGATTTAATGGAATTAGTGCCCTGGCAAATGGGCGAGATGAAGAAGTAATTCCCTGGTTAATGGGATTTGTACCCTGATAAATAGGTGAAATGTTAAAGTACATTTTAGACTGATAACAATAGTGCTTGTTGAATGGACTGGTAGAAAAATTAGTCATCTATTAGTTAATGTAATGCCTTGTTAATTGGACGATAAGAATAATTATATTTTGTTGACATTAAGAAAAAAAAATCATCATAGATAATTCTTAATTGATATGTAATACTAGATGAACAAGTTAATTTAATGATCTTTCGACTAAATTTACAAAAAAAAACAAAGAAAGGAAGAAAGAAATAAAATAGAAAGAACTTTATGAATGTATCTTTTTTTTTCATTTGTCTAATTGAATTATTGTATTAAATCTATTTTCAGGTACATCCCCTTATCGGACTGAACAGTAGATTAGTTTCCTTATATTTTGTTGGATATCATGTTGTAATGAATGAATTTATCATTTTGTTTTGTAATATAATGCGTCTACAATTTATCGAAAGCTCTTTTGTGTAGTATAATCTTAATTATGAATTTCTTCTTTAATTATGAATTTATTTCGATTATAATTTTGTTAATGGTCTTTATTTGTAAATCTTTGAATTGTGTAATGTGGGATATTGAATTATGTAGACATGTGTGAATTTGATTATTGAGAAGTTGTGATGTATTAAAAGGAGGATGTCCTGGATAAGAGGACGAGTAAGAGATTTGTTAATTGGGGATTGTGGAAGAAGAGTCGATAACTTGGTATCTAAAAATATAGAGAAAACTCTGCTGAATTTTTATTGATTATATAGAAAAAAAATAAAATTCCCTAATCTCAATTGAATTATTATGTCCTTGCTTATTTGTTTTGAATACAAATGTTGGGGTTGTTACAAGGTGTTTCTCAGTCAAGTGGTGGTGGTTAAAGCCTCTAGGGTGGTCATAATTGCCACATTCATTCGCCTGAAGATGTCTACTTAAATAGTGGCTAAATGACACGTCACTCAATCTCTTCATTCAAACTGAACGACGCGCCATCTATTCTTAACCCTAAATATTAGGTTTTTTAATTTGGGATTTGGCCAATTTTAATTTGGTCCCTGATCTTTTGATTTCTTTTAATTGCACATGTAATTTCCTTCTAACTTTTAATTTCATATGATTTTACCCTTGCTAAACTCAATTTTCAGCCTCAAAGTTCAATAACCTTTCCGATTCAGTTTTGTGCAAATGGACCCTCAACTAATCATTAAACTTTTAATTTTATTCATTTTGTCCCCTGAGTTTACCATTTTCAGCTAAAGTTTTACGCCTTTTACAACTTGATCCTTGGTTTTAAATTTATTCAATCAAGTCCCTAATTGCCTATAAAACTTTAATATTTATGTAATTAAGCCCCTAGTTTGACCAAATTAGCTTTTATAAATTTGCAATTCAATTCTCAGACTTTAATTCATTCTAATTAAAGCCCAAACTGAACTAAAAAACCAATTGTCCTTGTAATTAAACCCTCAATAAATTCAATTAAACTCTGAAAAATTACAGTTGAATTCTTAAATATCTAATTTTAAAATTTTCTTCCCAAATTGAATTTTTCTTGTCAATGAGGCCATCATCAATCAAAATTAAACTGTCAATTTTTGAACTTTGGATAATTTAAACCTCCCGAACCAGTCTTTTGAAATTTTTTATACATTCTTCATGTTCTTCCCATTAATATATATATATATTTATTTTTCCAACTTTTTAAATTTTTTGTATTTTGTATTTCCTTTTTTTTTTTGCTCTCATTTTCTGATTTGTTTTTGTATATTTTTGTAGGGCCTCAAAACGGGAATAACAGATGTATCCTCTTTACAATATATACGGAGAAAAGTCTTGTCAAGTGCTTTACGTAGAAAGTTTGTAAGGATAAACAAACTGTTTTTCAAACTTGACCCTTTTAAAATTTTAGTTTGTTTGACTTGAAACTCTTTCTTCGCAGCAATCCCCTTTAACTAGAACTATAAATCAATTATTTATGTAGGGAGATGAATTCTATCATCATGGCAAATTTTGTTCTCAACTTAGTTGACTTGAAACAAGCATACTCATTCATAATACAAACTGAAAATAAATGAAAGAATAAATCTCACAGTTCTTGAAATCTGAAGGTTTTTGCGTCCTTGCAACCAAGAAAACAAGTTTAGCCTTGCATATTTATTGAACAACTACTTCTAATGATGGAAGAAAGCATGATTTCTAGTTTGTAGAGGGGAGAGTTTGTGTTTCTTCTCTTCTGGCTGCCACCCCTCTTTCTTTTATTCTACTGCACTCTCTCTTCAAATGATGCCTCTATTTATAGGCTTTAATGACAGCTCCTCTTGCACTTATCAACAATCGTGGCCATCCTTTGTTAATGATTGGTGTAGCTTCTTTTGACAATATCCAGCTGCCACCAACAATCCACCATTGTATGGTAGAATTCAATTGTCATATTTGAAAAATCACATATCCCTTATATGACATCTTTGTTGGCTGAAATTTAGTCTTTAAGTTAGGAATCTAACAAAATTAAGTTTGCGTCAATTGGATTTTTACAGCTTCAGATATTCAATTTTGAATGGCCAAAGGTCAACATTGGCAGAATGTGAGATTTGACTTTGAAGGCTGTGATTTCCATGCTCTCTTTTTTTTTCTTGCCTTAAATTTCCAGAAAGGTATGGATGTTAGCTTTTTAATGCCACTAGAATCACTTCATTTTAACCTCTAGAATTCACGCTTTGCATAAAACATCGATTGGACATCAAATATGCCAATTACCTCCAATTACCTCCTTTTTACATCTTTCATCCAAAAGTGCCTTCAAAACATAAAACAAAGAATATCAAGGCATTTTATATATATAACATAGGCAAAATACTAGTTAAATATGGATGAAACTATCGAATAATATGGTTACATCAATCACGAATCTTGATTCACTAGCTTCTCTTAGTGCTTCCTCTTTCAAAGTTTTATCTTCAAGCAAATACATTTGTCTATCCATCGTTACCATCCCATCCTTCATGATAAAAAAGGTGTATCAACCCCTAATTCCACTTTATTCCTCACTTTATCCACTTCAATGTCTCTTCGTTGACCTTCCAAGACTTTATCTCGAAGTACATATCATATTCTTAATTGAGACAATAAAGAGCCATTGGGTCTTACCTCAATCATGGTATCAATCCTTTTCAATTCCATCAACTCTTTTTCATCCCCATCATCTAATGTCTCAATTATTGCCTTATTCTTATATACGGGTATCAACAATGACATTTACCTTTCCTGGGTGATAATATGTTACACAATCAAAATCCTTAATTAATCTTATCTACCTCCTCTGTTGCATATTTAGTTCATTATGTTTCATCAAATACCTCAGACTCTTGTGATCTGTAAAGATCTATACACGAGACCCATATAAGTAATGTCTCCATACCTGTAATTAACTTCATGAGACTTCAATTGACTTGAGGCATAAGTAAAAACCTTTCCACGTTGCATTAAAAAACAACCAAGTCCTTTTATGGATGTATCATTATAGACTATAAATCCTTAGATTTCAAAAGGAAGTGTTAATATTGGGCCCATTGTTAAACTTCTCTTCAACTCCTGAAAGCTTTTTTCGCACCCTTCGACCACCCTTATTTTCTCTCTATTTTAGTCAACCGAGTTAATGGAGTTGCTATAGTTAAAAATCCCTCAATAAACCTTCAATAATACCCTACTAACCTTAGAAAACTATGGATTTCTATTACATTTGTAGTTTTTTTCCATTTCAGTACTGCTTCAACATTTCTTATATCTAGAAATATTCCTTCTACAAATATAACATATCCTAGAAAACCACATCTTTTAGTCAAAATTTACATTTACTCGGTTTAACATATAACTGATGATCTCTCGAGGTCTATAATACTTGTCTCAAATGTTGTTCGAGCTCCAAATAGAAGCTAAAATGGACCAAAATATCATCTATAAACACTACCACAAACTTATCAAAATAAGATCAAAAAACCCAATTCATCAAATCCATAAACATTGCTGGTGTATTAGTCAAGCCGAAGGGCATTACCATGAACTCGTAGTCCTCATAATGAGTTTTAGATATAAGTCTCTGGTACATCCTGCTCCTTGATCCTTAATTGATGGTACCCCGATCTCAGATCTATTTTTGAAAACAACCAAGCCCCTTATAACTAGTAAAAAAAGTCATATATTCGTGGAAGCATATATATACTTGTTCTTTATTGTTACTTTATTCGACTAACTATAATCCATGTAGAGCCTAAAGGTCCCATCCTTCTTTTTCACAAATAGGACTGAAGCTCCCCATGGTGAAGTACTCATGCGTATGAACCCTTTTATAGTAATTTTTACAACTGAACCTTCAACTTAACCAGTTCTACTAGTGCCATCTGATATGGTGCCTGAGTTATAAGAGAGATATTAGGCAATACATCAATCGAAACTTCTTCTTCCCTTTGCGGGGGTAGCCTTGGAAATTCTTTTGAAAATACATCCGAAAACTCTCTCACGATAAGAAGATTATCAAACTATATCCTTCCCTTTTCAGAATCTATTACATAAGCTAAATAGGCCACACACCCTTTCTTTATAAGCTCACTAGCTATCATAGTTAAAATCATACAATTCGGTATGACATTTCACCCACCTGAAAGTCACTCTTTTTCCATCTATTCCTTGAAGAGTCACTATTTTTGAAAAACAATCCACTTGGAGCTCCATGGTTACTTAAACAATCCATTCCTAGAATTAAATCAAATTCATGTAATTATAATGACATTATATTTACTTCCATATCATATCCCTGATAGTAATTTTAACTCTCTTATATATATTTTCTACATATACTACATCCCTTAATGGTGTGTTAATTAATAACCCCTTTTCTAACTTAATTGGGTCCTCTCCCCCCAACATCAAGGTTGGCCTTGATTTTTATGAGTCCTAAACTATACTAATCTAGAAGGTTTATCTTCAGTGACTGACTATTGATAACTCTATGTCTACTACCTTTGTCCCTAAACATACTCGGCTCTTCTAGTACAATCTTTTTTAAAATATCCCTACCCACCATAGTAATAACATCCCCAACCTAAATAGAAGCAGTCTCGCCATCTATGTTTATCCTGCTTGTATATGTAGCATTGCCCCAGCGATGCAAAGCAATCTCCAGGATGTCACTACTCATATCTGACACAGTGAGGGTAGGTAATGGTCTTCTACTTTGAAGTCCCACCAATATAATTGCCTTTAACGTTCAGCTGTCTTCCAACTAGAACTTCATATGCACTCTGATAAGACCTAACAGCTGATCTACTCTCACTAGTATCCCCTTCTCTTTTCTTAAACTAATTATACTGTCTTCCCTTTTCCTTCTTAAAATAAAGAGGCTTAGGGGGTTTACCCAAGGAGTAGACAACCTCTTTTCTCTTGCCAATACCAGATTGGCCTTGCTGGCCCTTAACTATACAAGCCTTTAAAGCCTGAGCTGCCTCTGTCAAATCTCTCATCATCTTGAATTCCAAGGCTATTAACCCCTGTTTCAATTCTTATCTTAGTCCATCTTGAAATCTCTTTATCATGTGTTACTCTGTAGGAACATGATGCGGGCAAAACATAGAGAAGTCGTGGAACCTTTTCTTACACTCCAGTACTGAAGTATCACCTCGCCTTAATGCTAAAAACTCTTGTTCCTTTACTTTGCAGTGATATGAAGAGTAAAACTGATTTTTAAATTCAACTCTAAATCACCCTACCTCCATAGCCCTGTGGCCTCTTCAACTACACAATCTCCCAATAATATTGTGCTCTATCTGACAATATCTGGGTGGCACAATCTACCCTCATCTTATTTAGCACTTTTATATAAAACATGATCTTCTCTACCTTTTTGATCCATCTATTAGAAATTTATGCATCTTGATCCCCAAGGAAAGGCTCACATCCTATCTCTTTCATACTCTTCACTATTCGTACCAAGGTAACTACACTGTCTATGGGTGTCATAACCACTAAAGCCGGTGGTACTGCTTGAGCTACTGGTGTTGTAGGGGCCAATGTATTCATAGTCTCAACCATTGCCCTTACTATCTATGCAATGAAAGAAGGGTCTGCATACGGATTAGGGGCTCCCATAGTTGTCACTAGTGGAGGCACAATTGCATATCCCTGATGATCTACCCTTTTTGGCTGCGACACTCTAGCCTACCTAGAGGTGGCATCTTTTTATAATACATATGACTCCTCTTATCTCGACTGAATAGCATCCGATGACATATAAAAGGCAATGTATGCTAAAGGATCCTCTCCTGGCTCCTTTTAGGATAAACATTCTGGATCATCCTCTGTGCCGAAGATGGGTATGTTCTCCTACCATACCTTATACGAACCATCCTGAAATAATTCAACATGTATCAATTTCCATGATAATTCCTAAACTTATGT
Organism: Populus nigra; assembly: GCF_951802175.1. Taxonomy (NCBI): domain Eukaryota; kingdom Viridiplantae; phylum Streptophyta; class Magnoliopsida; order Malpighiales; family Salicaceae; genus Populus; species Populus nigra. Next base: position 29,487,383 of record NC_084852.1, on the reverse strand, counting down.
CAGGGCTCTGATACCAACTGTAACATCCTCTATAATTACAAGTAATTATTACTTAGTTTCTCATGAATGTTATAATTTTTAAAGTGATTTTTTTAAAAAAATATAAAATCTTAAATTTGAAAATCTACTGAAATTTCAGCAGTCTCCCATAATAGGAGTTCCAAGTTATCGACTATAAACCCAATATGCTTTCATATTCAAACAATTCATATTCCATTCATTGTCCAATCATCTTGAACTCATCACATCACATTACAACTCAACACATAACATCCATAACATTTCATTATGTTTTAATAAAAAAATATTTTAATTGCATATGGTTAAATTCTAAAATTTTCAAGCATATTTTCTTAAAACAATTGTATTTTTTATCATTTAAAAAAAATGGATATCCAGTTTATGATCATTCATTAGAATTTGGCTAAAATTTCAAAAATATCACAAAAAATAATTTGTTTAATTAATGTTCGGGGTATAAATTTTGCAATGTAATGCATACTTACAGTATTAAATTATATAAATTAATAACAAGAAATGTAGGAATTAATTGTATCTAGGGAATAATTGTGATGCTAATTTTATCCTTAGAACGGTTAGAATTTAACTCAATAATATAGAGACTTTATCACGAAAGGAGATCTGCCTTGAACTTTAGATGAGATTAACAAATAGAAACATGCCTTAGATTAATAATAAATCAACAATACAACTTATCTTAGGTAGGGAGCACTAGGGGTCATGCTTTTTCCCTTTGCATAACTAGTTCCCTTACCCAGACTCTCGTAGACCACTAACTCTCTCAGTGACCATAATACTAGGTGGTGACTCATGAACCCTCTAATCATAACTTTATGATTAAAACCCAAAACCCCTTCAATTTCAGTAGGCAGTTCTACCATTCGATGTCATGCATGTCATAACTGGATGACAACTTTACTAGGGACTTGTTTGGTTGGATTGAGCTTTGTTTATTTGATTGTTTGCTTGTTTATTTTTGTTTTTTTGTGTAATTTAATTTTAGCATGTATTTTTTTACATATTACTCATGCATTTATTTTTACATACTACTCATACATAATTACATCGGGTATGGATTAATGCCTTCGTGCATTTTAATTTTGAGAATAAATTCAATTCTAGGTTAGGTGGAGAGTAACAATTTGTCTTATGATTTTTAGTTGGGGTTCAGATTCATAAGACATCCAACTATGAGTTGAGCGTCTACTTGGTAATGGTGGTCACGTTGTGCCCCGACTATTTCTTGTAAATCCTTATATCGCCTTCATGAAAGTTGGTCACTAGGCAGATTATAGACCCATTTAAGACCAGATAGTAAGCCTACCCCTTATGTAATGGCTTAAAACTGCCCTTAGGATATGAACTCCCTAATAATTCATTTTGCATCAAGGCAGACTTGATTAATAATCCTGAACTCTGCATGATTTTTTTAGTTAAGACCATGATTTTCTCTAAATACGGGTAAAAAACTAAGATGATGTAATTAGCTGGGAGGAATTGTTTAAGGACCAAGGCTGAGAAATCACCAGACATAAAAATCATTTTGTATTTTTAAATAAAAAGGGCTTAAACCCACCTTTTGTTTTGTAATCTCCAATGTGTACAAGACTTAACTGAGATGAGAACTGGAAAAGATCTTTTCAGATGAATCAAACTTCAGATTCCACATGTACTCCACAAAGAAGTCATGGATTAGCTTTTTGAACAAGTTAATCCATATTCAATGTACATGTACATGTACTTGCATCCATAAGCATACATGCATTCATGCTTTGAGGTATAAATATCATGTGAGCATATGACAGGTTGGAATATAGATCCTTGAAAAGCTCAAATCCACAGAGTTTACAACACCTGACTCCGACAAAGAAACATGAAAGATAAAGAACACACTCACAATGATGCCCACTTCTAAAAAGAACTAGATTCTCTGAAAGTTAACATGGTCCATATCACAGGCTTACTTTAAGGCCCACATTACTACTTTGCTTGAGGAGTCACTCAAATACTTCTTTAGTGAAGGCCTATCCAATCAGCTTGTGACTTTTGCAACAATTTAGAATGAAGAAAGGATGAGTGGATGAAGTTAAGAACCTTAGTGTAATACAATATTTATGCAATCAATAATAAATGCATCAACCTTAGTAGTTATGGATGCATTCGTTAATGAGTCCTGTAAGAAAACAAAATCCTGCAAGGACATTGATCATGATAAAATAACAGCAAACAATCAAAAGAGTGGACTTATATGATCTTGTTCAGACCATCAAGATATGTTTAGTCCCGAATATGGTTGAACAAAAGAAGTTTTATGTGCTCGAGTTTATAAAGTACACTGTAACTCAGTGTCCTATCTTTTACCTTAAGTCTTATTGCAACAAGATGCTAAAAATATTGCATGATGAAAAATTATTGATGCATTTCTTTTAGGAAAGTTTATGTGGGCCAACATTAGGCTAGTACATGAGGCTGGAGAACATGAAAATCTGGAAGTGGAAAGACCTTGTAAATGCTTTCATTAAGTAGTATAAGTACAACATGGATGTTGTTCCAAACAAATCTAGCCTACAAGGTATGGAAATAAATGATAAGGAATCTATCCAGGAATACGCCTGGAGGTGGTTTGGGGTAGCTCCTCAGGTAGATCTTGTTTAAGATGGATAATTTCTTTAAGATGCTCTACTTTGAGTTCTTGATTGGAAGTGTAGCCCAATACTTTATTGACCTAGTGATTATGGTTGAAAGGATTGAACAAGCTATCCAAGTAGAAATTGTGAACTTTGAAGTCATGATAGAACCTAAGTTGGGGAATGGCTGTTAAATTAGGAATCTCGTACGATCAGTTCTCATTATATTTTTGGTTGCTCAAACGCCACTGATAAATATCGACATACCTTCACCACTTAAAGGTATTTACTAACATCTCTTAAACATCAGACATATTACCCTAGCTTCATCAGATCCTATAAAACCATTATTTCCTAGGTGGTACAATCCAAATGAGAAGTGTGAACATCATGATGGGATCCTTAACCATTCAATCAAAAGTTGTAAGAATTCCAGGTATAAATTATAGAAGTTAATGAGAAAGGGGTAAGTTGAGTTTGCGAAGGATAATATCATCTACCACATTATAACTAGATCATCATAAGCAAAACAAGTGGTTGATAAACACTAACAAGACACAGAGGTCACCGAGGAATTTGATCTAACAAAGAGTGTGATATGTGCCAAACTTTGCTATTATGTGTCTTGGTTTTGGGATTGCATCATGTATTTTAATGAAACATGTCTTTTCAATCTCTTTATTGTTTCAAAATCAAAAAATGTTTTTGTGAGAGTAATAATTTGACATTATATTGTTGTCTATAATTAGATAAATATAATGGAAAAAATGATTGAATCCTAAGATGTGTTATGCAAGATGCTAAGAGGCAATCCTTACCATTTTTAATCTCATAAAACTAACTTTCATAACTACATGGCTCTATTCTAAGCGTTTTGTCCATATCAATTTTGTAAAAACTCTTTTGTCAAAAATCTTGAAAATATAAACTTGCTTTTAGATTTATAAAATAATTAGATGTTTGTTTAAAACAATGTTTAGACACCTTTTCTAAAGTGGTGAACGAATCATTCAAGCAATTCCTATTTTAAAGTGACCAAATAATTTTGAACCAGAACATAAAAAATAAAAAATACATAAAAAGCTGCCTCATGTCTTTTGGGCCATGTTTTAGCTGTATGCATAATGGTGTAGTTAGATCTGCTAGTCATCGATTCATGAAAACATAAGTCTTTATGCAAAAAGTTCCAAACAAGTACACTGAATAAGGACAAAATTTATTGGTTATAATCGCTTGTGCTTAAAATGATGAAAGACCATCTTTGTTATCCATTCACATTCTAAAATATATCCCTCGTGGTTCCCATTTAAGTCTGAATAAGTTTTTTTTTAAAAAAAACCTTGACTGGGATCACACCTCGCACTAAGAGCAAATATAAATTTCAAAGTCAAAGTTCGATCCTAACTAGGATCACACTCCACACTAAAGGGAAAACAAAACTTCAGAGATCAAAGACCAAGAAGATGTTGTGAAAAATCCAAAAAGTTTTCCAAATGTTGGGGGGTATTCCCAAATAGAAAACAAAAGTGACAAAGTCAAGGTCAAAATAAAATAAAGATGCCCCACTAAAGCACTCAAAAGGGTGAATCAAAGAAACACGATTGAAAGACATAATGATAGTGATCCTAAGTCTTTAAAACTTTGAAATACTTTTTAAGCTTATAAATCCCTTTCCTTCTTAGCCAATAGTCGTAGCCTACATTATATACCTTTAAAAGTCTTTTCTAATCAATCAAGCTAGAAAGTTGGACCAATAAATAATGTTATCAAAATGAAAGATTATTTTCACAAGAATTATGATATTGCAAACAAAATTACTCATTATTATTCATGCTGATAAAATAAGCATAAAAAGAGAATTTTTTTCATAATACAACCTCAAGTTTTTACTCGAGCCTCTCACCTTTGAAACCTACAAAAGCATAAGGTCATCTCATTTTGTACCTTTACCAGACCAAATCATCTTTTTCCTAAGAGAGATTAAACCCGTGGGAACTGTAAGAAATTCAAAACAAAATTGTTTTAAGCTTACATCGAGTAAATTTATGTTTTTAAAATGTATAAATTCATTTGAGCCAAGGATAACCCCAACTTTGAGCTAATATTTTTTTCTCGACCTATACCTTGTCAATCATCAACAAAATATTTCTTAGTGTTGAATGGAGTGTTTTGGATCTTCCATAAAAAAAGTTTAAACTTCAAGAATACATTTAAAATTTATGTCTTTCTAATTTTATTTCAACAATTAGACTTGGATGGACATAATTCTTAAAATTTATGAGTTGATTTCAAAACAAGAAAGATGTTCAAACAAAATGGTCAGTGACCAAGTTTGTAAAGTCCTTAGCAAAAATGAAATTAACACTTTTTATAAGTCATCCTAGAAAAGTTAAGCAGCCGGGTGCAATGCAATAGATCCTGAGAGGAATAATAGACAATATCAAGATCAACTAGAGGGGCAAAGAATGACATAATCAAATAATGACTCTGTGAAATCTATTGAAACTATGAACAACATTTGGCGATGACAAATACCTCTTGATGATGAGTAGGAGAATGAGCATAACTAGATCGGGCTAAAGATAATGTTGCTCAAGGACAATTTATGATTTGACGAACTCTATCAGCAGTTGAGAGTAATATTACATTTGGGGGGCATCTTCATGTCTAATAAATCAGTTTACCTTTTGAAGGATGTCTATGATACCTAAAAAATATTATCACATGAATGCATCAATTAAAGCAATTCACAACAGTAATTAACAACAAATGATTTGATGAATTCCTTCAAAAAGTGAGAGTAATGGAGCACTACTACTCCATCAAAATAAGTGGGCAATGGTGCAAGAATATCATAAATCAAGGTGCGTCATTTGACTAGGATGAAACATCATAGCTAAGAAAAATGGTAATTTCTTGAAGAATGGTTAACTGAGTAGAGCTTCATGTATCACTTAAAAGTCCAGGTTGTGCAACAAAAAAACAATCAAATACAATTGATCATGTGGGCAAAACCTGAATGGGCTGATGTAATGAAAATGCAATTAAACATATTGATCATATGAGCAAAACTCGAGTGGGATGAAGATTTAAATTGAGCAACCAATGGGCTATATTGATAGCAGTAAACCTTTCCACCAATCAAAGGATGATTTGCAAGAAATAGGGGCCCATATTTCTAACAAGGTAATGATGCATGCATGTCATCTAATCCTAAATCATTCCATAATGATTTTATAGGATTTACACAAGAAATAATCTCCAATAAAGTCCACAAAACTCCAACAAACAGGAACCTAGTAAGGTTCTGAGCCGAGCAAGGCTCAATTTAGTTTTCAATGCTTAACAAGGGTTCCTTAACGAAGGAATCCAATAAATTTCAATGCCCAACAAGGTTAAGCAAGAAAGAGTCCAACAAGACTCTAACAAAAAGAACCTAGCAAGGTCCTGAGCCTAGCAAGGCTCTAGTGATTAAAAACCCATCAAGGTTTTGACAAAGAAAGAGTCTATCAAGATTTCAGTAACAAAACCCAACAAGTTTCTAAGCCCAACAAGGCTTCCAATGATTAAATACCTAGCAAGGTTTCAAAAAAAAAAAACTCAGCAAGACTCTAGCAAAAAAAACCCATCAAGGTTCTGAGCCTAACAAAGCTCACAACAGATAACAAGAAGTCTAGCATGGAAAAATCATGAAAGAAAATCTCAATTTAGCCCTATCATCAAGAAGTCTCCATTCAACACCAAGAAATCCAGCCCTACCATTAGGAAAGGAATTCCAACCCTATCATCAAGAAGTTAACCCTACAATTAGGATGTCTCATTCTGGCATTAAAAAGTTTTAGACTCAACCATGCAATTAAGACATCTCTGGCCAAATCCTTTTGCTAGGTAAGTTTTTTTTTTTTCACATAGGCAGGTTGCCTATGAAAATGAGGTCATTTTGAAAAATCTTCATATTTTTCACCCAGGCAGATCATCTATTACAATGAGTTTATTTTGAAAAATCTTTGTATTTTTCACGCAGGTTGCCCATGAAAATTTGACCATTTTAAAAAAGCTTTGTATTTTTCACCTAAGCAAATCACCCATTACAATGAGATTATTTTGAAAAATCTTTATATTTTTCACCTAGACAGGTCGCCTATGAAAATTTGACAATTTCATTTTTTTTTGTATTTTTCACTTGAGAAGGTCACCCATTATAATTTGACCATTTTGAAAAATCTTTGTATTTTTCACCTGGGCAGGTCGGCCATGAAAATTTGACCATTTCAAAAAATTCTTGTATTTTTCATTTGGACAGGTCACCCATTACAATAATACTATTTTGAAAAATCTTTGTATTTTTCAGCTGGATAGGTCGACGATGAAAATTTAACCATTTGGAAAAATCTTTATATTTTTCACTTGGATAGGTCACCCATAATCAATGAGACCATTTGGAAAAATATTTGTATTCTTCACATGGACAGGTCACCTATGACAATTTGACCATTTCAAAAATCTTTGAGTTTTACTAACACGTAAGTCGTCTGGTACTACTATGCCATTTTGAAAAATCTTTTAGTTTTTAACAAAGATCATGTTTTTCTTTACAAATCCTATCTCTTTTTCTATCGAGTGTGCTTTTAAGCCCTCATCTTCCAGATAGTGTACCTTTGAGCCATATCTCTTTTCTTTTGAGATAATACACCTTTGAGCCCTATCTTTTTTTTTAATGCGTGTTTGAGCTCTTGTCTCCAAAATAGTGTGCTTTCTAACTCCATCTCTTTCAGTGCGCTTTCTAGCCCTCGTACATTAGATAGTGCGCTTTTTAACCCCATCTATTTTCTTTCAAGTTTGTTTACTAGCCTTCACACATCGGATAATGTACTTTCTAACCCTATCTATTTTCTTTTTTTAGTGCGTTTTCTAGCCCTCACAACCAAATAATGCACCTTTGAGCCCTATCTCTTTTCTTTTTAGTGCATTTTTTGAGCCATTGTCTACCAAGTAGTGCACCTGGAAGCCCAATCATTTCCTTTCTAAGTACACTTTTTAGCCCTTACAACCAGATAGTGCACCAGCAAGCCCTATCTATTTCCTTTTGAGTACGTTTTGGAGTCCTCTCTTCTAAAACTTTCGTTAAAGATCCGTCAATCTCTGAGATATTTATGAATATCTCAGAATTTTTGGAAGGATTGGTCATTTCTTGATATGGTAAATCCACAAACCTTTTATCTTTTATTCTTTACAAGCTTACTATCTAAAGTTACTCACGAGATTTTTTATCGTAAGCATTGTAAAGAGAAAGACAACAGTCATAACCTAATTTTTTACCATTTTTTCTAAATATTTTTAAAATAAAAAAATAAAAAATATGTTCTTGATGTATTTGCCTTATTTTTAGCATTTTCAGTGTTGTCTCAAAAAAATTCAATTTTTTTCTCAACGCATTCAAAATTTAACGTGCCATTTTTAAAATCATTGATTTTTCTCATCTAGTTGGCGTTGTCTTTTTTCAAAAAATAAAAAAATGTAAAAAATAAAACATAAAAAATATTTGGATAAAGTGGCCAAAATACAAAGGAAAAAAAAAGGCCAAAATGTTTTTAAAACTAAGAAATTAAGAGGAAAAAAATAAATCATTTTACCTATAAAATATATAATTATCTCACACAAGAAAAAAGGGAGGACTAGAAAAAAAAATTAAAAAAAAAACCATCTTTCTCATATTCTCTCCCTACGCCTGAAAAAAACCTTAAACCTATTATTCTTAAGCCAGCTGCCAGCACCAAATTAAACCCAAAACAAAAACAGATCCTAATACATCAACCCATCATAACGTGCAGCCCCCTCACATGGTAACCATCTCTCTCTAATTATGCCAGCCTTAAAAGTTAAAACAATTCTAAAATCATCACCAACCAGCTTCTATCTTCTTTATTGTGAACGCCGTTAACCACCACCCGAGGCATCAGCAGCAGTGATGTTATCTCTTTCAGCAACCCAACAAAAAACCCATCTTTATCCTACGCCAGAAATAGCACGCCATCACCATCGTTGCTAGAGTGTGCCCTATAATTGTGAGAAGCAAACCTCAACAGCCCCAAATACAACCCATCTCCAACCACCTGTCTGCCACCATATAAAAAAGGGACACCTGCAGCTTCCTCTCCCCCTCACGGTTTCCTCCTCTCATCTCCACACCGACCACCACACCAAGAACGAACCAAACTCTTCTCTTTCTTTCTGTACGCCAAGAACAAACCAAGTTTAGTCGAACTATTTTCTCTGAAAAACTAAAACCAACTCCAGCCCCTCTCTTCCTCTCTACCCTAACTGGGGACCGACAACAAGCTCTCCCTCATCTTTAAAAAGCAGCAGCTCCTTACTGTCTCTTCCCATTGTGGATTGTTGAAGAAACCAACAAAGAGAGGCAGATTTTGAACACAAAGTGGAAGAGAAAGGAACATATCTAAAAAAAGGGACAAACAAACTTCTTATGTGATTTCCTTTTCTTGCAGGTCATGGTGAAAGCCATCATCACTGTAGGAAGAAAGAGAAGAAGAAGAAAACGTTCTAGATGCACCTTTTATTTGCTTTATGGGTAACGAAGCGTGGGCTCATACACCAAAATCTTCCAATGTGATTCCTGATTTCTTAGCAATCTCTCCAACCTTCCAACATTTAAAAAGATTATTTTGCAGATCTTTTTTAGTGTGTTTTAAATTATTGTTAAATTTTAAATTTTTATGATTTATAAACATGTAATTGCGAGTGTTGTATAATAAATAAATATGTGTGCATGTGTTGTCTTTTTTTTATTACCTTTTATTTTGCTTTAAATAGATGGTAAAAAAAATGGAAAACATAAAAAGATAAAAAAAAATTAATTAACAAAAAATTTTAATTTCATATGGGAAAATTTTAAAAATTTTCATGTATATTTTCTAAAAAAGCAAAATTGTATTTTTTTTATCATGTTTTTTTTTTTCCAAAATACAAAATGAATATCATAACTAATTTATGAACATCCATTTGAATTTGATCAAAATTTCAAAAAAAAATACAACAAAAATTAATTTGTTTAATTAATATTCAAGGTGTAGTTCTTATAACGTAATGTATACTGATGATATTAAATTAAATAAATAAATAGAAATAAATGCTAGGAATTAGCTGTATTTAGAAAATAATTGTGATGTTAATTTGGGCTCCAGAACGGTTAGAATTTAACCCGATAAGATACAGACTTTCTAAAAAAAAAGATATGAACCTTAGATGATGCCAACAAATAAAAATATGCCTTAAATTAACAATAAATCAACAATATAGTTTATCTAAGGTAGTGTACACTGGAGGTGATGCATATTCCCCTTACACAACTAATCCTCTTACCTAAATTCTAGCAAACCATTAGGTTTTCTAGTGACAATAATACTAGGTAGCGACTCTCGAACCCTCTAAACATAACCTTATGATTAAACCTAAAACCCTTTCAATTCTAGGAGGCAATTTCATCATTCAATGATGTGCACACCACGACAATTATGCCTTGTTTTTCCTTTGATTTCCTTAACTTTTCTTTCTTGTTTATATGCTTAAAGGTGTGGTGACGAGTGTTTTTCTCAATCACCCCCCTTAATTTCCTTAATTCTCTAGTGTTTCCTCTAAGAGTTTTTTTTTTAAAACCCAATATTTCTCCCTCTTTTGTTCTAGGTACTATTGGCCTGGGAGAGAGAGGGATTACTTTTATATGTGTTTTCTTTATTATTTACATTTTAACCCCTCTTTTATATATAATCCTAATTTCCCCCAAAGTTTCTAGTTAATTTTCTCTCTTCTTAACAAGTGTCTCATTCCTTATATTTTATCTTTCAATTTCACTCTTAACATAAATTTTAAATTTTTCTAAATCTTAATTTAACCCATTTTATTTTTGGGTTAAATTTATTTATATTTTTTTGGGAAGAATTTACAAGTTGTTTTCTGGCAGAATTCTATCATCTTAACTACTCTTGTTTTGTAGCTCAATTAATCTAAAATCCTGCATCTCAACAACACCTTCAATTGGAACCTTGATTTTATAGTTATTAAAAGAACTGTATTCTCACAACTATTCTCTTGTGCAACTATTTTATGAAATAGTCCTATAATCTCAGCGACTCTTGTTTTCATTGCTAAATGATTATTTTTTAAAATTTAGATTCATCAAGATCTTATTGGATTTCATTGAGTATTTTTCCTATAAAATTTCAAAAATATTTATACAATGCTTCAAAGTTAGATGACATGCAAACATCCTTATATGGTTTGAAATGTAGCCTCCCTTCTTTGATGCTCTATTGTCGTAAGGTGTATTTGCTTGCTATCCAAAGCCTTCTTAGTCCTTTAATTCATCAGTTTATTTGAGTTTAACGCATGTCAATCCTCCACTTGAATGTAATTGCCCATTTTAGGTTGTTCACGATTATTACAGCTCTCATTGATTATTAAGCCTGATCATTCTTCCAAATGTGGTGTTGTTTGCTTTACCAGAAAGGACTTTAACAAATAATTCAACTTCTTAGATTATTTCAAACATCACCCCCTGATTACTTGTGTGTATCTTGCCAAAATTATCAAAAGGTTTTCTAGTGTCGACCTTATTTTAGATTATTAATCAACTATGAAGTTACCTTTAATTGAACCATACTCTTCAAGCATATGTTATCATCAACCTATATGGAACTGTTAAATCATCTAGACATGCACTGTCATTTTAATAAATGCATCTTTTCTAGTCATAGTTTACAATAAAGGCTCATCATTATATGCTTAGTGTTATTTACAGTAAATTGCTCTTAGCCCATCTAATCTTATCGAACAACTCTTATTGATCTAACTACACATTTCTAACAACCATTACAATTACTTATATAGCCATGAAGTTGTTCCTAGTTAGGCCATGCTTCTTCAATATGACATCATTTATTAATGATCCTTAACATCCTTTTAACTGATACGGCTAGGTTCATCCCTTTAGACCAAATCTATCTTCATAAATTCTCTTTTATTTCAAGGCTTTGTAATCATTTAAACTCGATCATGTAAAGAAATTCATTATCATTATTAATGATTTTCCTTTTATCACCCACATCCATGTAATGAAATGCACCTTGAATCAATGAGCTTTTTTATCCCCCAACTGATTTAGATATTATATGTTGCCCCTTTTAAGATCCACTGCATTGCCCCTCTGTTGCTCAACTTCTCAAGGATGACTCATCTCTGCCCAGGACTTTGCAAACTTGGTTGATTAATTTTGTTTGAAAATTACTTTCTTGTTTTGGAATCAACTCGTAAATTTCAAGGATCATGTTCATTAAAGTCTAATTATTGTAAAGAAATCAAGAGATGTCATTTTAAAAGTGTTTATTTTATCGTAACCCTAAGGCATGTCATTCAACACTAGATGCAACTTTTATGTATTTTTTTGTTGAAAATTGACGAGGTAAAGATTAAGAATAAAGTGTTAGCTCAAAGTTGGGTTATCCATGGCTCAAAATATTTTCTTACATTTTGAAAGCAAAAAATTAACTAATCTAAGCTTACATTAATTTTGTTTTGAAATTCTCACAATTCCCAATGGGTTCAATCTTTCTTTTAGGAAAAGGATAATTTGATCCTTTATTCATGCAAGATTGAATTTATGAAGATACATAATGAGGTGACATTTTATTTTTATGGGCTTGAAAGCAAGAGGCTTGAGTAAAAACTTGAGGTTTTGTTTGAGAGAAAAAATTGTCTCATCTTTAGCACTTCTTTTGTTAGCATAAATAACAACGAGTAACTTTGTTCGTAATGTCATGATTCTTCTAAAAAATTTCTTGTGCATTTCAGAACACCATTTATTGGTCTAAGTTGCTTGTTTACTTGATTAGAAGGGACTTTTAAATGCATGTAATGTAGGTTATGACTTTTGGCTATGAAAGAAAGGGATTTGTAGGCTCATAAAGTGTTTTAAGGTTCTAAAAACTTAGGATCACTATCATAATGTCTTTCTTTTCTTTCATTATATTTGTTTGATTTGCCCTTTTTGTTTGTTTTGATGGGGCATCCTTAATTTATTTTGGCCTTGACTTTGTCATATTTGTTATTTCTATTTAGGCAATCCCCTCAACATTTTGGATTTCTTGGGCTCTTTGAGTTTTTCACCGCATCTAATCTGTTTTTGATATGTGATTTTATGCTTGCTCTTAGTGTGAGGTGTGATCCTAGTTAGAATTAATTTAAATTTCCTTTTTCCCTCAATTTAGAGTATGATCCTAGTTAGGGTTTTTATGAAGAAAAACTTATTCAATCTCAAATAGGGACCACAAGAGATATATTTTTAGAATGTGAAGGGATAACAAAGATGGTCTTTTATCATTTCAAGTGTAAGCAGTTATAACCGATAAATTTTGTCTTTATTTAGTGTAATAGTTTGGAACTTTTGCATAACAATTATGTTTTAATGAATCAATGACTAACAAATCGAACTATATGTGATTAGCATACAACTAAAATATTGCCTAAGAAATATGGGGTGTGAGTTTTTCACTTTTCATGTCTTGGTTCAGAATTATTTGGTCACCTCAAAATGGAAATTGCTTGAATGATTTGTTTTCCATAACAATATTCATACGAAAAAAAAATCCTACAATAATATTCATATAATTATTAAGAAAAAAAATTAAAATAAAATAAAAAAACAAATATAGTGAACAAAAGAAGAAAAAAGAAAAATCTTACCTTAATGTGGTTGCAAGTGAAGCTAAGAAGAGGGAAAAAAATAAATTCTAAAGTATATTAATTAAAAAAAACTGAGAAGAAAAAAGAAGAAATGAGAAGAATACATACCTGAGCATGGAGGAGAAGAGAAAGAGTTGAGGAGAGAAGAGAAAAGAAAGAAATGGATATTGATATTTTTTACATATGGGGAATAAGAAGAAGAATAAATTAAGAAGCCCCGTCTGTTGTGAAATTAGGGACCCTAAGCTTTTTATTGGGGTGTTTTACCGATGAATAATTAAATATTAATATTTTTAATTATTCCGTCAGTGATTTTGTCTGTAATGTTTAATTTAAATTTTCAATTTAATAAATTTTTTTTCAGAAATCGTCAAATATCACTGACGACTTTTCAATCCATCAGTGATTCCGTTTGTAATATTTAATTTAAAATTTTAATTTAATAGAAATTTTTTAGAAAATCGTCAAATAATAGCGACAACTTTTCAATCTGTCGGTGATTTTGTCTGTAAAGAATAGTAATTAACATTGCAATTGGGAAGTAAATAGTTCCAGAGCTCTCTGGAAAATACCGATGGAATTTTTCATTGTTGATTCCCTTTGTAATTGACATGATGAACAATGTTCATACTTTACCAATAAATTTACCGACGGATTTTACCGATGAAATAAATTCCTTCAGTAATTGCGTTAGTAAAAATGGCATGTTATCATTTTTTTGCTTTGTTTTAATTATTTTTTTCCCACTATAATTCCCTCGAATATCGAGGGAATATATCCGTCGCTAAAATCTATCGACAATTTACCAACGAAAATATTTTCTCGATATTGTCATTTGTATTTATTGATTTTCTGGTAGTGCAATGAAACACCCTTCTTATATCAGCTTCTCTGGGAATATCTATGTCTCGCTAGCATCTGCAATCACTTGTTATGTTAAGGATGGTCTGGAAACAATGTAGTAGGTACCATTATCCTTTATAAACTTACCTTGTCTATCGGTCATAAGCTTCCGGACTTGACACTTGAAATTTTGCAAATTTTGATTGAGTGGACGAAGATCTCATCATGATATTCACACTTCTTATTTGAACTGTACCATTTAAGGAATGGTGCTTTAGGGTAATTGTTATTAAAGGCATGGAAATTCCAATGCTATGCCTAACTTTGCTTCTTCCTTGACAATAAAGGTGAATTGAAATGGAAAGCATACATGGAGTAAACCCTTCCCTAACAGCAGCACATTAATGCTTCCGGTCTTGAAGTTGAAAATGTCATGTTAAGAAAATATTCTCCCATTAACATTACAGAAGGCCAAAGGAGTTATATGAGGTTCTTTTCATTTTTTAAACCTTTATATTTATCGAATGCCTTTTATTCTATTGTTTTCGATTATAATCCTCCATGACCCATACTTCCATGAAATCACTTTCCCTATCAATGCAGGTTATGGAAAGCTTTCCTTTGTTTTTGATAAGCCTAATATCTTTGCTATCATTGTCCTTGAAGACTAATGGAGGAAATGGAACCAAACAATAGATCTCCCTTTTCACTTCAAATGCAAATATGTTTCTCTTCCAAGTATGCCAATGAAAATGAACCATTCACGGAAACATTTTTCATATGAGGAAGGCACTTCTCTTGTGGCTGCTTCACTTCACCCAACAACTTTCATCTCTAAGTCTATGATTCAAACAACTCAACTCTAATACAATAATACATATATAATACTTTATCATGCGGATGAAACTTGGGCTTCGAGAATCTTATGATCTTATAGTGTAAAAGCTTTGATCTTTCAACCATCGTGCCAAATTCTATAGTATCATATCGTGTCTTTGGATTTGGGATCTTCTACAATCATTTGGTACTAAGGTTGATATATAATAGTATGGTCCATTGTATGCGTGACAGAGTAACGCTTCTTGATTTATTGATGCCATAAACTCTACATGGTCAAGTAGAAAATAAAAGGACATTTCAGGATGAGGCTTCTAATTATCAATTGAAACAAAGAAAACATAATATTCATTTCTGATCATGCTTTATATAAAGAAACTAAATACAATATTGGTTTTTTAGTTGTATAGCTTCATGATAGTGGACTTATAAGTGAACTTGTTACACTCCTAGGAAAAAAAAACCTACATTTCCCCACAGTCTCCATTAATATATGCGTTAAAACTTCGTAGATGATGTTTGGGTATATGTCACAAGTTGAGTTCACGGTAAAGTAGAGGTTTTTGTTGTTGGCTTAAAAAAAACCATAGTAATGCTTCTGGATTGAAAGTTAAACAAATCCTCTTTAACAGTATCAGACTTTTGACAACTTAAATCTCCAAGGGAAAACCAGACTTGGGGGATCTATATTTCAACCTATAAACATGCATGCTAAATGTATGAGCATGTATTCATATGAAAAAATCACTTTTTAAGAGGTGATACATAATCTTTACTCTTACAATAATTTTTATTCTTACCCAAACTTTACAACGAGAATTTCTTGGGTAATGGCCATTATATCATCTGCAAGTCATGAACTCAAGATGCTATATGAAAGGCTTGTCTTGATGCAAAACATATGTAGGGAACCTAAGGATATGTTGTATTTTTTTTTTATAAAGGACAAAGGGTAAGTTTACTACTTGGTCTTTAAGAAGGTCTCTTATTGTCCTAACGATCACCCTCGTGAAGGTCATATGAGGGCCTAGTAGGTAATGAGATAGAATAAGTATCAATCATTACCAGTTTAAGCATTCCATGAAAAATTAGGGTTTACACAAACTTAAACCTTACTCAAATTATAAGGTAAGCTACTAGTTTCCACTTAACCTAAAACTTTATAGTGTGTGCCCTCATAAATAATATTAGTGATGCATGAATGTCTTTCATCCATATCCAATATATTATCCATGATAGGATGTAAAGAGAATGCATGCTAAAGCTCTTAAACAATGTAAATCATTTATAGTTGAAAAATAAACCAACATCAATCTTCATGTAGCATAAACAAACAAAACAAATCTTAGTCCAAGGGTCCTCAATGAAGTTGTCATCCTGTTGTACCCCTCGCGAGAGCACGACATCGTTGTGACCTTTCTAGGGCAGGATAAAAGGTCTTTGGTTAGATAAAGAGTCGTTACCTAGTATTATGATTATTAGAAACCTTAATTAGTCTTTTAGATATGCTAAAGAAGAGACTGGTTGTACAAAAGAAAAATATTAGCACTCTTAGTATGCATTATCTGAAGTAAACTACATTGTTTTTCTTTGTTTGCTATGGTCAGATGGTGTTTATATTTCTATTAGTCTATTATGGCGGGTTTATTACGATAAACAAACCCTTATTTCTTAAGTCAATAACTTAGGCTAAAAGTTTGAAATGTTCTCAATTATCATTGAGTCATCTTTCAAGACAAACTTATAATTTTTTATTATCGCGTCATTCCAAATAATATTTCAGATAAAATTCCTTATAGTTTTTATTCTTATATTATAAATGAATGAGTTATATTACTCCCAATAATATTTTAGATATTGACCCTCATACATGTTTTTATTGTTATATTAAACTGAGTAATAAATTATTATCTCTAATAATATTTTGGATATTAACCTTGTTTTAGGTTTTTTATCCTTATATTAAAAGTGAATAATATATTTTCTTGCTAAAAATATGTTCTTTTTTATATTTTAGAAATATAGTTTAAAATCCTTTGAAATTTTATAAACTTATTGTAAATTTCACGAATATTTTTTTAAAACATGCCAACATATTTATATATTTTATGAAATGCTCAAATAAGTTTTATAATTTTTGGCCATATGCTAAAAAAATATTTTTTTTTATTATAATAAAGTTTTGTTTGGCAACAATCAATTTTTTTTCTTTAACCAAAATTTTCAAAATAGACCGAAGAGTGTGTTTACCAAACATGCTCTCAAGCCTAAAAAAAAAAAAAACCTTTATCAAAATAGTTGAAAACCAAAAATCATGTCTTGATAATTTTTATACGACTATATACAAAAATAAAATAATAATTAATTTGAGAGAAATTATATAAAAAAATTTCTTAAAAAAATAACAAAATAAATATTTTATTCTCATTGAATATTTATGAGTAATTTCTTAATAAACATTTGCATATTAGGCTCATATATAATTATTTGCATAGTAATTGCTAATATTACTATAAAAAGCTATAATTTTACTTGAAAATATGGTATTATCTAAAGATTTTTAAAATATCTTTGTAGCTATTTTATTTAAAGAGAATTTTATTTTAAAATATAAATAAATTAAATAAAAAAAAAGAGTAAAGATTCAAGAGTGATACACTTGGACTTGAAAGAACTAGCCGAGCACGCCTTGACTTGAAACAATGGGCTAGTTGCATCTAGGATTATAAGGTCAGGCTCGTAGGCCTGAAGTTTAAGAAAAGAAGAGTAAACGACGCATCGTTTGTGTGGGAAAGCAATCTTTCATAACCAGTAACAAAATTTTGCCCACCATTAATGATAAAACAAAAATTCTGGGTTCGTGTATTTTAGGCCCTAAAACTCAAATCTATCTCTTCAGCCTCTTTGTTTCCTCTCTCTTCTCTCTCTCTCGCAATTGTTAGGGACCAAAATGTGATAAAAATGAAATATTGTGTTTGAAATGTAAACCTTGAAAACTAGAGAGACCAAAGTGTAAAACAAAACACATCTTCTAAACGGTGCAAATGAATATTAAATTATAGTGTTTTGTGAATGTGTGAATAATGTTTTGGAATATAGTGAAAAACCATTTTTTTTTTTTTTACTTTGTTAATGGTTAATGTTAATATTCGAATATTTTGGAAAGGGACAGCCGCTAATAAATTAGTATAGGTAATTTCAAAATATAGGGACATAATTGGAAATATTGATGAATTTATAGGAACAAAAAGGAAGTTTGCCCTTGTCATTAAAAGAGTGGAACTTTCACTTCTCGTGGGATAGTTTAGCTGGTGGAGCAGAAGAGAAGATAATGGCAATGATGACAGGTAGAGCAGCAACCAGAGGTCCTCCTAACCTCAGCTCCTGTTCCTCATATAATCACCATCAATATAACCCAACAAGAAATAGGCTTACAATAATGGGTTCCAGCTTCCTCAACAACCCATGTTTTCTGATCTCATCAAATATTGCCAAGCTACAAAAGTTTGTCCCTGTTCAGGCCTCCAATTCTCAAGGAGGAGGAGAAGGAGAAGAAACTTCCAGTTTAAATGGCACCACCAGTGGTATCCCTCAGGTCCATTCATCACTCTCTCTCTCTTTCTTTCTCGATTTTAAACAAGTGCTTGCTTTTATCGAGTTCCTTATTATTTTAGACTTGGAGTCTTCCTCCATACAGTAACAGTGGAGATTTTGGTTTAGTTTCATTTCATGGTGCCATATACTAGGAGACAAGATTAGAGAAGGCCATTCATTTCATTACCTTTCATCAGGCCTATTATTCTATCATCAATCCAAAACAAATGGAAATATTGGGCAAGGTGATTTTGAAGCTGTGTCAATACACATCCAATCCAATTAGATTTTTGAGCCATCGTGTTACCAGTCAGGCAGAGATTAGGGCTTAACTCTTACTCTACTCAAGTTTGCAACCCCATACATATAACACAAATCCCATTTAGAGCAACATGTCTAATATGGCTATTTTCATTACTGAAAGTATCCTGCGCTAAATTCTATACCAACTGATTGGTTATTGGCTGGGTAATAACAAAATTTTGTGTAATGCAAGTCCTTTCTCAGCAATCACCGACAAAGTAATAAGTTACTGTTGATTTGAAGACAAATTGCCAATTGCTTGGTATGATTTTAGAAGATCTTAGTAGGAGATGATAGTATTAGTGCGTTGTAAATGCAGTCTCTACAACAGTTCATTGAGCTTAGATATCAGTCATTTACAGCATCCGTCATGAAAAGAGTGGATGCACATGCCTTTAAGTTCAAATACTACACAAACCCCTTTTTAATGTTGAGCTCTTGTTTAATTTTACAAACAGGAGGATTGGAACTATTTATTGAAACTAGGGGCTGGTTCTCTTGCTGGTGCAGCTGTAATAAAGTATGGAAGCATCCTTTTTCCTGAGATAACAAGACCAAACATCTTACAGGCGCTGATTATGATATCATCTCCTGTCGTTGTAGCCGTTGTGCTCTTGATCAAGCTAAGTTATCAAGAGTGATGAACCACACTTTCTTGAGTACCCTGTTGGTAAAAGAAATGTACTTCGATCCATTTTTCCAGATAGTAATCTATGTCTATAAACATGAATTTGCAACTGCAACATTCTTGCAAAGGGAGCAACCACAATCCTCAAGAACAAATCGGCAAATAGCAACCACCCGAAGATATCAGTTGCTCTATTTATGTCATGACACTTGCCCTTTTCTTCTGAGGTGGAATAAAGTCGTTGTTGGTCTAATTTCCATGTAGTCTTTCCATTGGAGATTGCCTAGTTTCCCTGACCCCTCGTTGGCCTGTGTTTTATAAAAAGTATTTTTACTTCAATGAATGAGCAGAGTGAATAGGGTCAATGTTTAATGAGTTTGGAGATTCAATTTCCAAAACAATACTGAGATATTCCGATTTCATTAGCACAATAAACGAACTATCAACTTTAAGTCAACCAGTTAAGCATTCTAGAGGAGTTCTAGTAATCACACCAAAGACTTTCTTGTTCTTAGCAGTCTGTTATGGCTTCAGCAACAATTATGACTTAATGGGATTAAATCCATGGAAGTTATGCTATATATTATTAAGACTTGAGTTCATGGGTTGAGGTGAGTTTTTCCCAGCTAGCACCTGTTTGAACTTTGAAATAAGCTTTGATTCTTCTTCTGGTATGTTAGCTTCAGTTGTGGTAATCATATACGATGCAGCAGTGGTCAGTGTATAGTTAATTCTACTTGTTCAATATGCCTTGAGAAACAAACTTTAGAACTTGCTTGATGGAGACCTTTTTAACTTCATGGATTACCTTCTAACCGGGAACATAAACCAGCCACGTTGTTGTACTGCGACTAGTAAATTTCAGAACTTATTTGTAATCATAGAAGATTGGCTCTTCAAATCAGTGCTAGGTAGAAGCAAATGCAAATTTCGTTGAAGAGAATGCTAGTCTTCATTTATTGAACAACAATGGGGCCCATTTAAGCTGTGTGATGATCGATCATTCAAGAGAACAAAGTGCTCTCTAGTTGTATCGTTTTTCAGAATCTTCATATCTGAAGCTAGTTGTCTGTCAGTGAAGTTACGACAAAAAGTTGTGATGATCATTCTTCCAAGCACCCCAAACCCTACTGGTGATTCATTACTAGTTACTGAAGGTAAAACAATGTTTCAGCTCCAATCTGCAGAACCCCTGTTACATGATCAATTTCAAAGCTGCATGCTTCATGTTTTTCAGTACCTAGCTTTGATGGTCAAGTAAAGGCCTGGAAATATTTCGTGGCAGGACGTTAGTTACCGTGTAGCATAAGAACGGCATCCTTAAAATTGAGGTAAGACACAGTAGTGATTATTTGGATTGGACAAAGCATCCAAATTTAGCTAAAGTTTACTCTAGTATGATATTAGAGGGCTGCAACCTGAAGATATTTCTTCCAACACCAATAGGAGTGCACTACAACCTAACCAATTTATGATACAAATGAAAACAATGTAGTATGACACTAATTCTTACATGCCTTCTGTTTCTCACGTTGAAATGAAAATTAAAGTAGACACAATAGCTATTGTTTGTTGAAGCAACCTAACAAAAACTGAAGCTTTATGAAGTGCTGCTGAGGATTTATTAGTTGTACTTGGCATAGTCTCCCCGTCAATTGCAGAAAGATGTTGCACAGTCCTTGCTGAACCGGGTTCAGGTGTGTTGCATAAACCAATACCCGAATCGAATGTAGAATCCAGACCATCTTCAAAACCACTATTAGCATCATAACACAATCCTGTGTTATTGTGAAGTTTAAGCTTCCTTCTCATCTTCCACACCATTTCTCTTCCAAATGGAACCGGCCCAGTTAGTTGATTGTCATTGAGTCTCAATTCACCAAGGTTTTTCAAGTCCTTGAAGTTTGTAGGAATTGAACCATTTAAGTGGTTCCCATCAAGATGGATGACCCGAAGGTTTGTTAACCGGCCTAGTGACTCGGGGATTGGACCTTGCAAATTTGTGTTTGATAGAATTAAAACCATTAGACTCTTCATACCATCAAACTCTTCACTAGCAAGGATAGTAGACCCCATTGGATTTCCTTTGAGAATCAATGCTTGGAGAGAATTCAAGCTTCTAATGGATGTTGGAAGCGGCTTTGATAGCCGATTATAGCTCAAATCCATTAGAATAAGCTCTTTTAGGCTACCAATTGACTCTGGAATGGAACCACCTAGACGATTTCGACTAAAATCAATTTTGATTAGAGAGTGACAAAAACCAAGGGAGGATGGAATTGAACCCGTGAGCATATTCTGGCTCAGGTCCAAAACATTTAAAACCGGGAAACTTAAACTGAAAATTGAACCGGTCAGTTTATTCCCACTCAAGTCCAACGATTTGAGGCCGGCCAGCCGGCCCAATGAAACAGGAATTGAACCGTTAAGATTGTTTTTGTGGAGATCAAGAACTTTCAGACGTGTAAGATTTCCTAATTCAGTAGGAACAAGGCCTACATGCCCGTTTTCCCTGAGTACCAAGGTTTGCAAAGTTGGGCTCAGTTGCCCCAAAAATGAAGGGATAGGCTGTGGGTTGTCGCTAAAACAACGGTAAAAAAACAAAGTTTTGAGGTGGGGAAGCTTCATGATAGACTCTGAGATGTAGGACCTTGCCGGGTCGCATGTGGGGAAAGCAGTGTCATCGGACAAGGCGCCGAAGGACAATGAAACAACATGGTACACATTGTCCTTGTCCGGCATGCACTCGATACCGTGCCACCGGCCACGACAAACATCAGGGATATCGGTTGCCCAGTCGTTGCCAGTGGCTCGCATGATGTCATAGACCGCTTCTTGCTCACGAGCATCGGTCCGAGCTCCATTCTTGTTCATCGTGAACCCAGATTGCGGCCCGTCCACGAGGGCGGATTGGTTGCTAGAATCCGACACGATGACCGTGAAAGGCTTGGCGAGTGGTAATAGAAGAGACATAAGAAGTAGTGTTAGTGTCTGTGCTCGTGGATACAAAAAGGTTAGCATTTTGCTAGGAGAGTGTAGTTTATGAAGGCTTAAAGAGGGCGGTGGCGGTAGGAAGAGGGATTTAAGGATTCAAGGAGATGGGCAAGAGATATATATATATAGAGGAGGACCGAAAAGACAGGTTGGTGCGTGGAGTGAAAAGGCTAATTATGGGGTTCACGAGAAAGGGGAGAGAAGAGAAATTAATGCATGGAATTTTGAGCATTAATGCCTTTCACGGGATTTTTGCCCATGTTTGTTCTTTGCATCTATGCCCTGAGCCGATCAATCCACCCACCCAGCTTTAGCTGTAGGAGGTGGGCTTTACACAGATATACGTGTCTCCACCGTCTATAAAAAAAACAAAAAAAAGATTGCGAGCGCATCTGGCCTTTTTATATAGGCCAGGTGTGCAGCCCAATAATCTAGGTCCAGAGAAGCCTAACCACCTTGGCCCTCTTCTTCTTTTCTTTTTTTCTTTTAGTTTTTTAGCTCTGAAAAATAAAATTCATTTTAAATATATGATTACTGTTTCAAAAGTCATTCAATTATTCTACGAAGAACTGTCGAGATAAATACAAAAGGAAATATGAAGCCTGGTGATGGGAATTCGCTCAAATATTGAGACAAGGGCAGAGCTTCTTAAGCATGGAAGCGCATAATCTAGTCAAAAGTTGCAAGCAGCATAGGTCATTTTGGGGGAGAATCCTTGAGAAATGAAAGAATGGGTCACAAAGAGCAAGTGACATTGAGCCCAGATTTTAAGAGAGAATGGCTCCTGGGAAATATGAAGCAGCACAGGTCATTATGTTGATGTATGTTTCAGATAGTCAAAATCTTACCATGGAATGTATTTTTGTTCATTACTTTCAGACAAAAAAAAAAAAAAACACAAATTAGGCAAATCACAATTATATCAAACACGATATCATCTACCAATAGCGAACAATTGCTTGCTGTCAGGCTGAGTTTTGGGCCGAGTTCGTGATCGACTGATACTAGTATTACTCAGTGAAGCAAGCTCTCCAAGCAATTCACGCTCTTTGACACTGGTAAACATTGGCATCACGTTGGAGTTCAGCTCGATTAAAGATGTAAATCATGTTTTGATGGCAAGGATGCAAATTATTAAGACCAACATTTGATCATGAGAAAGTATCAAAACAAATGAGAAGATGAATTTATAACAACAGAGCTGCAATTAAGCACTATGTTTAAGCATCAGTCATCAGTCAAGCTCAGTAGTGTGTGTGTGTATATATGTATGTATATATAAAAAGGCAAAATAAAACAGTAGAAATTACCCATTAATATTTTTTTTTTCTTACTCCAATATCCTCACATCTTTCTAAAGGGTGAGATTAGTCTCTGAATCAGGGTTCGTGACTACCCCTCTTAATAAGTATATTTTCTAGAAATCAAACTTGTATTCTTATTTTTATAGAAATATAGCAATAGCTTAATCGTTAAAGTAACAATTCATTGCTAAATTCCTCATTAACATGCTACAATGAATCAGAGATTATCAGTTTTATACTGAATGTATAGAGCCCCATCTTATCAAGAAATAGTCATCGTAAAACAAGTCAAACCTAAATCACCATTTTAACTCGAAGCTCAAAATGTACTTAGAAAATAAAAATGTATAAATCAAGCTTAAATTCCACTGAATTAGGGATAACCAGTCATATCGACCATTATATGACCTATCTTATCAAGAAACAGATCACTCTGAGCTTCAGACAAGCAGAGGCCTAAATCACCATTCTAATGGTTAAAATTGGATTGGAACTGGAAGGGGCATATAAACATCAAACAGCATAAACTAAAAGCCAATATATATATATATATATATATATATATATATATATATATATATGCATGCCAAAATCAAGAAACAGTGTGGACATATTTTGAAGCTCACTTGTTCCTTCAACTGTTTTCACCTTTTTTAAATGCCAAAATCACAATTCAGTGTTGACATATTTTGTATAATGTAGCCTTCTGAACATTGTATGCTGACAAACTAAATATGCTGAGAGTCAAGGAACCAAATTAGAAAATTGTCTTTGCAAAGAAAAGAAGGAAAAGATGACGGGTTAAAATTGAGGTCTTCTAGCATAATGGTCTCTACTCTAAGCTAGAATCGTTCTAGACATGGATCTATGTGTATGCTACACCAATCCACTTGCACAATTATTGCTTTCTAAAATTTTTCAGAAAACTAATAAAATGGATGAAGTTGGCAAGGCCCTGTAGCTTCAGAATCTCATTTGCATGCATTTATGCAGAAAAGAAGATTCTAGCTCCAATGGACCATCCTTTAATGTAATCTCAACATTTTATCAAAAAAGAACAACGTAAGTTTTTCTTCTTATGCATGTAAAACTTCCCTGAGAGGAAAGTTGGCTTGAGCTCAAATATTATCTGGGCAAGACCAACAGCTACTCGGGCTCAACATTGACAAACCACCTCAATAATCCAACAGCATAAGGTTTGCTGTGAATAAAGAATAATAATAATAAAAAAATTCCCACCTGCTGGTCTCTGTAAATTTACGACTCCTTTGAAATCCGGTAATTGTGTTGATTTTGACCAATAAAAAGAGCATCTTCAAAATGGTCAACTATGAAACAGTAAAAGAGGGCCACACTCTCCAATTGAGGTAGTTGTTTTTCCACTACTAAGCAAAGGCGAAATTTTCTAATGTTCAAAACTTAAATAGTGTGTTATGTAGCCTATTGAAATCTTCAATCTTTTTGCAGTGGTACACAAACTGAATGTTTTATCTGCTTAAATTTTCATAAATATGATAACTATCACGAGTTAAGCAGACCAGAAATAGAAAATTAAGGCATGCATAGATTATTTTTAATCTGAGATGATAAAAATATGACCTTAACAACAATCCCCAGCAGTATTGCATCAACATAACTGATAGATGTTGTTGAGATGAAGTTAATGCCATCTCTTTGGATTCCTGTTATCTCTTCAACCTCGAGATACACATAAAGATCCCCTGGAGGGCCACTGCCGAAACCAAAATCAATTATTCATTTAGAATCATGCTCAGTGTGAAACCTTCGGAAGATATATGTGTAGAAAATGTATCCCTTTTGAAGGAAAGTTCTGTAGAAATATTATGTAATCAGCTGTGGTGCTTAAGAAAAACATGCAGAGATGAATGTGAGCTGAAGCAGTGGAAGGAGAAGGCATTCTATGGATTATTTATATTTTAAGATTTAGAAACTTTTATTGTTTTTCAAGAAACAAGTTTATTTCAACGATGATTTCAAGTTCCCTCTTGTTTATCCCTCCCAAATATATAGAAGGAAATCGTTCAACGATGACTTCATCCAAAATACATCAAAACTATCATGGTTTTCTTAGTGGATATGTCATTTAGCCAATTATATAGTTATATGTCGCATTAGTTTTGTTAACTTATATATATTTAATTTATTAATAAAAGCTTATCTATTTTTACTATTAATCAAATATCAAGTAATGAATCTAGAGTAAAAGATAAAGTTTCTAGGACAAAAATGCTTTGCAAAAGAAATTATAAAGTTATAATTATGAGTTTCTATTGTATCAAAACATTGTTCTTAAATGTTCATGATCAATGCTCTATTAAGACTGAAAATTAATTAGAGTTGTTGAGACTAATATATATTATGTTCTTTACTTTAAAAAAGAAAGTAGTTGTTATTATAAACTGAGGTATGAAGAATACCTAAAACTAATATGTAAGTGCTTGTTAAATGACATGTTTATTGAACTGACCCGTATGAGAATTTCATATGTAGAGATCACTCGTGTCTATGAAAAGACTCACATGACAGTTGTGTAAGTGATTTTTAAACTTAACACCACCAAGTTATCTTATATAAGAAGTATTATATTCTAATCATGCTACACGTTGTGCTAATAAATGGTAACAAATGAATAGATATTGGATATAACATTAACTATATAAATATATTTAACTAATAAAAAGATGATTCATCATCCTCAATGAATTAAGAAAAATATTTTATCTATTATTAAATAATATTGATTGTAAATCCATAGAGTTTCAAATCTTATTAAAAAAAATCAATGATTATAGTGTTGAGAACAAACATGATATAACATAATAGACACACTCCATGCTATAATGTCTAAATTGAAACATTGTTGATGAAGTGAGAATAATTACATTAAGAAACTAGTCACTGAAAGTTTAAGTCAAACTACTTATGACTTTTCTAATATTTTTTTGAAAAAAAAAAATTCAGGTATACGGTGTAGTGCGAGTCCATAACTAGTGCACACTGTAGCAATTCACAGTAGCCAAATATTATTTTCATTTTTGTTCCTTAACTCTTTTTTTAATTGCAGACTTTTATTCCCAAATTAATGACCAATTTATTAATATTTGTTAAGGAAAAAAAATGTAATAATAAAGGATCAAAGTGTAAAATAAGAAGAAATCCCATATATAATCTTAAATTCACTAGAAAAAATTTTATTCTTTAATTACTTTCCTTTTTTCTTATTCTACGATACTTTTAGTTTTTGTAATTTAATTTTAATCCAAAGTTTATTTTCTTAACATTCCAGTCCTTGGGTTAAAGAGATAAGACAGAAAGTCACCTAAAAACCTTGAAAGGGAGAACAAGTTGGCAAATGACCACTTTTTAAGGATGAAACTTATTGTTTTCAGTGTCAACAAGTTTCATTTGATGAGGGGTGTTCGATAGTGGTTGTTATTTCCTATAAACTTTGAAAAAATTGATTGATTCCATTTAATTATTTTTTATTTAATTGATTTTGTGATGTTTTGGAACTAATTGGTGTTTTATGAAGGTTTTATGGTGTTTTAAATAAATATAGATTTTCAAGTCAAAACCTAATGATTTTTTTCAGCAATCATAATAGTGGTAAGATTCTAAGTAACAATCTCATAGATTACTAGTTCATTGCCATTACAAGCAACTTGTCACCTTTTTAATTAAAAAAAAGGCATGCGCCTAGGCTTTTTAATTTAAGGCCAAGTGTGCTTTATATATATATATATCATTAATTAGCTTTGTTTTTTATATTATAATTGATTTATTTTATATTTTTTTAATTGCATGATATTTGAAAGAAATTAGTTTGATTTGTTTTATAAAAAAATTAAAATAAAAATAATAGTCAGTGTAAAATATTTACATATAAATTTATCTTTTCTATATAAAGTTTAGCTTCCTGTTTTAATATTTACATGGTGTTAAAAACTTTTTTTTTGATTTATCAGTTCATATGTGTGACCCTGCCAATTCCATTGAGTTTCTTTCTTGCGAACATATTCCAATTCATATGTATGACCCCTGTCAATATGTGACCCCTACCAGTTCCTTTGAGTTTCTTTCTTGCAAACATATTCCCTAGGCGGGATATTAACATGTTAGCTTCATTTCTTAATTTATTTTATAAAATGTAAATAATATCTTTTCATTTTTCAATTAAAAAATATTAAAAA
This sequence comes from Populus nigra, assembly GCF_951802175.1. Taxonomy (NCBI): domain Eukaryota; kingdom Viridiplantae; phylum Streptophyta; class Magnoliopsida; order Malpighiales; family Salicaceae; genus Populus; species Populus nigra. Next base: position 29,459,266 of record NC_084852.1, on the reverse strand, counting down.
TTAATTTTTATAATTTATTTCAATTTATTTTCTATAAAATTATTGTGATTTCAAATAAATATCATAGTGTTGAGTTGATGCTCGTTTTTTAAGTGGCAATTTTTTTATATGATTAAATAAAAAAGAGTTTTACATAAAAAAGTTATTTAATTTAGGAGAGTCCATTACTCATGTAGCAAGTTTGATAAATTAACCCGAGTTGATTTATATCGATCCAATATGTCATTATCTTAATGTTTGTTTTTTTTTTAAAAATGTCATCTTTATTTTTATTTTTTAAATCAAACCATACTTTTACAGGTTATCAAAATTACCTTTAAATAAGACAAGTTAACTTAATTATATCAGGACAATTCCTACACGATTTGATATAAAGCCTGAGCTAAATAAAAAGTTGGGTCAAAAGATTTTAAGATTGATTTGTTGGCCGGGTTTCATCACATTGTTAAAGAATTTCTCTCTGTCTAGATATTATATTTTTACATTTAATTTTTTTTTATCCAATCTAGAGAATAGTGCGAAGCAGCTGTATTGCAAGCTAATTATCTAGTTTTTATCTAAACATGTACTAATATATATATATATATATAAGTGCATGTAATTATAAATATTTTACTTAGTACTTGCTGTGAAAGACCTCATGTTTTTTTCTATGATAAGAGAAATGAATTCTATCCACCGATTTTTCAAAATTCATCCAAATATCAGAAAGTCAAGAAAGTGTTTTTCTGATCGTCGAACCAATTTCTAATTGAAGAGGAATATCTTTACATGTAAAAAAAGTTATTTCAAATGCAATACACGAAAAATTAAATCCTATTATTATCTGGCAATATCAATGCATGGAGAAACATGCATTCGTTGAATGCTTTGCAAGCATTCATCATTTCCTTCCTTCAAGTCATCAGTTCAAGTCTAGCTTGATGCGGATGATTGCATGAATCCGGAGATTAACATATGACCTTGTGCGGGACAGAGCATCGATGGCTACTTGGCTTCAAGATCCCCAGCTCTTTTCTTCTCATCATACTTGATTCCGAAATCATGGTACGAACTACATTTCCAGGAAAGTAAGAACATGGAAAAGTAATGCACTCTTGTTCTTAGTTCTTTCCATAGAATGAGTTGGACAACAAAAAGTTGTCCCACAAAGTGATAAGAGTATCTATTTAACCTGCAGTTTCCAATGCTAAACCATATTTGCAGCTAACTAACATGGTAAGTCAAGTCAGTAATATCTACAAATCTTTACATTTCCACTAACTTTTGTTGGATTCTGATATAGACCTTTCCAGAGTACTGATCTTTGCCATTAAAAGATCCTTACAGCTACAAAGCTCTTAAGCAGGGCCAAAGGCCAGGGCAGGCAGAATGGCTGGACCTTTTGGTAACTTCTGTTTTGCTGCTAACTGGTGGATCACATCCTGAATTCCTGCAAATGCCACTAGAAATTCTGCCGCATCACTTTGCCTTAAAACTTTCTTCACTGCCAGCTCTAACGCCTTAAACCTGCCAGGCACAAGTTTATGTACTTTATGAAGTAAAGAGCACAAATTTCTGGCAGTAATAACACAGTTTAAAAAACCCACCAAATGTGCCCATATCTAGATATGTCTGTGTGTCAGTCTCGGGGATGCAAATAAAATAAATTGTAGATGCAAAAACAGATACGAACCAAGCAAAGAAAATTCTTGTATCAGATAAGCTGAAAACTGCTACTACATATATTGCCAGCAGTATGACAGATACTTCAACATTCTAACTATAAAAAGAACTGCCACATTTTCAGGTGGTTCATGTATTTAGGCTTCAGTTATATAATCAAAGGAATAGAAAGTGGACCTCAGTTGCTGGGCCTTGGTAATTACTCTTTCTATCTTCTTGAACTCAGCTTGAATGCAACTCAACGCAGTAGCACCACTTCGATGATTTCTGACAGGAGCAAAGGGAAGGTGAATGATACATGTAGCTTGAATCTCAGCCATTTCTTCATTTATTATCGCCTCCTCAATGCGTATTTCATGAGTAAGCTGTGCTAGGAGCCTCTCAACACCATTTGAATTGGATGAAGAAGATGACAGTGAGAATGATGAGGATTGGACCAGGGCATGGACGAGGTCTAGAATGCAAGAGGGCCGCCAATCCCCAAGCCAGGCCAGAGTGGTTAATTCATGAGGCAGCAACCATTTAGGCATGAGGAGCTTGGGAACATCCTTGAGCCTGGCTGGGAACACAGCACTGTGGTAGTTAGAAGGGAACCTATTCAATTGCTCTTCAATTAGCTCCTCAATTTTCCAGCTTGTTTTGAGTTGTTTCTCTAGCCTTGCTGCTCTAGTATTCTGCTCTTGTCTCCACAGACCATACTTTCCCCTAGAAACCTCTTCACCAAAAAACAACATTAATTGTCAGCTCTTGTGACAGGATCTATTTAATCAAAACAAATAATATACATAACTAGGTGACTCTAACCATCTGAAACGCTGAAATGCCAAGGGTTTTTTTTATACATGTGGACTTATCTTTAAAGTTATTGAATTTGTTTGATGGCCGTTCTCCTTGTTGAATCTGGAGAATAGCCTATGCAGGATACAGTAGAGTGTCTCCCTCGATGCGATTCAGAAAATGGAAATCTTGACAACACTTTTAACATGCATAATTGCATAATTTAAGGGTGTAATAATTTACAAGTAAGTTTCACTTTCATCTGATGTGAGGCAGGCATCCTTGATTATTTAGGTGCCTTGTAAAAGCATGGAGGACCTAACCAGTTTCACTTAAGGCTAGAGGTTCCCTTGTTAAGTGTGGACACAAGCTGGTGGTGGTGGCAGCCATGTCAAGCATGACTGCTGTCAAACATGGCTGCAAAGTTAGGCATGGTAGGTTGCCTACCATTGAAAATGGTGGCTACCATATTTGACTAAAGAAGAATGTCTTGATTATAAATAGAAGGTGCTATTGAGAGCTGAGATGCGAGATGTAGAAGAGAGAACAAATTAAGAACAAGAGAGAAACACAGAGAGAGAGCTAGGGAGAGTTGAGTTGAGTTGAGAAGAATTTTCTCCTCCTCCTTGTTTTGTTGTTTGTATTGTTTCTAAGCTTGATTAATACAAACCAGTAGCTCCGTGGAGTAGGCAAGTTGCCGAACCACGTAAATTTGTGTGTGTTTGATTGCTTGAATGACCCAACAACTGGTATCAGAGCTTGTTCTTGAAAAAGAGGGTGTTTGATCCAAACTCAAAAATCAAAGTTCTCAAAACGTGTTTTTGAACATACCATCGTGTAGAGCAAGAGGAGACGAATTCACTGGTGAAAACCCGGCGAAGAACCGACGTCCTGCATGCCCGCACGCGCCCACACGCGCCGACGAAGCCACTGCCTACGCGCGCCCACGCGCAGCACGCTCTCCACGCGTCGTCTCTACCCGGATACCTGCATCTGAACCGGGTTGACCCGCCACGTCATCCGCCACGCAAGCAAAACCGTACAGTCGCCTGCCACGTCACCTGACACCTTAGCAAGTCATCTGCCACGTCATCGGACCAGTTAGCAGCCACGTCAGACACTGCCACGTCAGCAACAAACGCGCGTGCAGTGCCACGTCAGCCAAAGTGGGTCCCGGTGTACCTACGTGGAAGCCACGTCATCTTGCCGCGTCATCAAAAGTGGGTTTTGATCCAGTGTTTCGCAGACACTATTCTGGACTGACACGCGGCTTCATCTGCACCGTCCGTTGATCCAAAACTTTGACTGTTAAGATCTGAGCCATCCGAAGTCCGATTGGGGTGATCTCAGTGTCGTTTCCAATATTTTTGGCCGTTCCGGACACATCTGTAAGGTCAGATTTGACAAATTCAAATCGGAGATACAGCAAAAATGGCAGATGAAATAAAGGCTGCGGGAATTGAAAAATTTGATGGATCAGATTTTGGATATTGGAAAATGCAAATTGAAGACTATTTATATGGGAAGAAACTACATCTTCCTCTGTTGGGGAGCAAACCAGAAAATATGCCAGAAGAAGATTGGTTGCTTCTTGATAGACAAGTTTTGGGTATTATCCGGCTATCCTTATCAAGAAGAGTTGCGCACAATGTTACAAAAGAAAGATCCACTGCAAGACTAATGGAAGCTTTGTCTGGGATGTATGAAAAGCCCTCGGCAAATAATAAAGTGCACTTGATGAAGAAGTTGTTCAACCTGAAAATGACAGAAGGCACCTCCGTCACACAACATCTCAACAACTTTAATACCATCACAAATCAATTGTCATCTGTAGAGATTGAGTTTGATGATGAGATCCGTGCACTCATTTTGCTAGCTTCACTTCCAAGCAGTTGGGAAGGTATGAGGACAGCCGTGAGCAACTCAGCTGGAAAATCCAAACTGAAATATGATGACATCCGAGACTTGATTTTAGCTGAAGAAGTGCGAAGGAAAGACTCAGGTGAAAGTTCAAGTTCAGGATCAGCTCTCAACATTAACACTCGAGGGAGGAGACAGGATAGAGGCTTATCCAGAGGCAGATCCAAATCAAGATACAGAAGTAAAAGCAAGTCCGGACCCAGAAAGCAGGTTGAATGTTGGAATTGTGGCAAACCTGGTCATTTCATGAGGAATTGCACAAAACCGAAAAAACCTGAAGCTGACTCTGCAAATGCTACCACAGATGAGGTGCAAGACGCTTTGATTCTTGCTGTACAAAGTCCAATTGATGATTGGATTCTTGATTCTGGTGCTTCATTCCACTGTACACCACACCATGAGATGATGCAAAATTATGTTGCTGGAGATCACGGTGTAGTCTATCTGGCCGATGGACAACCAATGAAGATTGTGGGTATAGGAGAAGTGCAGATCAAGACAATGAATGGATCTACTTGGAACTTGCAAAATGTAAGGCATGTTCCTGGACTCAAGAAGAAGTTGATCTCAGTCGGACAACTTGATGAGAGTGGTCATTCAATCCTTTTTTCTGGAGGTATGTGGAAGGTATCAAAGGGAGCAATGGTTTTGGCTCGTGGAAAGAAAACCGGCACCCTGTATATGACCACAAGATGTGAAGATATTATTGCCTCTACTGAAGCAGAAAATCAAGCGCAGCTATGGCACTGTAGACTCGGCCATATGAGTCAAAAGGGGATGAAGATACTTCAGTCGAAGGGAAAACTGCCAGAGCTTAAAAATGTTGATCTAGACATTTGTGAAAGCTGTGTTCTTGGAAAACAGAAGAAGCTTAGTTTCTTAAAGGTTGGCAGGGTCTTAAGACCAAGAAAGCTAGAACTAGTGCACACAGATTTATGGGGACCTTCTCCAGTGGCATCTCTTGGAGGTTCTCGGTATTACGTAACTTTCATTGATGATTTCAGCAGAAAGGTATGGGTCTACTTTCTGAAACATAAATCTGATATGTTCGAAACATTCAAGAAGTGGAAGGCTATGGTTGAGAATGAATCAGGTTTGAAGTTGAAATGCTTAAGATCTGATAATGGAGGAGAATACATTGATGGAGGTTTCAAGGAGTATTGTGTTGTTAATGGTATCAGAATGGAAAAGACCATTCCAGGCACACCACAACAGAATGACATTGCTGAAAGAATGAACCGGACCATCAATGAACGAGCTAGAAGCATGAGGTTGCATTCAGGGCTACCTCAAACATTCTGGGCTGACGCAGTTCATACTGCAGTTTACTTGATCAACCGTGGACCATCAGTTCCTTTGGAGTTCAGATTGCCCGAGGAAGTATGGAGAGGAAAAGAGGTACAACTCTCTCATTTAAAGGTCTTTGTGTGTGTTTCCTATGTGCATATAGATTCTGATGCTCGCAACAAGCTAGATGCCAAATCCAAGAAATGTTTCTTCATTGGCTATGGAGATGAAGAATTTGGATTTCGGTTCTGGGATGATCAGAACAGAAAGATTATCAGAAGCAGGAACGTGATCTTCAATGAGAAAGTTTTGTACAAAGACAGATCAAGTGCAGAAACAGATATGACTGATTCAGATACAAGTCCATAAAAATCTGAATTCATAAGGTTAGAAGGCCTTCCCGATGTTACCGAGCAAAACACAACTCAAGAGTCTTTACAAGAAGATTCAAGCACATCTGTACCCACCACTACACAAGACGATGCAGAGCCAAGTGAACCAATTGTTTATGTTCGCAGGTCTTCAAGGACTATAAAGCCCCCACAACGGTTCACACTTCTACTGAATTATATTTTACTGACAGATGGTGGTGAGCCGCTAAGTTATGAAGAATCCTTACAAGATGGAAACTCAAGCAAGTGGGAGTTAGCCATGAAGGATGAAATGAGTTCGTTGCTGAAGAACAAGACCTGGGAGCTGACCACACTACCTGAAGGAAAGAAGGCTTTGCAAAACAAGTGGGTCTACAGAGTAAAGACTGAGCATGATGGAAGCAAACGGTTCAAGGCAAGACTTGTTGTAAAAGGGTTTCAACAAAAGAAAGGGATTGACTACTCTGAGATATTTTCTCCAGTTGTGAAGCTTACAACAATCAGAGTTGTTCTGGGGATAGTAGAAGCAGAGAATTTACATCTTGAACAATTAGATGTAAAAACAGCTTTTCTTCATGGAGAATTGGAGGAAGACATTTACATGCAACAACCAGAGGGGTTTGAAATACCAGGAAAGGAGAACCAAGTCTGCAAGCTAAAGAAAAGCCTATACGGTTTGAAGCAAGCTCCAAGACAGTGGTACAAGAAGTTTGACAACTTCATGTGTAGTTCGGGATACACAAGATGCCAGGCTGATCACTGTTGCTATGTCAAACATTTTGACAACTCCTACATCATTCTACTATTATATGTGGATGATATGTTGATTGCAGGATCCAACATTGAGGAGATTGACAAGCTGAAACAACAATTGTCAAAACAGTTTGAAATGAAGGATCTGGGAGCTGCTAAACAAATACTTGGCATGAGAATCATCAGAGATCAAGACAAAGGCATACTAAAGCTTTCACAAACAGAGTATGTCAAGAAGGTTCTCAGCAGGTTTAGTATGGATAATGCTAAACCAGTAAGTACACCTCTGGGGAATCATTTCAAGCTCAGCAAAGACCAGTCACCCAAAACTGAGCTAGAAAGTGGATACATGGATAAGATTCCATACGCCTCAGCTATCGGCTCTTTGATGTATGCTATGGTCTGTACTAGACCAGAGATTGCCCATGCAGTGGGAGTTGTAAGCCGATATATGAGCAATCCTGGAAAGCAACATTGGGAGGCGGTGAAATGGATCATGAGATACTTAAAAGGTTCATCAGAGACATGTCTTACCTTCACAGCTGGTGGTTTGAAACTTGAAGGTTTTGTAGACGCTGATCTAGCAGGAGATGTTGATAGCAGAAAGAGCACTACAGGATATGTATATACTCTAGGAGGGACTGCTGTTTCCTGGAGTTCTACCTTGCAAAAGATCGTTGCTCTTTCAACAACAGAAGCTGAATATGTTGCAGTCTCAGAATCTGCAAAAGAGATCGTATGGCTGCAGAGTTTTCTGAAAGAATTGGGCAAGATGAATGAAAAGGGTACTTTGTACAGCGACAGTCAGAGTGCAATCTTCCTTGCCAAGAATCCAGCATTTCACTCCAGGACGAAGCATATTCAGATCAAATATCACTTCATCCGACAATTGCTAGACGAGGAGCAACTAATGCTAGAAAAGATCTGCGGAAGCAAGAATCCAGCTGACATGTTAACCAAAGGAGTTACTCTTGATAAACTGAAGCTGTGTAAAGCTTCAGTTGGTCTCAGAGATTAAAAGACAGATCTAGCACCATTTGTGTCCAAGTGGGAGATTGTTAAGTGTGGACACAAGCTGGTGGTGGTGGCAGCCATGTCAAGCATGACTGCTGTCAAACATGGCTGCAAAGTTAGGCATGGTAGGTTGCCTACCATTGAAAATGGTGGCTACCATATTTGACTAAAGAAGAATGTCTTGATTATAAATAGAAGGGGCTATTGAGAGCTGAGATGCGAGATGTAGAAGAGAGAACAGATTAAGAACAAGAGAGAAACACAGAGAGAGAGCTAGGGAGAGTTGAGTTGAGTTGAGAAGAATTTTCTCCTCCTCCTTGTTTTGTTGTTTGTATTGTTTCTAAGCTTGATTAATACAAACCAGTAGCTCCGTGGAGTAGGCAAGTTGCCGAACCACGTAAATTTGTGTGTGTTTGATTGCTTGAATGACCCAACATCCCTCTCCACTGACACCAGGTAATTGGACAGAGGAATTCATATTAGTATTAGAAATTGCTGGATTTTCTCAGAAAATAACAATGTCATGCCAAAAATTATAGCGTGAACTACAAAAAAGAAAATGACAGTATTCTTGAGTCCAAAAGAAAGGAACAATTAAAGTTAATTTGCACCAAATTCTTTACATCTACTATAAAAGCTTTTCAATTCCCATGTTTGGCAGAATAAAAGGGAAACAAAACTAATGGGGCTTTTACCTTTTGTACTCCTTCCTCTATTGTGAAGGGTCATGCACTGTACTCTCTCATGGCCAGTCTCGGCATTGTCTCCTTCTCTTTCAATGCCTTTGCTTTGCATCCCTTGACCTTCTTCTTGTAGTATCATACAAACTTTCGCTTCAAGAAAACTCCTAGGAAATTTTTCATTTTGATGAGCAAGAAAAGAAGTTCTGGGACTGATCGGTTTCTTGGTCGTCAAGATTTAGTGCATCTTTCATCAAACAAAGAGAAAGCGAGAACTGGGGGGCTTAAGAAAAAAAAAAAAAACTAATTGGGATGGTTAAGAGTTAACATGGATTTTCTTTACATCGTTTTCTCAGCGACCAAACAGAGTATATGCACCTTATGTGAGAGTGAGACCTTATATCTGTTCATAAAACCCCGCCCACAATTTTCTTTTCTAGGCAATTGAACAGAGATAAGTTCATTGCTTTTTCACATTCTCTTTTCCTTCCCGTAATATATTCCCGGCAACCAAACAGAAAACAACTCCACATTTTCCTTTATTTTCCTTGTTTTACCAAGAGCCAAAAACAGGAAAGTATTATTAGATACTGCAATACATGAAAAAGAAGGTGATGGAGCTTACAAGAGGTGTTGTGATGCTGATATTGTCCCCTTCATTGTTTCTTTGCTTCTCTCAGTCCTTTCTTGGATATTTTCTTTCTCTTTCTCTTTCTCAGGGTAAATCTTTAACTAGAAAGTTGTGTTTGCTTTTATGAAGCTAAGTCCAGCCTTGGTCTCTTTTTGAGGGGGAAGAAGTAGAATTCATAATCATATATATATATATATATATATATATATATATATATATATATATAGAAGCACCGACTCTATAAAAAAAATTCGGAAAATTAATTACTTCAAATCTTTTTTCACTTTATCTCCGAGTTATCCATCCTCAACTTAATAAATTTATAATACTTTATATTCTTAAAACTTTAATAAAAAAAATCAATAAAAAATATTGAATTATTTATAAATTTATTATTATATTTCAAATAATAACTAAAAAATTCTATAACTTTAAAATAATGAAATTGCATCTCAAGAAAAAAAAACTAACAAAAAGAACCTTTCCCTCTCTTTAATAAATTAATATAAAACCCTAGTTACCATCCACAACCTTATATATTTTCTAACACTCAAAAACATATTAATTCTCTAAAATGATTTTTATTTTTATTTAAGAAATCATATTATATATAACCGTATTTTTTTTATGGGATGTTGAAGTTATTCCCTTTGGATGTGCAAAAGAAAACATGGGGTGATGGAAAAAGATGGGAAAGATTTTTTCAAGAAAATAAAGAGAATATTCATTTCCTTTATTCTACATCTTTCATTTCTTTCTCTGCTTTATTGCTTTTATGTTGGATATGATTAGATTTTTAATTTTTAAGAGTGAAAAATATTTAGGACTCATTGTCTTTTTCTCACGTGTTTTTTTTTAGTTAGGGTTTGATTACTATCTTATAGTAAAATATTTAGAATCATGTCACGTGTTTCAATTTTTTTGATTTTCAAATAATAATCAAATGCTAAGATGTGAGTAATTAGGTTTGCATTTCCCATATTCACATTTAGCTTATTCTGTGGGATTTTCTTTTTAAATGGTCATTGATATCTTCCAAGCCGTTTTTCATACCAAAATTAATTCTTTTTTTATTGTTGCACAAATGGTAATATCATTAAAAATTAAGAGTTTATTTGTTTCTACATTTCATAAACGCTTTTAAAAAAAATAATTTTTTTGCTTCAAAATAATATTTTTTTTGGTATTTTTAGATTGATTTTATATGCTAATATCAATTTTTTTTTAAAATATTATTTTAATATATTTTCAAATGAAAAGTAATGAAAATAAGAGAGTTTAGAGATTGTAAGACTCTTGATAATCTTCATAATAATATTATTTCACACAATCTGTAATGTTGGCGTTAACATGTATATATATATATAGAGTTGCATGGTTTTGTCCAGAAACAAAGCTGAGATCACGCCTAACATTTACACTGCATTTACACTGAGAATCGTTTGCTGTTACAAGCATGATGTTAGCCTTGGATGACGGTTTTACGATTTTGTGCAGAAGGCAAGGAATCATGTACTTGATCTACGGTGATTTTCTTTACACGCTCCCACAAGATAGAGGAGCCATCAGCTAATCCAATCTTAAGCAGTAGGTAATTCAGATGATGCCACAAAAGAGGCTTGGTTAGCCGATATGCTAGCTGATTGTGAGTGGTAACATGATGGACATTGATAATCTTCTTCTGAACCATATCACGTACAAAATAAAGATCAATCTGAATATGTTTTATTTGTGAATGCTGAACTGGATTGAAGCTGGATCGAAGCTGAGGTGTGTGGCTCCTACGTTATCACATAGTAGTCGTGGTGGAGAGTTGATTGGCAGACAAAGTTCTTGGAATAGGGACAACAACCATACAGTTTTAGAGGTGGTAGTGGCAAGAGAACGATATTCAACTTCAGTGGACGATCGTACGACAACACATTGTTTTTTAGAACTCCAAGAGATGTGATTGGACCTAAAAAAATGTAATGTAAGCCGAAGTTGAAGTGCGATCATCATAATTCCCAGCCCAGTCAACATCTGTAAAAGTGGTAACAGCAAAAAAGGATTGGTGATTAATATGAATTCCAAGGAAAATCATCTTTTTCAGGTAACGTAGTAGTCGTTTTGCAGCCGCTCAGTGAGTGACTGTTGGTTTATGCATAAACTGTGAGAGTTTATTTATAGCAAAGTAAATGTCAGGAAGGGTAAGAGACATATATTACAGGCCACCAATGATACTTCGAAATTCAAAGCTATTACAATGAGTTGTACCATCATCATGCTTCAGTTATACCATAGTAGACATAGGAGAGGATACATCTTTAGCACCCTGCTTGTTGGTCTTGGAGAGGAGGGCCCGTATATATTTATGTTGAGATAAAAACAACCCTGTTGTTGTTGGGATGACATCCAGTTCGAGGAAGTAATGAAAACTGCCCATATCCTTTAATGAGAATTGAATACCAAGATGATGAATCACATGAGTTAGAAAAGATGAATCATTCCCAGTGATGACCAAGTCATTGATATAGACCAACAGATAACACAAGAAAACATGGATGTTATAAATAAATAATGAAGGGTCAACTTTTGAGTTGTGAAAACCTAGATTCATAATAGCCAATTTTAGAGCAGAGTACCAGGCATGAGGTGCCTGTATGAGAGGCTGTGGTGTAGTGACTGATTCTATGAGTTGTAAAGTAATGTTTTAAAGCAACACATTCCCCACCATTATCCAAATGGACAAATTTGATTTTTAGTTGGAATCTGTTTTCAACAAGATTTTTGAACTGAGGAAATACTGTGCGAACATTGGATTTTGTTTCCATAGGGTAAAACCAAATATACTTCGTGAAATGATCAACAAAAATCAGATAATAATGGGCCCTAGTGATACCAGTTGTGTTGGAGGGACCCCACACATCAGTATAAAGTAAGTCAAGAGGAGCATGACTGGAAAGACTATTTTGATGAAATGGTTGTCTATGAGCTTTATTAATAGAACATGAGGAACAAAGAGAAAGAGCTTTTTGTTTTATATTTATTGTTGGAAGGGAAAAGGATTTGATAAGTTGAGTGACCATTTTATGAGATGGATGCCCAAGGCGTTTGTGCGACCTGTCAATGGAGATTCTTTCATGCACATTGGCAACTATTGAAGGAGAAGACTTCACCATTGACTTCAAAAGGGTGTACACACCATTTTCACATGCTCCTCGGAATAGAACCACTCCCGTGATTTGATCCTTAACAAGAAAAAAAAGGGTGAAGCTCAACAAAAACATGATTTTGACTGGTAAATTGATGCACAAAGATAAGATTTTTTTGTATATTGAGAACGTAGAGAGTGTCATTTAAATGAAAAAAGCGGTTAGGTGAGTGAAGAACTAGTGAACCAATATGAGAGATAGGCAAACCTGAACCATTATCGATGACAACTTCATCAGTATCATCATATTCAGAGTGAATAGATAGATTAGCAAGATCACCAGTTATATTATGAGACGCTGCCGAGTCTATAAGCTACTTTGAGTCTTGGGCTGGTGAGGTGGAAGTACAGTTGGCTGTTGGCGTGCTGAATTGGAAGCGATTGCAATGTTTTGCAGTGTGGCCAATGAGGTCACAAAGCTGGCATTTAGGGGGGATACAACGTAGGACATGAAATCTATTGTTGTCTCTGAGGTTGCTAGTATTACGGTAGTGAGTTGAAACCTTGTTCCTTTGGTTGTGTGATTTGTCAAATGAGTGTGGCTTTGTGGGGGATTTAAAAGAAGAATTATCTTGACCATAGAGAGCCTTTCTGTGTGTGTAATTGGCAGAGGTAATTAGCCGATGAGAAGAAGCTTCAAGACGATGGAGGTATACATCGTGACTGATAAGAAGGTCATGAAGTTCCTCAAATGCGAGTGGGCGTTCTCGTGCACGAATAGGACCTGCAATCTCATAGAAATTAGTTCTCAGGCCGTTAAGGATGTAAAGTGTTAAATCATCATTAGACATTGGATGATCTATGAGGGAGATTTCATCTACCAGAGATTTTACAGAGTGGAGGTATGCTTGAATTGACTGGTTGCCTTTCTTTATCATAGTGAGTTCTTCCTTGAGTTGCATTGCTCTTGTTCTGGACTTGCTTGTATATAATGTGTGTAATTTATGCCATGCTTCTTGTGATGTTTTAGCCATAGAGTGTGATGATAGTGGATGTAGATGCTAGAATAGCACTAAGGATAAGCTTATCTTGCCTTATCCAATAGGTTCGTTGAGCACCACAAATTGATGCACTGGTGGGTATAGGGCACACTTTTTCTCCAGTGACATAATCAAGGAGATCGTATCCAATGAGCAGAGCTTTAAATTGGGCACACCATTAGAGAAATATAGAGGGAGTGAGTTTGTCATTTATCTGAGATGTCATATTGAAAGCAATCAGAGATGGTGGAGTTAAGATTGAGTTATAGGTGTAAGGGATCAAGTTCTCGTTGGAGATTTCTCGCTCTGATACCATGATGAAAATAAGAGAGTTTAGAGATTGTAAGACTCTTGATAATCTTTAGAATAATATTATTTCACACAATCTATAATGTTGGTGTTAACATGTATATTTACAAATAGTTGCATGGTTTTATATGGAAACAAAGCTAAGATCACGCCTAACATTTACACAGCATTTACACTAAGGATCGTTTGTTGTTACAAGCATGATGTTAGCCTCAGATGATGGTTTTATGATTTTGTGCAAAAGGCAAGGAATCATGTGCTTGATTTGCGGTGATTTTCTTTACAAAAAGTACTTTAAAAAACAACCGCTACCACACTTCCAAATGCACCCTAAATCTAAAAAAACAAATTCTCTCTGTTTTTTTTTTAATTTAGAATGAGTGTACTTAACTATTTCAAAATATTGTATATGTAAACCCTGGGAAAAATAATAAATAAATAAAAGTGAAGAAATTCATGCATATGGTTATATAAAAACAGAAATTCAGAAATTTTTTAATATAAATTTTCGAGCGAAATAATTCGAGATATTATAATAAACCCGGTACTGTTAAGGGTTGGATTTAATTGAAGAGAATAATACACTTAAAGGAAAAAGGGGGCCTAAATGCAAATAAGGAAAAATATAGAGTATAAATACTCTCTCCTCGCCAAAAAAATCTGTGGGAACCATAAGGAGAGAAGATAGGGAGTTTTATACCCATTCTTGAGAAATCAAGAGAGAAACACTAAAATTTCAAAAACCCATCCAAGATTAAGAGCTTATAGATGGGATAAACACTTGAGAGCAAATGATTACCAAGAAATTGAACAAGAAGAAAAGAAAGTAAGGAGTTGAAAATCTTCAACTAGTTGAAGATCAAAATCTTAATTTGTACCGGGTAAGGTATTCTAAACATGATCTTAAAAAAAATTCATTTTTTAAATTCGATAAAGAATTGATGCCTTGATATTGAATCATAGGTTAAGGTTCTTAGACATAAATTGGGGAAAAGTACTTATTGTTGAGATTAAGTTAATTCATATGTGTGGTATGTAGTTTATGGAAGTATTGTGTGAAGGGGAGGGGGAGACGAATCTAGACCGACTTGTCTCCTAACTTTCGATGAGATTTCGGGTAGGAGGATGAGGGGATTAGGATCGGGTTCCTCATAGAAATTGTAGATTTGAATGTTAGCTAACCAAGGAAACTGGTCTTGCTCAATTTGGAGATGTAGAACTCCAGTTATGGGTTACCAATTGAGACTGAGTCGTGACTGATTATGTAGGGCAGTAGGAATGAACACTTTTGACCATCTTAGAGGCAAAAAAGGGTTCTCATCCCTTAGAGAACTAGTAGCCTCGTGTCTTAACTTTCTAACGAGATCAATCTCACTTAAAATGGAGTTTTGGAACTTTAGATATAGTTAAAAATTTGTTGAGTGTTCAAACAGTAACAGTTCAAAGTCAGACAGTAATAGTTGGAAAAGTCTAATAGTAACAGTTCAAAGTCAAACAATAACAATTCAAAGTTAGACAGTAACAATTCAAAGTTAAACAGTAACAGTTCAAAGTTAGACAGTAATAGTAGACTTTCATGTGAATACTATAAATAAGAATATAAAAGAATTGAGTCATACGAACACTTGTATATTGAGATACTAACTTTGAAATTATACATGATATATGTATGTATGTTATTATGAGGAAATGAACATGCATAGAAAGTAACACATGTGTAATGGATGAATATAAATTCTCTATAATATCGGCTTGAAGGAATCATAAAAAAAAAAAACTTCCTTGTGATTCAAGAGGAGCAACCAGGATTGGATCTTTTGTTAGGGGAGGTCGTGAGACAGGCAAAGTAGGTGCGTGATTTTCCCTTCTATTTGCACTTATACAATTTAGAATCCTTCTGGTGAATGCAATTATAATAAATATCATGTTCAATGTAAATAAAGTCTAGTGTATTTACATGATTAGCTTCGGCTAATAGCATCCATGATAGGATTGCCGGGATATGAATTACATGATTAGCTTCAGCTAATGGCATCCGTGATAGGATTGCCGCGAAATGAATTACATGATTAAACCTTGCAAGGTCACCCAGTTTATGCAAGTAAATAAGATTATTCAATTAAGAATATACAAATGAGTGTTAATTGGGTTTAAAAGATTTACAAGCAAAATATAATTTCTTTGTTAGAATTCTCATGGATTCGACAGAAAGTTAATACTTCATTCGTATTCATTACATGAGCATATATATATAAGCATAATGATATGTTTATTTATGTAACAGGTCCATCAAACATCCCGGAAGATCATTAGTTTAAGATTCTACTTTGTGAAGCTTATGTAAATATTTAACTTAAAACAAAAGGGAATTAACGTGTATATGTAGTATACTTTTGTGCAAACCTTGATGTATTTATAAAGTTTCAGCTTAGCATGTAGTATTTTAGTTATCTTGTAATTAACCCTTTTGAAATATTTAAGAACACTTCTTATATTGTAAATATCTTTTTTACATGTTAGTATTTCTTTTCCTTTAAATTTTATAATATGATGTGTTAGACTATATTTATATTGAACTTACTCGTATGATATATATGTGTGTGTGTGGATTTTATGAGGTGTGGAATTATGAGGTTTGATATAAGGTCCGGAATTAAGGAACCTTGTGATGATGGGTTGATTGAGTAAACTGATAGTAATTGATAACTTGGAATGTTCTAAATGTAAACGAAACTCTGTCGATTTTTTTTTAAAAAATTTTACCCTCTAATAAAAAAAATATGCTGGACTCTTTTAACAATGATCGAGTCATACATTCAGAGTATTACAATATATATTTCGTTCATCTACCTCAGCAGATAAGACAATTTCAAGAATCTAGTCGCAAGATTCAAACTTGATAGGTTCAAATTAAATGAATCTTCTTCCGGATGAACACTACAACATAGGACTATAAATCATGGTTATAAGAATTCATTCACGATTGATCTAGTACAAGACCTGATCAGTTTTGAGTTGAATACATTGACTATCATGTCTACATGCCAATTTAAGCTATTATTTTTAAAAAAATAATATTATTTTAATAATTAAAAAAAAAAAATTTAAATATAACTTTTTCGTACCGGCTCTTGGTCAATGAATTATTGAGTTGGGCTAAGATTTATATCATTGCTTATTGCTATTAAGATAGTATTTGATATTATTTTAATATTTATTTTTTAAAGTATTTTTTATATATAAATATATATAAATAATATTTATTTTTATTTTTTTAAAATTTATTTTTAATATCAATATATTAAAAATATAAAAAAATAATTTTTTTTAACAAGTAAACTAACACACCCAAGTCAGGAGAGGAGGCGGGAAATTATTGCATCTGACCTGTCTTGGGAGTGAAATTACTGAATCCAGCTACTTTTATAATAAGAATTCCAATAAATTGTAAATGTACCCTAGCACGGTAGCATTAAAATTAGCTGTGCTTATTTTATATATCTTCACTCTGCGGTTTAGTCAAACCATTCATATTAAACATTACTAGAAATTTGTTTAATATCAACAACATTACTGATAAAATACTTTTGTAAGTAATTTACGGTCACAATTATCAATAAAATTTTTTCTATTTGTAATTCCATCACTATATGCTGGCGGACTTCTTCGGTCGGTATTTACCGATGAAATAACAGACAGAATATTCAGAATTAAAAAAAAGAACGATTTGTTAACGTGAAAGTTTTTGGGGGTGATTTTACCGACGGAATCACTGAGGGATTCAAACCGGAATCTTCGTATAGTGACGTGACCTATTTACTGTCAGAATGGCCGATGGAAGCACTGACAAAATATGTCAATCGGCAAAAGTTAATAAATGACCATTCTGCCGACCCCCTCCTTCTCTATTTCTCCTTCTTTCCCATCCCAACTCTCCCCTACTACAAACAACCAACCCTCCCATAAAAAAATCTCCCTCTTCTCAGCATAACAAGTCATATTTCTTGAAGTTTTGTGGTCACAACATCCGTGTTCTAATTTACCGACGGATTTTAACAACTTTTTTAAGTAATTTTATCTTTTTAAATTTTAACATTTAAATGTCAATTTTATTGTTTTTGTGTATATGTATTTTGTTAGTACATGTACATGTTTTATTGTTATTTCTCAAACAAACTTGTAGTATATGAATGTATAATTTTATACTTGTTATGGTTTGTTTTAAATTTTGTAAAATTATATTTGTTTGTAAATTATTGAAACTTTATTGAATTACCAAATTACATGTGTTGTTTTAAAATAATTAATAGTTTGTTTAATGGGTCCGTTTTAATTTTTATCAATGGTATTGCGAAGTTGTAATTTTCATAAATTTATATGTATTAATTTGTATGGACATTGATAATTAATAATGAATATTTAATATTTATGAGAAGTTGTAATTAGTTTGTTGGATAATCTCGAGGTAAACCAATATTTTTACTAATTTATTTAGCTAACATAGTTAATTAATACATGTTGTCATCATAATTCTATAGAGGTTTGATAGAAGTCATGGATGATCGTTCATGGATGTATCGAGATTCATCCCAAGGATTGCGGAGGATAGATTATTGTAACGGGGTTCATGGTTTTATTAATTTCGCAACATCTATTCTAAAAAATTTTACTGGAGGCGGTATTGGGTGTCTATGCAAGAAAAGTCAAAATAAAAAGTATTTGCATCCAGATGTTGTAATGATGCATTTTCTACACAAAGGGTTTATGGAGAATTACCGGTGTTGGTATGCACACAAAGAAGTTTTTTTTTAATTTATTGGCAATATTTTATTGTTTGTATTGCCATAATAATTGAATAATTTGTTGAATTGTAATTGTTAATGTTGAATTTACCTTGTAATTAGTAATTAAATATGTTGGAATAAATTTAATTATTTTCTCTCAATTTTACTCTATTATTGCATGATTTGTGTTTAATTATTTCCATTAATTTTAATAGTTAGTCTAGAGTTTTTTTTAATTTATTGAATATATTTTATTGTTTGTATTTCCATAATAATTGAATAATTTGTTGAATTGTAATTGTTAATGTTGAATTTACCTTGTAATTAGTATGGATGTTATTTGTATAGATGTTATGTTATATACAATATTAGTATAGATGGGGTCAATTGGTTGTGGCTATTGTCATTATTTGCAGGTTTGAAAAGTTTAGGTAGTCTCTAGTATAGTGGAGATGTTGCCGAATTTTTTTAACATTCGAATTTAATTATATAATTATTTGTATAAAATTGTGTAGATGCGTAGAACGAAATCCACAGCTCGTTGCTCACATATGGTCGCAGCTAGTTCTTCTAATAGCGAGGATGATATATCCTTAGGTGCCTGTCAAGAAGAGGCACCTGCGCCGTCAACCGATGCTGCCTCTTCCAGTGTGGTTTCACAGCTCAGAGGCGGCGTGCCTTCGTAGCGAAATCAATTCACCCGCAAGTATGAGGCACAGTGGAAGGACGACCTTTCAATGTAAGTTTGTTAAGGTTTTAGTTTTTTTCTTAATTATAACATAATTTATGAACAACTAATCAATATTTCATTAATTTAATTTATTTTCGGGTTCACAAACATTGAGGCCGCCCGAGTAATATCATCAACATTTAAATCGTTGATGGAGATTTTATTATTTTAATGAAGTTAGGTATCCAGACATCCTGAATGGATACCTAAAATCGATGCATGGTTTGACAGATTTGAGGTTGGTGTTAATTTCTAATTTCCAGCTTATTTCTAATAAATTATTAGTATAATTGAAAATAAATTTTTATTTTTATTTAAAATTAATTATTTATACATAGGACAAATTTGACTAGGACAATGCGCATGACACTGTTGTGAGGAGGGTGTGGAAAAATTACACGACAACTAGATAACATCGAAAACAATACAAGATTTTTTTAGAAAAAAAATTATGTTTCAAAATCTAATTTCTGGCTATAGTAGTAGGTTGCATGATTTTTGGTATGAAGCATAAAAAAAGACAAAAAAAAACCACGAGAGATAATGGTTTCCAAGGCTGGAACGATGTGGCGGTTTGGAGGGATTTCAAACTGATATACATCCCGACAGATATATGGTCGCCATATCTTGAGCATGTGATGTCTGAGCGGTTCACACGACACTCACAGTCCTGTGCTGACAACCGAAATTGGCCAATTCATGGGTCCGTGACAACGCACATCGGCAACTCCGTTCCGTTTGCTGCACATGCGAAACAGATAGTAAGATTAATTTAAATGAAATTTATCGTTAAATTAATTTGTTGTTAATTAATTTTTTTCATTACAAGCTACGTCTCTTGGATGTGAGCCGAGCCCAATAGAGCTGTTTGTTGAGACGCATGTGAGGAGTCAAGACCGCCAAAAAGCAGCGCAATAGTTTGTTGACTACTGTGCTCAACACTTTGTGGTATGTTTGTTGAACCATTTTATTTCGTAAGTTATTATTTTTATTGAATTGAATATGATGATTTCTTTTTTCATTTTTAGGAGATCTATAATAGCTGGTTGAGGGAGAGATACGGGGACGATCTTTCGATCCATCCGGATTTGTGGATGGAGGTTGAATCGTCCGGTGGACCCGATAAAAATCAGGTGTACGGGCTCTCCAACACTACGGCCAAGAACTTGCGGACGGCTCGTAGTGTCCCAACTGTTGGGAACTCCCAATCTGTATCGAGCATCTAATCTAAGGAATTCGTGGCCTTGCAGCAACACACGACTTAACTCACCGAAAAATACAAGCACCTATCGGCGACTTATAAACAACTCTTGGCGAATTATGAACAGCTTCGCCAAATGATCTTGAACATGACATCACATAGTGATGATACATGTGCACCTCCTCTTTTTTTTTTGCATAAGAAAAAATGGAAGGAAGAAAGAGAAGCGGGAGTGTTAGCTGTTAAAGAACCATCCCAACCTAAAAGCTTAAGCTGTTAGGTGAGGTCTTAGGATATGATTTATATTATTCTCTAACACACCCCTTCAAGTGAAAGCCCTTTGGGCTTGAAACTTACACAAGCCTATATTACCTTGTGCTTAATTTTTATCAAATAAATGGGGATGGTGAGATTCGAACTCGTGACCGCTTGGTCATCAAGGCTCTGATACCATGTCAAAGAACCATCTCAACCCAAAAGCTTAAACTGTTAGGTGAGGTCCCAGGATATGATTTATATTATTCTCTAACATTAGTTGATAAATGGAGCATTGATTTTCCCTATCTTCTGTATCATTATGCAGCCCATTCCTTTTGTATATTTATATATGCCTGCATAAAATGGCTATAGTAAATGACTCTCACTACTAAAAAATGTAGTAATTAGCAACTAACTAATCAATTGCAAATAAAACTAAAATTCGTTACGACAGAGAAGAAATTAAATCCTAAAATTAATTACCTAAATTATTGAAGAAAAAAGTGCAAAACCCAACCCATATAAAAAGAGAGGGGGTAAATTAGGATGTTCGATAATGATAATGATGGGTCTAGTGAGATGTTGCCATGAGTCTGTGTTTTTGGTGGTTTACAAAGAAAGATTGAATCTGTTAAGATGAAGCAGAAGAAGATGAAGATAAAAGTTAGGGATGTTGGAGACGAATGAGAAGAAGATGAAGAGAAAAGTTAGGGATAAAGAAAAATCAGATCGATGAAGAGAAAGTGCAAGTTAATTATTTTTCTATAATTATGGATGTTATCAGGGATGAAGGAGATGAAGAGATCCACTACAAGTTAATTAATTTTCTGGGCTATTTGTTTCTTTGTTGTGTTTATGTTTCTAAAGGGGAGAGAGTGCAAGTTTAGAATTGCTAATTACCAGTTGAGATTGTCAAAGCTAAATAACTAATCAACGGTCTGTATAATTTTAGTTTTAGATTAAGATTTAAATATTTATTTTTTCAATCAGCAGCAGATCGTTGCAAATTTTATATTGTCTGTAGCAATAAATTTTCCGTTGCTAAGACTGTTGCTAATATTAAAAAAATAATATGTATTTAATTCGTTGCAAATCTGTTACTGAATTTAACAACTAAATCATCAGTTGCTAAAATCTGATGCTAATAGTTCTATTTTTTTAGTTGTGTCTATATTCTAGATTGACGAGTTGCTTGATGTTCAACAGGTGACTGGCGAGGGAGATGACAAGTATCTAATAGCTACAGCTGAACATCCGCTGTGTGCATATCATTTAAATGATTGGATCCATCCTACGTAGTTACCAATCAGGTTATAATAATTGTCTAGGGACTGCTGTTTTTTTTTTCACAATAAATGTGATTGATTTTGTCTCACTAATTTCTTGTTTTCTCAGATATGCTGGGTACTCAACTTGTTTCCGTAAATAGGCTGGTGCACATGGTCGTGATACTCTTGACATTTTTAGGGTTCATCAGTTTGAGAAAGTGGAGCAATTCTGCATTACCAGCCCAAATGGCAATGAATCTAGGGAGGTACTCGAGGAAATGATTAAAAACTCTGAGAGTTATACCAGGAGGAGTGGTAACGTCTATTTTTTTTGTGTCATCTGTTATGCATATTTACCTCCTATGGTGTTTGTGAGACAGAAATCTAATTACACGAGGCCATTTTTTCAATTCCACATGGTTTAGTGAGTTGCTGGATGTTTACCTTTGATTGAACGCCATGATTGCAAGGCACTGAAGGCACAGATCTGGATAATTAAACAGGAAGAAATTAAAGATACTGATTTTGAGACGAGGAAAGAGAACTACATTGTCCATGTTCTGGAAATTAGAGAAACTGCCCTTTTGAATTTGTGTGTTTTGGGTGTGATTTATCGTGCTCAAAGTTTATTTGCTGGGTACTGATGTGTTGCATTGTGATAAGTAATTTACTAACAACTATGAAAGAATCAAGACAGAAGGGAAGAAGAGACAGAGTAGGAAGGATGTTATTTATTTTCTGCATAATTTAAAACAACCTATTGGCTATATTTTATAGCCGACTAAACTATGAAAGAATCAAGACAGAAGGGAAGAAGAGACAGAGTAGGAAGGATGTTATTTATTTTCTGCATAATTTAAAACAACCTATTGGCTATATTTTATAGCCGACTAAACTGAGAAGAATAAACTACCTGCTTAAGAATAGGAAAACACTGACAATACGAAACTAATAATAAGGAAATACTCCTCCCACTACACTAGTTTCCAGCCATGACCAGTAACTAACAAAGACCCATTCCTCATTCGTCCCACGTCCCTGCACCATGCATTTACCCACGTAGGAATGAACGTATCAATTTCCCACCCTTAGGATTCCTTGTCCGCAAGGAATGCAGGATAGGACTTAGCCAATCGGCGTTCATCTTCCCAAGTGGCATCATCAACTGAGGCGCCTGTCCATTTAATGAGAACTTCAACCTTTGGACGATATTGGCCTTTTTGAATGACTCTGCGATCCAGAACTATCTCAGGTTGAGGCAGAATATTGGCTTCATCATTCACAGGAGGAAGCTGAGTAGAAATGGTAGTGACGGGGCCAACATGTTTTTTTAACATGCTAACATGAAAGACGTTGTGAATCAAAGACCCCAAAGGCAAAGTCAATCGATAAGCTACTGGTCCAACTTTTTCTGTAATTTGGTAAGGACCAAAATATCGAGGTGATAGCTTCAAAGAACTGCGAAAGGCCACCGAAGTCTGTCGGTATGGTTGCAGTTTCAAGTAGACAAAGTCGCCCACTTCATAGTTAACCTCACGGCGCCGCTGATCTGCTTGACATTTCATCCGCGCTTGAGCTAATGAGAGATTCTTTCTCAACTCACAGAGGATGGCATCTCGATTACGCAAGTATCCATCCACAGCCTGTACGTTGGAAGTTCCAGGGACATACATCAATAAGGTTGGAGGTGGAACTCCATACACTGCCTCAAATGGTGTCATTTTGGTTGCTGAATGGACTGAGGTGTTATAGCTAAATTCTGCCCATGGAATCCAGTTAATCCATTTGCGTGGTTGGTCCCCTGCAAAACACCGCAAGTACTGCTCCAAGACGCGATTAATCACCTCAGTCTGCCCGTCTGTTTGAGGGTGGTAACTTGAACTCATGCATAACTTCGTGCCTTGAAGCCGAAACAGTGTGCGCCAAAAAGAACTAATAAATACTCTGTCCCGATCACTAACTATTGAAGCTGGAATTCCATGTAGCCGGACTATGTGAGAAACGAAGGCTTGTGCAACCGTGGCAGCTGTATATGGATGTTTCATGGGAACAAAATGTGCATATTTAGACAAACGATCAACAACCACCATAACCACCGTATGACCACTGGATGGTGGTAACCCTTCAATGAAATCCATGGATATGTCAACCCATATCCTGTCAGGAATTGATAGAGGCTGAAGTAATCCAGCAGGTCGCATGGAATCTGTCTTGTATCGCTGACAAACATCACAGCTTCGCAAAAATTCTTTGACTGTGCCACGCATTTGCGGCCAGGAGAAGCTTTGTTTGAGTCGGGATAGGGTTTTATGATAACCAAAATGTCCTCCCGTAGGAGAAGAATGACATTCTGTAATGATATCTTGAAGTAAAGAAGAAGTGGGACTCAAATAAATCTTACCCTTTTTGAACCAAACTCCATCCCGGTATGAAAATGCAGCAGTGGAAGATGTACTGTCAGCCAAAGGTGTAAAGAATGGATCATGTGCCACTTCATGTTGAAGCTTCTGCCACCAATCAACATGTGGAGTAGAGATGGAAAGAAACTGACATTCAGCTACCCGTGAAAGAGAATCAGCTGCCTGATTATCAACTCCTTTCTTGTACTCGATAATATAGTCATATCCCATAATCTTCGGTAACCAACGAGTCTGAGCTGGTGTAGTAATGCGCTGCTCCAACAAATATTTGAGACTTTGTTGGTCTGTGCGCACAATGAATGGTTTGCCAAGCAAGTAGGGTCTCCATTTCTTAATGGACTTCACAATTGCTAACATCTCTTTTTCATATGTAGAGAGAATTAGCGTTGAACCTTTCAGAGCCTCACTATAGTAAGCTATGGGACGATTGTTTTGAGACAGCACAGCTCCTAGGCCAACTCCGCAAGCATCACACTCAATGACAAACGGCTGTGTAAAATCTGGTAGAGCCAAAACGGGAGGAGATGTTAATGCTTGTTTCAGATTGTTGAACGCCTTTTCTGCCATATCGTTCCATTTGAAACCATCCTTGGATAACAACTGGTTGAGGGGAGCAGCAATGGTACCAAAATTCCAAATAAATTTTCGGTAGTACCCAGCTAAACCCAAAAATCCTCGGACCCCTTTAATGGTGGTTGGAGTAGGCCATTCCAGAACTGCTATGATTTTGGACGAATCGACAGAAACTCCTTGTTCTGATATAACATGGCCTAAATAATCCACTGAAGTAACCCCAAACCTGCATTTAGATTCCTTTGCCAATAAACTGTTAGTAGACAAGATTGTCAAAACAGTGTGGAGGTGACTTAAATGATCCTCCCAAGATTTTGAATACACCAAAATGTCATCAAAGAAGACAAGAATGAATTTCCGTAAATGAGGACGGAAGAGATCATTCATAAGACCTTGGAAGGTTGCAGGTGCGTTAGTAAGTCCAAACGGCATGACAACAAACTCGTAGTGGCCTTCATGCGTCCTGAATGCTGTTTTAGGGATGTCTTCTTCCTGTACCCTGATTTGGTGATAACCTGCACGAAGATCGAGCTTGGAAAAAAATTTGGCTCCATGTAATTCGTCAAGAAGTTCATCGATGACTGGAATAGGATATTTATCCTTGATGGTAAGATCATTTAGAGCTCGATAGTCTATGCAGAAACGCCAATCCCCATCTGCTTTCCTGACCAACAAGACCGGTGAAGAGAATGGGCTATGGCTGGGACGTATGAACCCTGCGTGTAGTAGCTCTTTTACCATCCGTTCAATCTCAGACTTTTGATAATATGGATATCTGTAAGGTCTTACACTGACTGGCTGGACGTTGGGCTGCAGCATAATTTGGTGGTCATGTGGTCGTTTAGGTGGTAAGGCTGTAGGAGGGTTGAAAACGTGAGAGAAATTGGATAAGAGTTGGGCTATTTCAGAGGGGTGTGACTTTGGCTGGGTAGTAGAGCCTACTGGAATGATAGCAAATAATTGGCTAGATACGTACATAGTATTGAACTCCTTCTCTGTCAACTCTTGTAGGCCGGATTGTTTCAGCCCTTGGAACACACATAAATTTCCATCTTTTTTGAAAGACATTGTGAGTCTCTTGTAATCGGTCTCCACCGGACCCAGTGTCACCAGCCACTGCACACCCAACACTACTGGGCACGCTGCTACTGGAAGAATAAAGTAATCTGCTGTAACAATCTGTCCTTGTATCAAGATGGTGAGTGATGGACACAATCCAGTGCAATCTATCTTATCCCCGTTGGCTACTGTCACCTGGAATTTTTTATCAGGAATCACAGGTAATTCATATTTGTGGACTATAGACTGATCAATGAAATTGTGTGTGCTTCCACCGTCTATCAATACCATGACTTCTTTGCTCCTCAATCTTCCCATCACCCGAAGGGTTTGGGGGTGAGCCGTACCTGTAATTGCATGGAAGGAAATTTCAGGAAAAGCTTCCTGGTCCTCTGCCGCGGGTAGTATCTCTGATTGTTCCACAGACTCCTGATCATTTGAGTCACAAATCATGAATAATTGGGGTCGTTGGCAGCGATGACCCGGACTGAATTTCTCATCACAATAGTAACATAAACCTTTTTCTCGCCGTTCTCGTGCTTCCTGGGTGGAAATACGTCTGGCATTTGACGTGGAATTCATGCTCTGCCGCAGATTTGGTGGAGGTCCAAGCACCCCGACAGTATTACTCAGGTTTGGCTTTGTTGTAGCTGCGGTTGGTTGGATCCGGAAAGGGTGTGTTACCTTCTTTTGAAGTTGGTTTCGTTCTTCAATCAACCTTGCGACACCGATGGTATCTGATAGTGTGGTTGGATGCTTAATCTTGACATCCAAGCGAATGTCATCTCTTAGACCTGCAATGAAACAGCCGATAAGAAAGGTTTCTGGAAGGCCATCAACTTGATGGGAGAGTTTTTCAAACTCTTCTTGATAGGCTGCAATGGTAGAAGTTTGTCGCAGTCTTGAAAGAGCTTCAGAGGGGTCTTCAAAATCAGTTGGGCCAAAACGTCGGAGAAGGGCTTTGGTGAATTCTTCCCATGTTAATGGTCCCTGGAATTTAGTCATCCATCGATGCCATTGTAAGGCTATTCCCTCTAGGTGGAAGGATGCAAGCGGTACTCGTTGAACAGGTGGAACATTATTGTACTCAAAATACTGCTCCGATTTGTAAATCCACCCCATGGGATCTTCCTTGCTGAATTTTGAAAAATTCAGTTTAAGTGAAGATTGATGGTTTCCTGCGTTGTAACCTGATGATTCAGCAGGAGCAAATGGGTCCAACTCCGGAGGATTCATTCTTGGGCTCCTGGAGACGCGTAAGGCTTGTAACTCAGTCAGTATCGTTTGTAAAGTGCCATGCACCTGATCGAAGTTGGATTCGTGTCTAGCCAAAGCTTCATTGACCTCACTGCGGAACTCAGCATTAGATTTTCCTCTGGTGTCCATGTTGAAACCAGGCTCTGATACCAATTGATAAGTAATTTACTAACAACTATGAAAGAATCAAGACAGAAGGGAAGAAGAGACAGAGTAGGAAGGATGTTATTTATTTTCTGCATAATTTAAAACAACCTATTGGCTATATTTTATAGCCGACTAAACTGAGAAGAATAAACTACCTGCTTAAGAATAGGAAAACACTGACAATACGAAACTAATAATAAGGAAATACTCCTCCCACTACACTAGTTTCCAGCCATGACCAGTAACTAACAAAGACCCATTCCTCATTCGTCCCACGTCCCTGCACCATGCATTTACCCACGTAGGAATGAACGTATCACATTGTAGAAGAAAACTATGGGAACGTTGTTTCGCTGCTGCTGCTGCTTATACTGTCCTCTTTTATGTGTGCGCTGCTACTTGACTGTTTGTGTCAGCAATAACACTTATCACACAAAGCCATTCTTCAAGTATTACGTACTTTGGTGAACTGCTCAGTATTTTACAATTTGTTGACCAACATGATTGCACAACAACGAAGATGCAGCTTTGAGAAATAATTAAAAGAAACCTGGAAGAAACTTAATATGGAACTTCCAAAAGACAGCTAAATGTGCCATGTTCTAGGATTCATTAAATTTATCATTTTTGGTTTGTATTATGCATTCTCGCTCCACTTTGTGCACTGCATCTTCGTTGAACTGCCCGTCATGCTCTTTGATATTAATTCTATAAGAGTAGAGCACTAAGTATGAGTTAATCTTGCTGTTTTTATGTGAGAAACGCTTGCAAAGGACCAGAATTAATATTGGCAGAGGCGGCAGTAGAGTGATTGGACAGATAAAGCGGAGAATGGCAGGAATGCGGGCCATCGACAAACGAGAACACCCCTTGGCCACTCAGATATGGCTTCATCTCCATACACCAAAATAGATAATTGGAATAACAGCTAGTGTCGCAGCAGAAGGAAGCATGACTGCATTGATGTCGGGACAATAAGCGCTGACATTGGTGTTGGGAGAAGAAGGGTTGCCAGTGGTGCCAGCTGCAGCAAAAACCGAAGGATCCATATTGCAGAAAATGAGTAGAAAAAAAAAAAAAAACAGAGGCTGACTCTGGAGAAGTAGCAAAGAAACAGCAGAAGAACGCAGATCGTGAGGCTAATTAACAGTAGTACAATGCAGTAATTAACAGCAGAAACAATAGCACAATGAAGCAAGTAATTAACACGCTGATCGTGAGGCAGAAAGTCAGCGTTGTAGAGAAGCAGCATCGTAGCTGATGGATCAAGCGGAGAAGGGCAGTATTGTCGCTGAAGCAGTAGCAATAGAAAATCATTAGAGGGGCTGCCTTTTGAAGAATAATTAGGTGATGGAGGAGTAGCAATAGACAACAAACAGAGGAGATGATTTTGTTGGAGAGAAGCAGTAGAGGTGCTGCCGTTTGAAGAATAAATCTATTAAGATAAATTGGCTTTAATACCAAGTTGAAACAAGGTTTGTGATAATTAAAAGGCTTAATTTAATAAAATAGCCACTTATGTTATTTATATAATTAGAATAGTACATGTGTCACTACTAAAATCAAGGGCTATTAGCATCTGAATTTAGCAACGGATAATTCCGTTGCTAATTGAAAAAATAATTATTTAAATTTTAATATAAAACCAAAATTACGAACATCGTTGATTACACTTACTAGGATAAAATCTCAACCGTTTATTTTTCGCTGGCTTTGGTAAATCTACACCTGTACTCTCCCCCCACACCGAAATGCAAACAGAGACCAATTAACAAAACCAACAGATGAAAATTAATGATCTTCCACTCTTCCAGTCTCCTTCGTCCCTAATAACATCGATCCATAACTGTAGAAAAATCACCCTCTCTTTATCGATTTGATTTTTCTTTATCCCAAACATTTCATCTTCTTCACGTCTTCAGCACCCGTAATTTTTTTTCTTCATCTTCTTCTCTTTCATCTGAATAGTTTCAATCTTTCTCTGTAAACCACCAAAAACACAGACCCATGGCAACATCGAACCAGACCCATATTATCACCATCGAACATGCTGATTTATGCCTTCTCCTTGTAAACTGGTTGGGTTTTTCACGCTTTTCTTCAATAGTTCAGGTAATTAATTTAGGGTTGTTTTTCTTTGTTGCAATTTAACTTACACTAAAACTTTTTCACCTAACTTTCCCAATCTCAGGTTTTTTTCTGTCCTGTAGATCCATCTCGGTCACCTGTAACTCAAGAACACAGGTAACATATTTTTTTTTTTGATACTTTGAATATTGGGTTTAGGCTATTAATTCGATAATATAAGGGTTTATGAAATGTTTTTACCATGATCTATAACCTAATTATGCATGTTTAATTGAAAATTTATCAAAACCCCCAATTTAATTTTTAGGGTTACGGTTCATAAATTGAATGACTTTAGGCTACTGTACTAATGCTGGTAATTTATGTGTCTGGAAGAGAGTGATCGATGGAAATTATGCATCAGTTCAATTTCTTCACTTTCACTGAGATGTTTCATGCTGTTATAACTTGCTACCCTGTTGCTTCAACTTTTTACCTTGTAATGCTCTACTTCTATAATTTTTAAGTGTTACAGCAGCGTATGGATGCTGTTAAAATCTAGAGAGTCTAGCAACTGGTTAACCTGTGATGCATTTTCTTCTTTTGTAGCAGTCCAAGTGTTTCTTTTTTTCTTGCTGTGATTTGATTGAGCATGCTTGTAAAGTTTTAGTGCTGCCTTTTAGTCACATCCAATCCAACTTACTAGGATGTGGTGGTTGTTGATTCGTGTAGATATTTTTTCAAAATATGCAATTATTAGTTTTAGTTGCAAAACTTATACGCACTTATTTTCCTTGACAAAATTCAAATTTTGCGATCCTATTCATATTTCTAATATCATATCATTTTCTGGAATAATCCACCTTTTATTTTGCTGTGTTATGCAGGAGAAACCTCAACTATTTCAGTTTGTTCCAAATTAAAAGCAGGTACCATTTGTTCAGACCACATTGTATTCACAAAGTTGTATTTATTGTGATAGATTCATAATTCTGTTTATCTGATTTATACTCTTACATGTCAAGGCAGCACACCAACTTCTCAAGACTATTCCACATTGCTATAGGAGTAGAAGGGTTGATGGAGTTCTTGTTTTCAGCAAACAAAATTCAGATATTGCAATAGCTACCAAAGACGAGATTAAGTGGTGTGTATTGATTCTCTTGTATCAAAATTTAAATATGCATATTTAAATTTTCAGGGCATAGGACTATTTTTTTTTTGTTTCCTTATTCAATTCCAGTTTGTATATTGGTTATATTCAATTAACTTTTCAGGGCATATGACTGTTTTTTCCCTTTCCTTATTCAATTCTAGTTTGTATATAAAAAAATTAATTGAATGATTTTCTTTCATTAAATCTGATATTAAGTTTCTTTTTAAATGGAAATTATGAGACCAAAATAAAACCTGGAGATGACTAAATAATATATCAATTAAGTACAAATTTATTTTGATTATTACTGGGAAGTCAGTAGTTCCTTGCTGTGAATTCTTGGTCCTGTACTGATTTTCTATTGATCTGACTTTTGGTTAGCTAGGTTTATTTATAGCTAAGTTATTTATACTATGCTTTTTGTACCTTGTTGTTCTGTTCTTTGAACTAAAAGCACCTCATTGAAATTTCCATTTTATGCAAAGGCTCAGTTTTGTAGAAAAATTATGTCCTAACCATATAGATTTCTATTAAGTTATAGGTTTTAAGAGATAATAATTAGAGTAAATTATAATTTAATCTATGTATTTTTTATGATTTTATAAGTTAGTTATTATGTTTTTGAAAACCATAAGATATAATATTTCATATTAAAGGATTTATGTTGAAAATTAATTTTCATATGAAACTCACTTCAAATCTGTTCTGAAGTATGCTCTTTTAACCATGTTTTTTTTTTAAAAAAAAAAAATTCTAACATTATGTGCTGGTGGGTGTTTCTTGGGTAGTTCTATGCTTTATTGATGTGCTCTTTCAGGAGTGGAGGTCTTACAGTGTGGTGAGATGCTAATTTGGGGTCTATTTGGTTAGCAAGAAATGATGTGGTCTTTAACAATATTAAACCATATATGCTGAGATGAAATTTATTCTCGTATCTTTCATAGTGTTGCTAAGTGGGCGAGGTCTGTTCATGGTTGCTTGTTATAAATTAAATGTTAGTTATTTTGAAATTTCAAAATAACTTTGTAATCTTGTTCAAGATTGAAAATTTTTAGGTTAGATCTTAGAAGAAAAAAATTGTTATGAGAAGACAATTGCCATGAAAATATAAAAACTAAACAGTACTTTAACTTGGATATTCTTTCTATTTTTCATAGTTTAACTTAGATTTGTTTTAAAGACTAGCAATTGATATAGTTGGATGGGTTTAACATACTGTTTATGTTTTTTATTTTTCCAGCAATATGAATGGCTTATTAGATCACAATATAAGTCAATAGAGTTGGCTAAGTCTGATTGGGTTGCAACAAGGAAATCTCCACCTTGGGCCATTGATTATTGGGGCTTAGGTAAGTCTATTTTGCTTCATTTTTTGATGGTTGCTTAATTAGATTATGCTTAATTTGTCTATTGGGCATGCCTATTGTAATCTTTTCAATTAATTGAAACTCTGCTTTTCATTGTGATAAGATTATTCGTATTTAAATTTATTTTCCTTGTAGATCCTAGTTTTGGAGGTTTATGTTAACATGATGCTGGGATTATATTCAATTAACTTTTCTGGGCATAATACTGTTCTTTTTATTTCTACTTTTATATATTGCTTCCTGAAGTTCATGTTTTTGGTAATTTTTCTCTTAAGAAGAATAAGAATAAGCCTCGTCTTTTTTATTTAATTTCAAAACCATGAAGGCATTTAGAGGCCCAAATTCCATTTTGATTATTTGGTTAGACAATATAAATCAATGACAAGGCAATTTAGAACTTTGGGTGGGTAGTTCAAAAAAAACCTTTTCATGTTTAAACCAACTTTAATTATTTTTAAGGCTGATTAATGGGTTGTCCAAAAAAATAATAATTAATGCTTTTTGAAACTTATACTGTATTTTTTAGTGGCAAAACCATTGTAATTAAAATATGATATTATAGTGTTTATATATTAAAAAAATCTGAAATTAAATTAAATTAAATTAAATTAATAGTTTACTCCAGTAATTAAAAAGGAAATGGATAAATAACAATATTGTTTAAATTTGGATTCAATTAATAACCTATTAGAATTCATATATTTCAAATAAATTTTTGAATCATGTAATTGAATTCAATTTAAGTGCTTAAAATATTTCAAATAAATACTGCATTTTTTTACCCACAAAACAAGCCATTAAGTAAAATCACCATGTTAAAATCATATTTCTCTAATTAAAATATAATATTATATTGTTTATATATTAAAAAAATTTGAAATTAAATTAAATTAAATTAATAGTTTACTCCAATAATTAAAAAGGAAATGGATAAATAACAATATTGTTTAAATTTGGATTCAATTAATAACCTATTAGAATTCTTATATTTCAAATAAATTTTTGAACTCATTTAATCCTTGTCTAGAACTCCTTAACAATCTCTTCATAGCAATTTCTTGTCCATCTTCTAGCTTACCCTAAAAGAAAATGTTTATAAAATACCAATT
This sequence comes from Populus nigra, assembly GCF_951802175.1. Classification (NCBI taxonomy): domain Eukaryota; kingdom Viridiplantae; phylum Streptophyta; class Magnoliopsida; order Malpighiales; family Salicaceae; genus Populus; species Populus nigra. The sequence continues at coordinate 29,426,290 of NC_084852.1, read as the reverse complement.
ACATATAGCTATGTGGTACATATTTTATTTTAAATGATTGTTTAAGTGCTAGTAGTTAAAGAAGTATTCTTAATTATAAAAATACTTATTGGTGTTATCATGTTAATTAGATTAACATGGATGATCGATCGTGGATGTATTGTCGTCTAATGGATGGTCATCTTCGTCCTGAATACATTACAGGTGTTAGAAGATTTATCAATTTTGCCTTTTCAATTGATAAAAATATATCTGGGGGGGAATTAGATATCCTTGTGTGAGGTGAAAAAATCAAAAGTTTTTAAAGGAAGATGATGTTTGTAAGCATCTATTGACAAAAGGTTTTTTACCTTGTTATAAAAATTGAACTGTACATGGGGGAGCCTTATGTCGCACAACCAATATTGGTTGGACCTTCATCGGTTGGAATTAGTCATGTTGTGAATGATGTTTATCTAGAAAATCCATATAGGAATCTGGTCATGGATGTAATGGGGGTTGGTGATGCATACTATAATGATAATGTGTCTAGTCCTGTGGTAGCAAAGGAACTTCCAAATCCGGAGGCAACTAAACTTTTTCAGCTTTTGAAAGCTACGGAGGAGCCTTTGTGGGATGGGTGTACCAAGCAATCCAAATTATCTGCTTGTGTACAATTGCTTAATATGAAGTTAACTTTAAATTTGACTCAGACTGCCTTCAACAAGTTTATTGATTTTACAAAAAGTTGCATGCCTAATGATGAAAATTTGGTATCCAATTTTTATGATGCCAAGAAATTTATGCGGCTGGCCACTTGGACTTGGTTATGAGAAATATGATGTGTGTCCTAATTACTGTATGCTATACTATGGAGTGGATGCTATGAAAATAAATTATGATTTTTGTGGAAGTTCACGATACAAACCTAGAAATCCAACTAGTAAAGGTTCCAATAAGGCAGAGAAGCAACTCCGATACTTTCCCTTGACACCAAGGCTTTAGAGACTGTTCATGTCTCCATATCATGCCAAAGATATGACATGGCATCATTTTCATACATCAGGTAATGGGGTTATGGTGCACCCATATGATGGGGAGGCATGGAAGGAGTTTAATCGTGTCCACTTAAGCTTTGCATCAGATCCGAGAAATGTTCAGTTAGGGTTATGCACTGATGGGTTTTGTCCATTTGACATGTCTTCAAATACATACTCTTATTGGCCAGTAATTGTTACTGTTTATAATTTGCCTCCGTGGAAGTGCATGAGTAGACCATTCATGTTTTTGACAATGATGATTCCTGGGCCAAAGAATCCAGGGAAAAAGCTTGATGTTTTCCTAAGACCTTTGATTGATGAGTTAAAGAATTTATGGTCTGTTGGTGTTGAAACATATGATGTATACAGAAAGGAAAATTTCCAATTAAGGGCAGCTTTGATGTGGACCATTAGTGACTTTCCAGCGTATGGCATGTTATTGGGGTGGAGTACTCATGGAAATCTGTCTTGTCCTTATTATATGGAGCATAACAAGACTTTTAGATTAAAAAATGGAGGGAAAACTATATTTTTTTATTGTCATCGACGATTCCTACCCATGAACCACCCATATAGATGTCAATTTGATAAGTTTTTGAAAGGAGTAATTGAAAGGCTCCCTCCTTTACCTCGTCCATCTGGTTTGTAAATGTTAAACGAAGTGTCCAAGTATACTAAGGGACATAATGGAAGTTCATCATGTAATGATAAAATTCCTGGCTTTGGTGCTAAACACAATTAGGTGAAGAAGAGCATTTTCTGGGATCTTCCATATTGGCATACAAATTTGATTCGTCATAATCTTGATGTCATGCATATTGAGAAAAATGTCTTTGACAATATTTCATCATGTAATGTATATATTCATATGATAATGTATATGTTTTTTCTGGTTTTTAGCATGCCTCGACGAGGATCCATATTAGATTCTAGGAGTGATAGGTCCACTTCAAGGAGTGACAGGTCCACTTCATCCAAATCATTTCAAACTACATCAAGGCATAATAACAAAGGATCCACATTTCATCAACCTATGTATCAAAACGCAAATGAGTATTATATACCTACTTTGGGGAGTACACATCCTCCTCAACATGATTATGGGAGGGTTGAAGCGTATCAATATTGTGAGGGCTTTCGCTTCCAAGATTTGCTTCAAACTCAAGGAGGTTTCCCTCAAGATAACCAACTTGTTTATGGAGGACATAATTCATATAGGAGTTATAGGAGAGTTGATGGTGATGATGATGATGCGAACATTAGAGATGAAGATGAGGGAGACGGTAGTAATGAGAGAGGTGTATGTGATGAGGATCCAGATGGTGTGTCATCAAACCACGGTTCAACATCTTCTCCATACAATTATGATCAAAATGTTAAAAGGAAGGGTTTTGACACACCAATAGATCCAATTACAAGAAAAAAAGAGCTTTGTTTGTATGGAACAACAGAGTAAGTTTAAACTTTTTAAAACTAACTTATTAAGGTTATATTTTCAGGTATGAAAAAAATTACTTATTATTGTGTAATTATTTGTTTACTATAAGTTTGTTATTATATATTTTCAGGTTCAATAAAGAATCGTGTGGACGTGCAATCGGAGATATTTTGAGGTTCAATTTTAAGGGAGCATGGCACTCTTAGGAAAAAGTAGATTCAATGTGTAGGGATGAACTCTTTAAAGAGTTTAAGGTAAGAACCAACACTAATTGCCATATTCTTTTCAATTTTGATCACTTTAATATAGCATTATAAAAATTATGAACTGAATAACTATAGAAGTGTGCTGCACGACCAAAAATTCGCTAAATACCAACGGATTTACCGACAGAATATTTTCTGTCAGTATTTTGAGGTCGAAATTATCGACGACCACTTTCCATCCGTAATTCAGTCGGTAAAAACCGACGAAAACTTTTCCGTTTGTAATTCAGTCGGTAAATACAGACGGAAAATTTCCGTCGGTATTTACCGACTGAATTACGGACGGAAAAGTTTCCGAATTTAAAAAAAGGCGGGTCGTTGACGTAGAGGTTTTGGCGGTTTTTTTTTTCCGATGGAATCAGCGACGAATTCAAAAACGACTGCCCGTACAGTGCCCGTAAAGTGATGTGACCGGTTCGCCGTTTAAATTGCCGACGGACTCACCGAGGGATTTGAAATGGCAGATCCGTACGGTGACATGTCTATGTTTCTTTCAGAATCACCGGTGTGATAACCGACGGAGTGTCCGTCGGTAAAACCGTCGGAAAAAGTTAATATATGACAGCTCTGCCGACCCTCTCATCCCCTATTTCTCCTTCTTCTTCCTCATCCCAACTCTCCCCATCTGCAAACAACCAGCCCCCCTCCCCCCCCCAAAAAAAAAAATCTTCCTCATATCAGCACAACAAGTTATATTTCTTGAAGTTTTGTGGTCACAGCATCCGCGCGTGTTCTGATTTACAGATGGATTTTATCAATTTTTGTAAGTACTTATATCTTTTTAAATTTTAACATTTAATTAAATGTCAATTTTATTGTTTTTTTAGTATATGTATTTTGTTAGTAGATGTACATGTTTTATTGTTATTTCTCAAACAAACTTGTAGTATATGAATGTATAATTTTGTACCTGTTATGGTTTGTTTTAGATTTTGTAAGATTATATTTGTTTGTAAATTGTTATTTCTTTATAGAATTACTGAATTAAATGTGCTATTTTGAAATAATTAATAGCTTGCTTAATGGGCCCGTTTAAAGTTTTATCAATGATATTGCGGAGTGGTAATTTTTGTAAATTTATATTTTTTAATTCGTATGGACGTTGATATTTGATAATGAATATTTAATATTTATGAGAAGTTGTGATTGGTTTGTTGGATAATCTCGAGTTAAAGTAATATTTGTACAAGTTTATTTACCTAACTTAGTTAATTAATACATGATGTCATCATAATTTTATAGAGGTTCGATATAAGTCATGGATGATCGTTCATGGATGTATCGAGATTCACCCCAAGGATTGCGGAGGATGGATTATTGTAATGGGGTTCAGGGTTTTATTAATTTCGTAACATCTATTCCCAGAAATTTTACTGGAAGCGGTATTAAGTGTCCATGCAGGAAGTGTGAAAATAAAAAGTATCTGCATCCAGATGTTGTAATGATGCATCTTCTACACAAAGGGTTTATGGAGAATTACCAGTGTTGGTATGCACATGGAGAAGTATTTGTTAGCGAGAGTGAGAGGAGAATGGAAGAAACGGTGGTTGGGTCTACTTCTAGTGCTAGGAACGTGCATGAAGCGGCAAATGACAACACTAATCCTTACAGAAATATGGTTATGGATGCAATGAGAATGAATCAAGGTAATGGAAGTCAATGTCCAATCATAGAAGAAGAACCTAATGTAGATGCAGCTAGGTTTTTTGATTTGTTGAAAGATTCTGACGAACCATTATGGGATGGCTGCACGAACCACAGTAAATTATCGGCCGTAGCACAGGCGTTCACCATCAAATCAGATCACGGGTTGAGTGAGGCCGGGTATGACAAGATTATTGAATGGGCAAGAAGCATTTTACCTGAAGGGAACAGGCTGAAAGAGAACTTCTATGCTGCGAAGTGCATGATGAAACCCCTCGGTTTAGGATACCAGAAAATTGACATGTGCCCTAACTTCTGCATGTTATACTACCTTGAAAATGCTGAGATGACCGAGTGCATGACATGCAGGCATTCCCGTTACAAACCTAGAACTGGCAGGGGAAAGATTCTAGTGGCATATAAAAAACTTAGATACTTCCCGATCACACCTAGACTGCAGAGGTTATTCATGTCACCAAGGACTGCTGAGCACATGACATGGCACCAAGCACACCATGCGATTGATGGAGTGATGGTTCATCCTTCTGATGGCGAAGCGTGGAAACGCTTTAACAATGTTCATCCTCACTTTTCAGCTGAATCAAGGAATGTGCGTCTTGGGTTGTGTACAGACGGATTCAACCCATTTGGGTCATTTGCTGCTCCTTATTCTTGTTGGCCGGTCATACTCACAGTTTATAACTTGCCACTGGGAATGTGTATGAGGCCGGAGTTCATGTTTTTATCTACTGTCATACCCGGTCCAAGAAGCCCGAGGTGGAATATAGATGTTTGTCTTCGACCGTTGATTGATGAGTTGGCGCAATTGTGGTCCTCCGGAGCTCTGACTTATGATATATTGAGGAAACAAAATTTCCTTATGAGGGCGGCATTGATGTGGACTATCAATGATTTTTCAGCTTATGGAATGCTTTCTGGTTGGAGCACGCATGGGAAACTCGCATGTCCATACTGCATGGAAAACAACAAGGCATTCACGCTAGCAAATGGAGATAAAGCTTCTTTTTTTGACTGTCACCGTCGCTTCTTACCACTTCATCACAGGTACAGAAAGAACAGAAAAGATTTCTTTGTTGGCAGAGTTGAAAAAGATGTTGCATCCCCGCGTCTTTCTGGTGAAGAATTGCATGATGTTGTCTTAGAGTACGGTGACATTGTGTTTGGCCTTCAATCAGGAAAGCAAAAGTTTCCTGGTTTTGGTTTGACCCATAATTGGGTAAAGCGAAGTATCTTTTTTGAGCTTCCTTATTGGAAGACCAATCTGCTTCGCCATAACCTTGACGTCATGCACATCGAAAAGAACATGTTTGAGAATATTTTCAACACCGTCATGGATGTGAAGGGGAAGACAAAAGACAACATCAAGGCTAGATTGGACATAGCTTTATACTGTAACCGAAAAAATATGGAGTTGGTTTATGATGAGTCACGGGTCGCAAAACCAAGAGCAAGCTTCGTGCTAGAGAAAAACGCACAACTGCTAGTCTACAAATGGCTTAAGAGTCTGCGTTTTCCGGATGGACATGCATCGAACATATCAAGGCTGGTTAATATAGAGGACTGCAGATTGTATGGAATGAAGAGTCATGACTGCCACGTGTTTATGCAAACACTCATCCCATTAGCTTTTCGTGATTTGTTACCAAATGGAATATGGGATGCACTCACGGAGATTAGTCATTTCTTCAGAGATATATGCTCCAGCAAGTTGAATGTTGATCACATTGAGAGGCTTCAAACGAATATCTTCGAGACACTATGCAAACTTGAGATGATATTCCCTCTATCATTTTTTGACTCAATGGAGCATCTCCCTATACATCTACCGTTCGAGGCAAAAGCTAGAGGACCGGTCCAATATAGATGGATGTACCCATTCGAACGGTTAGATATTACAGTTGCAATGTAATTCATATGTAAAAGTATTTTATATGTTTTTCTTAATTGAAAATACTTGATTAATATTTCAATGTAGGTACTTGTTTAATCTCAAGAAAAAGGTTAAGAACAAGGCGCATGTTGAGGCTTCGATATGTGAGGCCTATATTGATGAGGAGATCTCATCTGAGAACGAGAATCAATCGCGTTCCACGGCATGATGATGGAGGTGAAGTGCCTTCCAGTGGGAACTTGTCAATATTCTCCAATACTGGACGACCCACACCTAAAAATGCCGTAAGAGGAAGATATTTGTCAGAAATAGAGTTCAAATAAGCACACAACTATGTTCTATTTAACTGTGATGAGCTGAGACCTTTTATTCAGTAAGTTTATACTAATTAAACTTTGTTAGTAATATACTGTTAATTATATATTGTAATATCATACACTCATTATCACTTGAAGGCAACATCGTCAATATTTGCTCTCCAATAACTCACAGCTGACCGAATCCCAGATCTTTCAATTACAAGATGAGCAGTTTGCCACATGGTTCAGAACACATGTAAGCACTATCACAAACTCATTCTAACTTGCAAAATTACTGTACGTATGCATGTCATTATGAGATTCTCGTTCACTTACTGTTTATTGATTTACATTACATGCAAGGTTTATCAAAAGGGAAGGAGTGCACCTAAGTCATTGTCTTCACTAAGCCTGGGGCCTGAAAGAAAATGTAAGTGCTACAATGGGTATTTTGTCAATGGATATGTTTTCCATACTGAAGAATACGGGCAAGGAAGAAAGACATACAACAGCGGTGTTTGTGTTAAGGGATCCATTAGTTGTGAGTTAGAAGTTGACTACTATGGTAGATTAGAAGAGGTCGTCGAACTGCAATAGCATAACGAGAAGAATATAGTGTTTTTATTCAAATGCTATTGGTATGACACGACTGACAGATGAATCAGAGTTGATCCGCACTATGGTCTGGTCGAAATCAACTCAAAAGCTAGACTCCGTAACATAAATGATGTCTTTGTTTTCGCAAAGCAATGTCAACAAGTTTATTACACAGACACCCCTTCATTTAGAAAGGATCGATCAAGAGTGGATTGGTTGTCCGTTTTAAAAACGAAACCCCGAGGTCGTGTCGAGGTTGTTCAAGATGAGAACGAAGAAACAAGTGTGCGAGATGAAGTCTTTCAAGTTAGTGAGGTGGTTGAACCATATCGAGTTGCTCCTTCAATTGAATTGGAAGAAAATTCAAATTTTCATGTTTTCGATGATAGTCTTGTTGATGTTGACGCAGAGGAGTTAAATTTTGTTTTGAGCTCTAGCAGACAATCAAATATCAATGAAAAAGATGATATTCATATTGAAGATTGCGATGAAGGTGATGACAATTCAATTGATGACGAAGAAGAAGAAAATTCTGACTAACTACCAAAATGAAGCCCTATGTAAAATCCTTTTTTTCATGTAATTTAGATTATGAATGATATATATATTTTGAAACACAAAACATTTATTACTTGAAATAATTAGTTGAAATGCCACAATTATGATGGATGATATATTTTGTGACATGAAATAATTACTTGAAATGCCACCAGATTACCGATGGCCACACCGACGGCCTTAAGTCCGTCGGCATTTCACAGAGAGTTCGAAAATAATTACTTGAAATGCCACTAGATCACCGACGGCCTTAAGTCCGTCGGCATTTCACAGAGAGTTCAAAAATAATTACTTGAAATGCCATCAGATCACCGACGGCCACACCGACGGCCTTAATTCCGTCAGCATTTCACAGAGAGTTCGAAAATAATTACTTGAAATGCCATCAAATCACCGACGGCCACACCGACGGAATTAGTCCGTCGGTGTTTCACAGAGAGTTCGAAAATAATTACTTGAAATGCCATCAGATCACCGACGGCCACACCGACGGCATTAACTCCGTCGGTGTTTCACAGAGAGTTCGAAAATAATTACTTGAAATGCCACCCCATTACAGACGGCAACACCGATGGAATTAGTCCGTCGGTGTTTCACAGAGAGTTCGAAAATAATTACTTGAAATGCCACCAAATCCCCGACGGCTACACCGACGAATTTAAATACGTCGGAAAGTTGTCGGTGGATCAATTTTACCGACAACATTACCGATGGACTGCGCGAATTTCAAAGGGTTGCGCATTAAATGCGTCTCTGACCGCGTAACATTACCGACGGACCGCGAAAAATATGGAGGGTCATTAAAAATTTTGGTGTGAAATTCAAAAGTTGCCGACGGATTTTTAACACATCACCAACGGAATAAATTAAAATAATAATTAATTTTATATCCGTCGGTGAAGCCGTCGATAAAACTGCCATATAAGTTCAAGTGACCGCCCGTTCAGTTCATTTTTTCTTCTCCTTCGTTTCTCACCTTAAGCTTTTGATTTTTTTCCTCTCCATTCTTCAAAGCTTTCACCTCCAATCTCTAGCAAGTTTTCTTCATCATCTTCATCATTTTAAAAGGTTAGTGTTTTCTCTATTTCATTTTACTTTAATAGTTTTTTTTTGCTATTTTTTTGGTTATTTTTTTTTTGTTTTGGTATATTTTTTGTAATGTAGATAAAGTCTATAGTTTTTTTTGCATAATTCATTGCTAAAGTATATAGTTTTTTTTTGAATTTTTTGAATATTTTTTATTGTTGTATTGGCATAATTATTATTAGTTAATTTGTTGAATTTTTATTGTTAATGTTGAATTTACCATAGAATTAGTAATTGAATATGTTGGAATAATTATTAATTTTACTTTATTATTGCATGATTTGTGTTTAATTTATTCCATTTATTTTGATTGTTATTCTAAAGTTTTTTTTTTTAATTTATTGTTTTGTTGTATTGGCATAATTATTGAATAATTACTTGAATTGTAATTGTTAATATTGAATTTACCGTAGAATTAGTAATTGAATATGTTGGAATAATTATTAGTTTTACTCTATTATTGCATGCTTTGTGTTTAATTTTTTCCATTTATTTTGATTGTTATTCTAGAGTTTTTTTTTTATTTATTGTTTTGTTGTATTGGCATAATTATTGAATAATTACTTGAATTGTAATTCTTAATGTTGAATTTACCTTAGAATTAGTAATTGAATATGTTGGAATAATTAGTATAGATTTGGTAAATTGGTTGTGGCTATTGTTAATATGTGCAGGTTTATGGATTTGGGTAGTATCCGGTATAGGGGAGGTGCTGTCGAATTTTTTTTTTTACATTTGAATTTAATTATATAATTATTTGTATCAAATTGTGTAGATGCGTAGAACGAAAACCAGATCTGGTCGCTCAGGTGCGGTCGCAACTAGTTCGTCTAGCAGCGAGGATGATATTTCCTTAGGTGCCTCTCAAGAAGAGGCACCTACACCACCTGCACCGTCAACCGATGCTGCCTCTTCCAGCGGTATTTCACAGCGCAGAGGCGGCGTGCCTTCGCAGCGGAATCAATTTACCCGCAAGTACGAGGCACAGTGGAAGGACGACCTTTCAATGTAAGTTTCTTAAGGTTTTAGTTTTTTTTTAAAAAAGTTACAACATAATTTATGAAGTAATCACTATTGAATGTGTTTCATTTATTTTCAGGTTCACAAACATTGAAGCCGCCCGAGTAATATCATCGGCGTTTAAATCGTCGATGGAGATTCCATTATTTCAATGGAGTCAGATATCCAAGCATCCTGAATGGATGCCTCAAATCAATGCATGGTTTAACAGGTTTGAGGTTGGTATTAATTTATAATTTTCAGCTTATTAATATAATTATAAATAAATTATTATTTTTATTTAAACTTGTTTATTTATACAAAGCACAAATTCTACTGGGACATTGAGCATAACACTATTGTGAGGAGGGTGTGGGAAAATCACGCGGCAATTAGGTAAGATCGAAAACAATACAAGATTTTTTTTAGACAAAAATTTATGTTTCGAAATGTAATTTTTGGTTGCGTGAAGCAGGTTGCGTGATTTTTGGTATGAAGAACAGAAAAAGGCAAAAAAAACCATGAGGGATAGGGGTTTCCAAGGCTGGAACGATGTTGTGGTTTGGAGGGATTTCAAACCGATATACATCCTGGAAGATATATGGCCGTACTATCTTGAGCACGTCACGTCTGAGCGGTTCACACGACGCTCACAGTCCGGTGCTGGCAACTGGAATCGGCCAATTCATGGCGGGGTGACAACTCACACTGGCGGCTCCATTCTGTTTGCTGCACATGCGAAACGGATGGTAAGATTAATTTAAATGAAATATATCGTTAAATTCAGTTGTTGTTAATATATCTTTTTTCATTATAGACTGCGTCTCTTGGACGTGAGCCGAGCCCGATGGAGCTGTTTGTGGAGACACACGTGCGGAGTCAAGACCGCCAGAAGGGGGCGCAACAGTTCGTTGATAACCGTGCTTAGCATTTCGTGGTATGTTTGTTCAACCATTTTATTTTGTAAGTTATTATGTTTATTGTATTGAATATGATGATTACTTTTTTTTTTTTTCAGGAGATCTATAATAATCGGTTGAGGGAGAGATACGGGGACGATACTTTGACCCATCCGGAATTCGATCCGGATTTGTGGATGGAGGTTGGCTCGTCAGGTGGACCAGATAAAAATCGGGTTTACGGGCTCTCCAACACTACGGCCGACAACTTGCGGTCAACTCGTAGTGTTTCAACCGTCGGGAGCTCCCAATCAATAGCGAGCTCCCAATCTAAGGAGTTCGTGGCTTTGCAGCAACTCAACGAGAAATACAACAACCTACAAGCGGAGTACGCACAACTCAAAGCGTCTCATGCACAACAAAGAGCGAAGTCTGAGCAATTCAAAGCGTCTCAAGCACAACAAAAAGCGGAGTATGAAGCGGCTCAGGAAAAGCAAAAAGAGGCTTATGACCAGCTTTACGAAATGATTATGAAATTGTCAAATAGCGGAACATGTGCGCCTAATCCTTTTTGGCCGTATAACCACCAGCCTCCGCCAGGATCTCCTCCTCCTCCTCAAGCTCCATCATCTTTATATTAATTTTTAATCAACATTATTTACCTTTAAAACTTCATTTATTATTTTTATTGAACATATTCAGTTTGTAATGAATATTATTTAACTTTGTTTTTTTTTATGTTTAATAAAAATTTTATTTGCATAATTGGTTTGTATAACAATTAATTTATATAGTTTTATATTATATATCCTAAATAATTTTTTAAAAACAAATTAAGAAAAAAACTATTACCAAGGATTTTACCGACGAATGAATTCGGTCGGTATTTTAAACTTTCACCGACGGAATTAATCCGTCACCATTTAACATTCACCGACTGATGTACCGAAGGATATTGTCCGTCAGTAAATTCAATTTCACCGACGGATTTTCAATCCGTCGGTATATTTCAAGCGGGAATCTTTTTTTTTTGACGCGCACGTTCCGTCTGTAAAACCGTCGGTAAATGATTTTTTTTGTTTTTCCGACTGATATACCGACGGAATGAGGAATCACCGACGAAGGTGAAGCCAACGGACGTATTCCGTCGGTGATGACGTCGGTAAAAAAATCACTGACGCACTTCTAATCACACACCGACGGAATTTTGCCGTCGGTAAAACTGTGAAATCTTGTAGTGCTGGTAATTGTCTTGTTATTTGTAACCATAAATTATTAACTGAATAGCAAGTACTGATTTGTTCTTATTTCTTGTTTACTCTTTAATATCATTTAATTTCTTTAGTTATTATATCATCTTGCAAATTCGGAACAAGATAACACAATATGATTAATTATTTATATAATTTGAAATTTTATGCACTCTATTTACTTCGCATATATATTATTTGGTAGAAAAAATATTCCTTTCCTGAGGAAGATGAGTCGATTGTTCGTAATATTTGGGAAGATAAGGCTAGGATAGCTTTGAATCAACAATTGACACGAGCTCGCAAGAAAGCCATGTCAAAAGAAAACACTACAAATATTATAAATTGCCTTGATAAAGGTCCTGCTTGGATAAACAATGATGACTGGAATCAAATGATCAAAGATGTTTGGTCCATCCCTGAATTTCAAAAGAGGTCTGAATCTGCTAGGAGGAATCGATTAACCAAAACAGATGGTAAAATAAGCACTCATTCTAGAGGAACAATGTCATTTGCATCATATCGAGCTAACATGGTAAGGATTTTTTTTATTATGCTTAAGATAATGAATTAAATTTTATATATTTATCTTTTATAATATTTATTAATCTTGAAAGCAAGAGGAAGCTGGTGGAAAAGAACCTCCATGGAATGATGTCTTTTCAGCTTTGCATCAGAGTACTAAGCAGTCTGGTAGCTTCGTCGACAACAAGTCTAAAAAAGTGGTTATATGTATTTTTATTTGATTATTTCTTAATATAACTTAAGTATTATTTAACATTCAAATGAATTTATTGTTGCATGTATTTTATTTGTAGGAAAATTATAAAATGGAGATGATTTCAAAGTATGGAACTAATCGGGAAAATCATCCTTTATTTGATGGAGCAGCTTGGTGTATGGCTTCAGGAGGAGTTACAAAGGGTAGGGTATATGGTGCACCTCGTATGCCAAAATCTATAGTTAGTACAAGTTCTTCATCACATTCCTACTCGATGAGTCATCATATCCCAGTTCATCATATCGAGCATTGCAACAGGAGATAAAGGATAAAGAAGAGGAGATAAAGAAAAAAGATGATTTTATTCTTGAAATGAAACGGCAGATGAATTCCATGCAAAAATATCTTATGAACAATCTTGGATACCATGGTGGGACATCAAATATTGGCCAAGGTATGCCTTCACCTATGGCTCCCCAGATAATGACACCTATAGGTCCCACATCTCAACCACTTTATCGACCTACACCTCGATCACTATATCCTGATCAATCTTGTGTCGATCCACAATATCATGGTTCGTCTTCGCAACCACCACCATGATTGTATCTTTTGTTGTTTTTTTTAATTGTATTAATGCAAGTTTGACTAAATTTTTATAATATGAATATTATTTTTATTTTATTTTTTATTAGTTATACAATTATTTTTAATATTAATTTATGTTGGTTATATATATTCTATAACTTTTAAAATATCCATAAATAATTAATTAAACAAATTAAAAGTCTTTTTAATAAATAAATAAATAAAAATTAATTTAATAAAAATAATATACTCAGCAACGGATTATCCGTTGCTGATTCCCAAAATTAGCAACATAATTTCCGTTGCTAAAATCTGTTGCTAAAATTGCAACGGAAAATCCGTTGCTGGTTGTTAGCATCGGATTATCCGTTGCTGGTTGTTAGCAACGGAATTTCCGTTGCTAAAAAATCAGCAACGACAAATCTACATCAGAGATTTGCCGTTCCTGATTCCGTTGCTAAATTGTGTTAGCAACGAACTTTAGTATTATTTGCAACAGAGTAGTCCGTTGCTAATTACTACATTTTTTAGTTGTTACAATGTAGCATACTATACACGATAAGTCAATATATTAATAATACAATATTTTCTATTCTAACACATTCATAATACGGTAATATGTTATATTCATCGATGCAAATCCTAATGGAATGAAGATGATAATTTATTTATATTTTGCACACTTTGTCTGTCAATAAATATATTGGTAAAATTATTATCGACATACCATAAACTACCATAAACCACCAACCACCGACAAGAGTTTTTTTTTAAGAATGATTTTCGTTTTGAGCAGGTCGGGAAAATTAGTGCTCTGAGTTTAAATATAGAAAAAACATTCCGTCCATCGATCAAAAAATTTTGATAGTGAGATAGTGCTCTCAACAACAAGCGCACCAAAGTTGAAAACTATTGGCATTTGCTATTAACACGTTTTGTTCAAGAAAAAAGAGTAAGAAAAAAAAGAGGATATGTTTCAAGGCACAACCACTCTATTAATTAGTAAAGATAATTCAGAATAGCAGATCCCCGATGACCAAAAAAGTCAAATGTTCTTGAACACTTACATAGACATATTAAAGCACGCCATTGAAGGAAGTGATGATCTGTGCATGCGGAACTGAAATTCAATCTGTGCAGCAGTAGAAGACTGTTCAGTATATCAACCACGCAGATGGCCTAACATTCTGCTAGCAGTGATGCAAGGATGGTGTGCTATCATACACCAGAACATTCAGTCAACATTCAGATGGAATAAATTTAATTCCAAGCGTAACAGAAATAAGAAATATTGACTGAATTACAACCCAGTTTGTTGTGCAAGCTTGGCCCATTGTTAGCATACACGCAGAGTAGACAGATATCTGTGTGCATAAATCACTACCGTTAGCGGATAAACTTATGCTTAAGGAGACAATTGTTAGCATAAATCAGCGCAGGACAGCTTCCAGTACATGGAAAATAAATACGTGTGCTAAAAAATGGAGTTCAAATATGAACAGAATGATAAAGAGTGGGAAATGCATGCCGAAGTCAAATATTATAAGATACTTCAAAGTCAGAAAAGAAAAGGTGGGGATAAAGCTTGTATTGTATTGCATATAGACAGAAACAGACAGTCCTCCACAGTACCACCACCCCACCACCGACGGCCTCCACTAAAAGAGAAACCCAAAGCACACGTTCCTTTCTATAATATTCAAGATCACCAAGTGAGAGGTACTGGGAATTTAAGAAACATTTCAAAAACCGTGTCTCGTTACCTTTACAATTAATGCCGTACTTTTCAAAAACCTTGTCTTCTTACGTACCTTTCAAATGCCTATATATAGGGTTACCACTTCAAGCATTTCCAGTCAACAAAACATACTGGTTTCTCATATAGCGAGTGACACGCATAAACATACAGATACATTGAGCCGTGAGAGTATAATCTGGAAATGGCAAGTCCAAGAGTGTTAGGGACTGCTTTCCTGGTCTTGCTTATTGTAGACCTCACCCTTGCTGCTAGGACACTGCAGGCAATCAGTGGAGGTGGAGGTGGAGGGCAGGGAGGAGGTGGAGGTGGTGGTTCTGGATCAGGACTTGGGTCAGGTTATGGTTCTGGGTCTGGATCCGGGAGCGGTGAAGGATATGGTGCTGGTGGTCGTGGAGGAGGTGGAGGTGGAGGCAGTGGCGGAGGTGGAGGCGGTGGCAGTGGTGGAGGCAATGGGTCAGGTTCTGGCTATGGGTCTGGTAGCGGCTCAGGCTATGGTTCTGGTAGTGGGATAGGTGGTGGTGAAGGTGGTGGCGGCGGCGGCGGCAGTGGAGGTGGTGGTGGCGGCGGTCAAGGATCTGGATCTGGAAGTGGGTCAGGTTATGGAAGCGGAAGTGGAAGTGGAAGTGGAAGTGGCAGTGGCAAGGGTGGGAAAGGAAGTGGAGGAGGAGGAGGAGGTGGTGGTGGGGGTGGGGGTGGAGGAGGGTCCGGCTCTGGCTCTGGCTCAGGTTATGGCAGCGGGTCTGGTTATGGGGAGGGATATGGAGGAGGGAAAGGTAATTAAAAGCTTGCCATGATGAACACAGAGCTGGTTACCGTTTCTTTTGTATTCTGAAATAAAATTATGGGAGCTCATGCATGCATGTAGTATGTTGGCGAGCAATTACAACTGACTGTGCATGCATGTCTATATATAAATCTCTTAATAAAATCACTTTTTAGAGTACAATTTACTCTAAAAGTATATTTTATAGTTAATCTCTCCGCAAACCTTTGTAAAACGTGAACATATCATTTCCATGTAAACAGGATTTCATCACAAAAAAGAACTTCAAATAAAATTAAAAGAAATGAGCTTGAACTTTTGAAAATTGAAAAATTCTCCCACAACCCAAGACTTGCAGTACTGTTGACTTTGCATGCAGTAGAAGGACCATGTCACGGCTGAAAGTAACTTACGACTGCCAAAAAGAATACCTATGTAAAAGTCTGACCTGGTCAGTGGAGTTCAGTCATTTTCGGTATTGAAAACTACTTACCTCTCTCTACCAAAATGTCACGCAGAGATTTTGATCCCTCACCAATGGCGGCCACAAGGTGAATTTCATATCCAAAGGACCACCAGTAGGTCCGCTCAACAAATATCCTGAAAACATATAATTTCAAGAAAACTATATATTGGCATTAATTTGCTATTAAAATTATGGGAGAAAAAGAGAGAGGGGATATGTTTCAAGGCACAACTACTCTAGTAATTAGTAAAGATAATTCATAACAGAGTTGAGAATAATTGGAGGCTTAACCTCATGGTTAGCCAACTCTTTCTATATATATGTGTAGGGCAATATATAATAGTAATGGTGAAGGTTACCACATAAGAGTATGACTACAATATTTTCTATATACAATATTTTCTATATAGGTACATTCTATAATCTGAATTTCTTTCTTTGCAACTTTGTCTCGTACAAAATGATAGTCAACCTCAACGTGTTTAGTACGAGCATGAAAGATAGGATTTGCAAATAAATAAATAGCACCGAGATTATCACACTAAATAGTAGGAGCAGAAGCAGAGCGAATCTGCAGATCACTCAATATATACTAAAGCCAGATAACCTCAGCAGTGCCATTTGCAAGGCTTTATAATCAACTTCAGTGGAGGAGCGAGCAACGATGCGTTGCTTGCTTGATTTTCATGAAATCAGAGTCTGACCAAAGAAGAAAAGTCAACCACTTGTGGATTTTGTTTCCTCAATATATCATAAGTCAGAGCTCCGGAGGACCACAACTATGTCAACTCATCAATCAATAGTCTAAGACAAACATTTATATTCCGCCCCGGGCTGCTTGGACCGGATATGACAGTAGATAAAAACATGAACTCCGACCGCATACACATTCCCGGTGGCAAGTTATAAACTGTGAGTATGACCAGCCAACAAGAATAAGGAGCAGCAAATGACCCAAATGGGTTGAATCCATCTGTACACAACCCAAGACGCACATTCCTTGATTCAGCTGAAAAGTGAGGATGCACACTGTTAAAGAGTTTCCACGCTTCGCCGTCAGAAGGATGCACCATCACTCCATCAACCGCATCATGTGCTTGGTGCCATGTCATGTGCTCAACAGTCCTTGGTGACATGAATAACCTCTGCAATCTAGGTGTGATCGGGAAGTATCTAAGTTTTTTATATGCCACTAGAGTCTTTCCCTTGCCAATTCTAGGTTTGTAACGGGAATGCCTGCATGTCATGCACTTAGTCATCTTAGCATTTTCAAAGTAGTATAACATACAGAAGTTAGGGCATATGTCAATTTTCTAGTATCCTAAACCGAGGGGTTTCATCATGGACTTCGCAGAATATAAGTTCTCTTTCAACCTGTTCCCTTTAGGTAAAATGCTTCTTGCCCATTCAATAATCTTATCATACCCGACCTCACTCAACCCGTGATCTGACTTGATGGTGAACACCTGTGCTACGACCGATAATTTACTATGGTTCGTGCAACCATCCCATAATGGTTCATCAGAATCTTTCAACAAATCAAAAAACCTAGCTGCATCTGCATTAGGCTCTTCTTCTACGATTGGACATTGACTGACATTACCTTAATTCATTCTCATTGCATCCATAACCATATTTCTATAATGATTAGTGTTGTCATTTGCCACTTCATGCATGTTGCTAGCACTAGAAGTAGACCTAACCACCATTTCTTCCATTCTCCTCTTACTAACAAATACTTCTCCATGTGCATACTAACACTGGTAATTCTCCATAAACCCTTTGTGTAGAAGAAGCATCATTACAACATCTGAATGCAGATACTTTTTATTTTGACACTTCCTGCATGGACACCTAATACCGCCTCCAGTAAATTTCTGAGAATAGATGTTGTGAAATTAATAAAACCCTGAACCCCGTTACAATAATCCATCCTCCGCAATCCTTGGGGTGAATCTCGATACATCCATAAACAATCATCCATGACTTACATCGAACCTTTATAAAATTATGATGACATCATTTATTAATTAACTAAGTTAGGTAAATAAACTTGCAAAAATATTACTTTACCTCGAGATTATCCAACAAACCAATCACAACTTCTCATAAATATTAAATATTCATTATCATTTATCAACTTCCATACAAATTAAAATATATAAATTTACAGAAATTACCACTCCGCAATACCATTGATAAAACTTTAAACGGACCCATTAAGCAAGCTATTAATTATTTCAAAACAGCACATGTACTTCAGTAGTTCCATAAAGTTTTAATAATTTACAAACAAATACAATCTTACAAAATCTAAAACAAACCATAACAGACATAGAATTATACATTTATATACTATAAGTTTGTTTGAGAAAAAACAATAAAACATGTACATCTACTAATAAAATATATATACTAAAAAAACAATAAAATTGTCATTTAATTAAATGTTAAAATTCAAAAAGATAGAATTACTTACAAAAATTGATAAAATCCGCCGGTAAATCAAAAGACGGATGTTGTGACCACAAAACTTCAAGAAATATAACTTGTTGTGCTGATATGAGGGAGATTTTTGTTTGGGGGGAGGGGGGCTGGTTGTTTGGAGATGGAGAGAGTTGGGATTAGGAAGAAGAAGGAGAAATAGGGGAGGAGAGGGTCGGCAGAGCTGACATATATTAACCTTTTCCAACGGTTTCATCGACGGAAACTCCGTCGGTGATTCTGACGGAAAAATTGACACGTCACCTACGGATCTGCCATTTCAAATCCCTCGGTGATTCCATCAGCAATTTAAATGGCGAACCAGTCACGTCACTGTATGGGCTGTCATTTTGAATCCGTCGGAAAAAATAACCCGCCAAAACCTCCACGTCAGCGACCCGCCTTGTTTTTTAATTCGGAAACTTTTCCGTCCGTAATTCAGTCGGTAACTACCAATGGAAACTTTCAGTCGGTAGTTACCGACTGAAGTACGGACAGAAAAGTGTCCGTCGGTAGATACCAACTAAAATACGGATGGAAAAGTGTCCGTCAGTAATTTCGACCTCAAATTACCGACAGACATATTCTGTCGGCAAATCCGTTGCTATTTAGTGAATTTCTAGCAGTGAATACAAAAAAAAAACACAACAAAAATATATTATTAATAAAACAAAGAAAAAAATGAGAAAAATAAAATCATTAAGCATATTAAATGAAAATACATACCTTTTAATTTGTTGAAGATTATAAGAGGTTCAAGATTGCAAGAAAATAACTTAAATTTTCACAATAGATGAGAGATAAAAAAGATGAGATGAAATGTAAGAGGAGAGAAATGAAGTGAAGGGGCAGTCGCTGGGATTTATATTGCAGTTTTATCGATGATATCACCGACAGACTATTTAAATAACATTATTTTTAATTATTTCGTTAGTGAAGTTTCAAAAGTCTGTCAGTAAATTTTGAATTTCGCTCTAAAATTTTTAAATGACCCTCTAGAATTTTCAGTCCGTCGGTATATACACGCGGTCAAAGATGCATTAATAGCTACGCTTTAGAATTTGCAAAGTCCGTCGATAATTGTGAACTACACCGGCATAGAACACAACAGTCCCACCCTCTGAGGAATGCCAACGGACTCTATCCGTCTGTAGAGACATCGATCATTATGACATGTGCAATAAATATTTTTCAACTCTTGGTAAGATACCAATAGACTGTATCTGTCTGTAGAGACATCGGTGATTGTGGCATGTGCAGTAAATATTTTGCAACTCTTAGTAAAATACCGACGGACTGTATCTGTCAGTAGAAATGTTGGTGATTGTGCACTCTGTATGACAAATTATGTTTGTATTGCCTGTTTATCCTCCTGTAAACACTTAAATTACAAATTGCCCGCACATAACAATAATCACAGTAAACAATTATAAAATAAACATTTAGTGTAACAAAATATCATCCATAATATTACATTATAAAAAAATGCTTTACACTTTCGTGTTCTGGTTATTCAGAATTTTCTTCCTTTTCTTCTTTATCAATTGAATTGTCATCAGCTCCATCACAATTTTCAATGTGGATATCATCATCATCATCTTCATTGACATTTGCTTATCTGTTAGAGCTTAGAACAACATTCAACTCCTCTGCATCAACATCAAGAAGACTAACATCGAAAATATGAAAATTTTATTTTTATTCTAAGTCAATCGAAGGAGCAACTTGATATGGTTCAACCAACTCACTAACTTGAAAGATTTCATCTTGCACACTTGTATCTTCGTTCTCATCTTGAACAACCTCTTCACGACCCCTAGGTTTCATTTTTAAAATGGGTAACCAATCAACTCTTGATCGATCCTTTCTAAAGGAAGGGGTGTATGTGTAATAAACTTGTTGACATTGCTTATGTTGCGGAGTCTAACTTTTAAGTTGATTTCGACCAGACCATAGTGAGGATCTATTATGATTCCTCTGTTAGTGGTGTCATGTGAATAACATTTGAATAAAAACATTCTATTCTGCTCGTTATGACATTGCAATTCGACGATCTCTTCTAATTTAGCATAGTAGTCAACTTCAAACTCACTACAAGTCGATCCTTTAACACAAACATTGTTGTTGTATGCCTTTCTTCCATGCCCGTATTCTTCAGTATGAAACACATATCCATTGACAAAATACCTGTTATAGCACTTAACTTTTCTTTCATGGCCCAGGCTTAGTGAAGACAATGAAATAGTAGCACTTCTTCCTATTTGATAAACCTTGTATATCATGTACAACAATGAATAGTAAACGAGAATTTTATAATGACATAAAGTAACTTTGCAAGAGATAATGAGTTTGTGATAGTAATTACATGTTTTTTGAACCACGTCGCAAATTGTTCATCTTGTAATCGAAAGATTTGGGATTCGGTGAGCTGTGAGTTATTGGATAGTAAATATTATCGATGTTGCCTACAAGGTTTTCAAAATTATATGAGTTTATAATATTAAAATATATAAATAGTATATTTTTAAAAAAGTTTAAGTAGTACATATACTTACTGAATAAAAGGTCTTAACTCATCATAGTTAAATAGAACATAATTATATGCTTGTCTGAACTCTATTTCAGATAAATATCTTTCCCTTACGGCATTTTTAGGTGTGGGTTGTCCATGACTGGAGAATATTGACAAGTTCCCACTGGAAGGCACTGTACATATACCACCATCATCATGTCATGGAACGTGATTGATTCTCGTTCGCAAATGAGATTCAAAATAGTACAAGATAAATGTTAATTTTGAATCACAGCTCTAGATTTTTGTTCATCCTTCGCTGTAATAATATCTCGGGGCAAACACCAGTTTGACTTGGGGGGGCGATGACTTAGTGGCAGTGGTGGGCAAGGTTACCTATTCCATTAGGAATTGCAGATTTTTTGGTCCATCACATTCATACATTTATGATTCATGTGACGATATTGAACATTATGAAATTGCGCAAAGAGTTAAGCAAACTTTACAACGTTACAAAGAACTTCAATAGGAGCAGTTGACAATTGAATCCAATTTTTCCATTATTTTTGTATCTGTAATAGTGCAAAAAGAGGGCTCGACTCAAAGTTGGATTTCACCATGGTGGCTTGCTTAAAATTATAATAAGCCTTTTTTATTCAATCGACGAGTTTGAAGGAGTTAATTCTATGTAATATTTTTTTACAAACATTAAAATTAATGAAAAAAAATCATTTTTTTTTCATTTTTTCAATTTCAACATTCCATAAATCTCCTCAACAATAAAGGCCTCACATTTCGAAGCCTCAACATGCGCTTGTTCGGACCGATTTGAAAATGCTAGTTTTCCATGAATGTTCTAACCAGAAACCATTCTATAAGCTGGAAAATCATTGATAGTCCACATCAATGCCACCCTCATAACAAAATTTGGTTTTCTAGATATATCATAAGTTAAAACTCTGGATGACCACAACTATGTCAACTCATCAATCAACGATGGAAAACAAACATTTATATTCCAGGTCGGACTGCTTGGACCAAGGATGACCATAGATAAAAACATAAACTCTGGCCTCATACACATCTCGGTGGCAAGTTATAAACTGTGAGTATGATCGGCCAACAAGAATAAGGAGTAGAAAATGACCCTAATGGGTTGAATCTGTCTGTACACAACCCAAGACGCATGTTCCTTGATTCAACTGAAAAGTGAGGATGCACACTGTTAAAGTGTTTCCATGCTTCACCGTCAGAAGGATGCACCATCACTCTATCAAGCGCATCATGTGATTGGTGCCATGTCATGTGCTCAGTAGTTCTTGATGATATGAATAACCTCTGTAGTCTAGGTGTGATTAGGAAGTATCTAAGTTTTTTATATGCCACAAAGTCTTTCCCCTGCCAGTTTTGGGTTTGTAATGGGAATGCCCACATGTCATGCACTCGGTCAGCTAAGCATTTTTAAGGTAGTATAACATGCAGAAGTTAGGGCACATGTCAATTTTCTGGTATCCTAAATTGAGGGGTTTCATCATAGACTTTGCAGCATAGAAGTTCTTTTTCAGCCTGTTCCCTTCCAGTAAAATGCTTCTCGCCCATTCGATAATTTTTTCACAACCACCCTCACTCAACTCGTGATCTGACTTGATGGTGAACACCTGTGCTACGGCCGATAATTTATTGTGCTTTGTGCAGCCATCCCATAATGGTGTGTCAGAATCTTTTAACAGATCAAAAAACCTTGTTGCATCTGCATTAGATTCTTCTTCTATGATTGGACATTGACTGACATTACCTTGATTCATTCTCATTGCATCCATAACCATATTCTTGTAAGGATTATTATTGTCATTTGCAACTCCATGCATGTTGCTAGCACTAGAAGTTGACCCAACCACCCTTTCTACCATGCTCTCATTACGAACAAATAGTTCTTCATGTGCATACCAACACAGGTAATCCTCTATGAACCCTTTGTGTAGAAGATGCATCATTACATCTTATACCAACACAGGTATAAACCGACTGAATTACCAATAGATTAGTATCCGCCGGTAATTATCACCACAATTTACCGACATAATTATTCTGTCAGTAATTCCGTTGGTTTTAGACAAATTTCTGGTAGTGTCATATTCAAGTATTTATTTATCCTTATTTCAAAATTATGCTACTGATTTATGTTCATGCTTATTGATTTTTTTTAAGATGGTATATATGTGCTTTCTAGTTTCTTTCAATCTGTAGTTGTTGTTAGGAGGTAGAATAAGAAGCAAAGGAGTTAACTTGATTTTTGTAACTATGACTTTAATTTATTAGGGAGTAATAAACTAAATAAAATTGCTCAAACTTTTAAACGACTACTTATAAGAAATTTTATAGACTTTGCTCCTAAAGCTACTGCCGAGTGAATTAAAATTGCTTTTCAATATTAAATTCACTTGATGGTAAGAAATTGATTAGAAAGATTTATCTAATTAATTTACTCATAATCTCATCCAATATGATACTGGTAGGGAATGCATAATTGTCTTGGTGGATAATAATAGGTGGTGTTTGGTTATTTTGTGGAACGAGAACAATAGGGTTAGGATTCACCATGTATTATCTATGAGTTTCAGAGAGAAAAAAAGTGAGGGTGAAATTCATTTTTGGGCAGTTCTACGACCCTTGCTCTAATACCATGTAGAAAAACAATGATGTCTACAAACTCAATTTTTCATATGTTATTCTTCTTCTTCTTGGAGGAAATATAGAGGTAGAATTTAAAGTAGGCAACAATCTTATTCTAAGAAACAAAATAATGCTATATAAGATTTGATCTGATTCCTATAATTAATCAGATTCATATAATTACTATCTATACAAGATTTGATATGATTCCTATAGTTGATTAGATTACCGAATCAACTTCTATATTTATAATAGATAACTCATCATGCCAACAATGATGGTTGGCGGGTTTCTGAAAATTCTCAATTAAATTCAAATTTTCAATTAGACGTTACATACGAAAATACTGACAGAAAAGTTAAAATATTAATTTTTTAATTTTTTGATGGTAAAGACATCATTAATGCTTGGTGTGTTATGAAAATATTTGATTAAACTGAAATTTTCAATTAGACTTTACAGACGGATACACCGATAAAAAAATTAAAAATATTAATATTTAATTGGTCATTATAAACATCATTGGTAAAAAAGATCCAAATTAAAAGCACATTTCTCATCTTATCTCTACCTCTGCAACTTTTTCTCTCCTCCTCCCAAATCTTCATCTTTCTTTCTTTTCTCTCTCTCCTTCTCTCCCCCATCTATTCTCTTCTCTTCTCCTCTCCTCCATGCGCAGGTATGTCTTCTCCTATCTTTTCCCTCTCTTCTTCTCTTGTTATTTAACATAATTTTCCTTTTTTTTCCTCTATTATCAAGCTCGGGAAAACTCACAATTGACATTAAGGTAATATTATTCTTTTTCCTTCTCTTTGTTGTGTTTTTTTTCATCTTTTATATTTTGTGCTCTTAATAATTGTATGAATGTTGTTGAAATTTTTAAAATTTTAAAATTTTTCTTTATTGATTGTATGAATGTTGTTGCCATTTTTTTAATTTTTAATTTTTAATTTTATTTTTCTATTTTTTAATGATTGTATAAATAGAGACGAGATCACAGATAAGTGATGCATGTGCTCCATCTTATTCGCCCCACGGTCCCAACGAAGACCCACCTTCTCCTCCTCTTCCAACACCTCTATTCTAGATTAATTTTATTTGAACTTATAAATATTTAAGTTTCTATCAAATATTTGATTAATGAGGTAAACAATGTGATGATGTGGGCATACGATTAATGATGTTGCGCAAAACCAGTGTGTGCATACGATTAATGAGGTAAACAGAGGTTTCAAAAGCGTAAGTCCAAAATTTTAATGGTGCCTTACACTAACCAAGAAGGGTAAGACCAGTTTCAACAATATGATGATGATGACGCTCAACATCACCATTCTATTCATGCACATGTGGGCATATGATGCAACCATATTATTCAATAGTTTCACCCACATTTAACTAGTGTTTTGCCTATGTTTTATATATAAAATGCCTTGATATTCTTTGTTTTATGTTTTGAAGGCACTTTTGGATGAAAGATGCAAAAAGGAGTAAATTGGAGATAATTGGCAGATTTGACCTTCAGTCGATGTTTTGTGCAGAGCGTGAGCTCTAGAGGTTGAAATGAAGTGATTCCAGTGGAATTAAAAAAGTAACATCCATACCTTTCTGGACATCTAAGGCAAGAAAATAAAATAAGGAAGAGCATGGAAATCGCAGCCTTCAAAGTCAAATCTCGCAATCTGCCAGTGTTGACCTTCGGCCATTCCAACTTGAATATCTGGAGCTACAGAAGTCCAATTGATGCAAACTCAATTTTGTTGGATTCATGACTCAAAGTTATATAAACGCTCAAAATTTCAGCCAAAAAAGATGTCATATGAGGGAGATATTATTTTTCAAAGATGACATCTGAATTCTGCCAGCAAACAGGTTTCGTGAAGAAACGAGTCCAAATGACATTCCGAAGCATTTAAACCGATATCCAAGTTTTTATTTCAGCAATTTAGCTCCTCTAAATCAAAGCTTGAAGATTTCATGCAAGGCTATTTCTTCTTTTTAGGAAAATAGTTATTGAAGTACTTAAATGTAAACAGTCTACTTAATGGAGGACTATTTTGTAAAATAGAGACCTAGGGTTTCCTAGGATATAAAAAGAATGAGAGAAGAGAAGGGGAGCAGCCAGCCAAGGAGAGAAAAACGCCCCCTTCCTCTAAGAAACCCTAAATTATGCATTCTTCCTTCTTTTTGATTAGTTGTTCAACAAACATGCAAGGCTAAACACTTTTTCTTGGTTGAAAGGACACGGAAACCTTCGGATTTCAAGAACTGTGAGATTTATTTTACCTTTTCTTTTCAGTTTATATGATGAATATGTTTGTTCTCCTATGCTTATTTTTCCTATGATTGTTTATTTTAATTGCTAGAGCGGACTCTAAGTTATTATTGTAGACAATCTATTGTTAAGTTTTGATATCAAAACCGGAGTTGTGGTATATGAACTTGTGAAGCAACTGAGTTTAATAATTGTGGCGGATCTACGTTATTAATCTTAGGGAGAACATTCAATCAAATCAAACATAGACTGCGGACAGTTATGTTTTCTTGATTAATCAACTTATCTAGTTCTTAAGGCTGCCATTGAATTAAATTACTAGTGCGGACACTGTGGTTGTTTGATGGTTAGGGCTAGTTATACGGCGGATCCGTTAACTAACCAATGTTAAGAAGAGATAAATATTCAGAATATAAATTGATGTTTCGTTTCCATGATCAGTTCTGATTTCTGTAGGTGGATGTGTGCTTGTGACCAAGGTTTGTTCTCTTGATAATTTTCTGATTTTATTAAATTTAGTTTGATAGTTTTCTGTTTTCTTTTGCTTTAGCCTAGATAACGTCCAACCCCCCCCCCAAATTGCATATCATCTAGCATAAAAATCTGACTTGAATCTTTCTCGTGGGATCGACCCCTTGCTTCCTCTATACTATCTTGTGTGTTGTGTTTGAAGCTAGGGTAATTAATTTGTGCGACCGCGACATCGCAACAAATTTTGGCGCCGTTGCCGGGGAAGTAATTTTAGTTGATTCTTGTGCTATTATTTTTATTTGCTGTGATTTTTATTTCTTTTTCTGAAAAAAAAAAAACAGAATTTTTGTTTGCTGCGGTACTGTTCATTACGGCAGCGGTACTGTTCAAAACAGATTTTTTGGTGGAATTAGGTATCGGCCATTTTTTTTCTGAAGGGAAACGACGTTCTAAACAGGACTAGTGGTAAACCACTAGCCCCACCCTATCGAGGCCAAATTCCGCTGTTTTCTAGGGTTTTTAGGCAGTTTTTGTTTTCTACCGTAGGATTTTCGTACAATTTGCATTGTTTTCGATCTCTTGTGTGGTTGGTTTATTTTGAATTTTCTTGATGATTTATGCCAGTAACCCGTTCTACTAATCAAAGTCAAGTGCATTTGGATCTCGAAATAGAAAAAACTTTACGCAGGTTACGAAAGGAAGCTCGCCTTAACACCATGGCTGTTGCACGACAACAAACACTCAAGGAGCTTGCTGCTCCTAACGTGGAAAATCAGCCATTGTGCATAAACATCGACAATAATGTAAACTTTGAGCTCAAATCTGGTTTTATACATTTGCTACCAACTTTCAATGGTCTTGCAGGAGAAGATCCTCATACTCATCTCAAGGAATTCCATATGGTTTGCGTTGGCATGAAACCGAATGGAGTTGATGAAGAAAAAGTTAAGTTGAAAGCTTTCCCTTTCTCTTTAAAAGGGGCAGCAAAGGTATGGCTTTTCTCCATTCTCCCAGGTTCAATTGGAACGTGGAATGGCATGAAGAAGATCTTCCTTGAGAAGTATTTCCCAGCATCTCGAGTTGCCAACATAAGGAAAGAAATATGTGGGATTCGACAATCTCATGGAGAGACACTTTCCGAGTATTGGGAAAGATTTGAACAACTGTGCATTCAATGCCCTCATCATCAAATACCCGATCAGCTGCTCATTCAATATTTCTATGAAGGATTGATGCCTACTGACCGTAGTATCATTGATGCTGCAAGTGGAGGGGCATTGGTAGATAAGACACCCGAGGCTGCACGCCAATTGATCTCAAACATGGCAGCCAACTCGAAACAGTTTGGCACTCGTGGAGACTTTGCAAATAAACGAGTAAATGAGATAAGTATTTCTAACCTTGAGAATAAAGTTAATGATCTTACTTCTCTTGTGCATTCTTTGGCTTGTGGCAATGTACAGCAGGTGAAAGTTTGTAGCATATGCTCCTTACAAGGACATGCTTCAGATATGTGCCCAACAATGCAAGAAGATTACATTGAACAAGCTAATGCAGTTGATGGAGCATTCAATGGACAACCTCAGCGTAAGTATGATCCTTTTTCCCACACGTACAATCCTGGATGGAGAGATCATCCCAACCTACGGTATGGGAACCAGCCTCAACAAGGCAATCAAGGCCGACAATTCCATCCCCATGGATTTCAGCCCCAACAGAATTATCAAGCAAGACAACCCCCTTCATTCACAAACTCCAATGTTATGGGGTCGTCATCCAGTGATGATCTTCGTGAGATGATGAAAACTTTGGCTTCTAACACTGTGACCTTGCAACAAAATGTCATGTCTTTTCAACAGGAAACAAGGTCAAGTATTCACAACTTGGAGAAGCAAATGGGGCAAGTAGCTTCAAGTGTGGGGAAATTGGAAGCACAAATGAATGGAAAATTGCCCTCCCAAGCATTGAATCCAAAAGAGAATGTTAGTGCGATCATGCTGCGAAGTGGGAAAGAACTTGAAGAGAAAAGGTCGAAACAAATTGAGATGGAGGAAGAAGAAGAGATAGAAACTGAATTGAGTACAAAAAAGAAACATCCTTCTCCTTCACAAATTGAAACCACGACCAACACTCTAAAGGTAAGTCCTCAATCAATGACTTCCAGTTTTAAAACAATTCCACCCTTTCCTGTGATTTCTTCTAGGTCAAAGAAAGAGGACAAAGAAAAAGAGATTTTAGAGGTTTTCAAGAAAGTAGAACTCAACATTCCTTTGCTTGATGCTATCAAGCAAATTCCCAAGTATGCAAAATTCTTGAAGGAGTTGTGTACTACTAAGAGAGCTTTCAAATTGAAAGGTCATGAAACGGTAAGTATGGGTGAAGTTGTATCTGCCGTTGTTCAAAAGAATCTGCCTTTGAAACAAAAAGACCCAGGTGCGTTTACTATCCCATGTGTTATTGGTAATGCTAGTTTTAAAAGAGCTTTATGCGATTTAGGTGCATCCATTAGTGTTATGCCCAAACATGTTTATGATTCTCTTAGTCTTGAGCCTTTGAATAAAACTAGCATTGTAATACAACTTGTGGATCGTAGTTTTGTTTACCCACTTGGTGTGATAGAAGATGTCCTAGTTAAGATTGATAGTTTGGTCATTCCATGCGACTTTTATATTCTTGATATGGAACATGATTCTTATGATTCATCAAACAACACTCCTATATTGTTTGGGAGACCATTCTTGAAAACTGCCAATACAAGGATAGATTGTGGTAAGGATACTTTGTCTATGGAAGTAGGAGATGAAAAGATTGAATTTAATTTTCATGATGCAATGAAATATCCTTATAGCAATGTTTATTCTATCACATGCTATGACCAAGTTGATAAGTGTGTGCAGCAAGTTTTTGATTTTGATTGTGAGGATGGATTAAGCGTAGCTTTGAGCTATGGCTATGATTTTACCGAGATAGAAGAGATGGAGAGGCACATATGTGTTCCCCAAAACGTGCACGAATCAGCATTGGCTTTGCAATCATTGCAAACTGTTCCCCATGGTAATGTCTTTGTTGATTTAGTACTCTCACATCAAAAGCTTTTGCCATCTATTTTACAGGCACCCGAGTTAGAATTGAAACCTTTGCCCGATAATTTGAAGTATGTATTCATTGGCGACAACAATACACTTCCCGTTATTATAGCATCAGGTTTGACAAATACGCAAGAGGAAAAACTTGTGAAATTGTTATGTGATCACAAGACGACCATTGGATGGACTTTAGCTGACATCAAGGGCATTAGTCCCTCAATGTGTATGCATCACATACTATTGGAGGACAATGTGAAACCAACAAGGGAAATGCAAAGGAGGTTGAACCCGCCTATGATGGAGGTAGTGAAAGCTGAAATTTTAAAACTGTTAGATGCAGGAGTCATTTATCCCATCACGGACAGTAAATGGGTTGCGCCAATCCATGTGGTGCCTAAAAAGACCGGAATCACGTTGGTGAAAAACAAAAATGATGAGCTCATTCCTACTCGCATCTCGAGTGGATGGAGAATGTGTGTTGATTACAGAAAGCTAAATCTTGCTACACGCAAAGATCATTTTCCATTACCATTCATGGATCAAATGCTTGAACGCCTAGCAGGTAAGTCTTTTTATTGCTTTCTTGATGGATATAGTGGATACAATCAGATTGTTATTAATCCTGAGGATCAAGAAAAGACTACATTTACATGTCCATTTGGTACATATGCATATAGGAGAATGCCCTTTGGTCTCTGTAATGCACCTGCAACTTTTCAAAGATGCATGATGAGTATTTTTTCTGACTATGTTGAAAGAATAATTGAGGTTTTCATGGATGATTTCACGGTGTATGGTGATTCTTTTGATAAATGTCTAGAAAATTTATCTTTGATCTTGAAAAGGTGCATTGAAACTAACCTTGTCTTAAACTATGAGAAGTGTTATTTTATGGTAGAACAAGGAATAGTTCTTGGGCATGTTGTGTCTTCACGTGGATTAGAGGTTGATAAAGCTAAAATAGACGTTATTTCATCATTGCCTTACCCCTCCTGCGTGAGGGAAATTCGTTCTTTTCTTGGCCATGCAGGTTTCTATCGACGCTTTATTAAAGATTTCTCAAAGATTACAGCACCCTTGTGCAAACTATTAGCCAAAGAAGTGGATTTTGTGTTTGATCAAGCATGT
Source organism: Populus nigra (assembly GCF_951802175.1). Taxonomy (NCBI): domain Eukaryota; kingdom Viridiplantae; phylum Streptophyta; class Magnoliopsida; order Malpighiales; family Salicaceae; genus Populus; species Populus nigra. Next base: position 29,395,421 of record NC_084852.1, on the reverse strand, counting down.
AAAGATGCCCATGATGAGCTTAAGAGGCGTGTCACATCTGCCCCTATCATCCAACCACCAAATTGGGATGAGCCTTTTGAGATAATGTATGATGCAAGTGACTATGCGGTAGGGGCTGTCCTTGGGCAAAGAATTGGGAAGAATTTGCATGTTATCGCCTATGCTTCCCGCATGTTGGACGGTGCACAATGCAATTACCATACAACTGAAAAGGAACTTTTTGCAGTGGTGTTTGCTCTTGAAAAATTTAGGTCATATCTACTTGGTACAAAAGTCATTGTTTTTACTGATCATGCAGCTTTAAGGTATCTTTTGAAGAAAAAGGAGTCCAAACCAAGATTGATTAGGTGGATCTTGCTTTTACAAGAATTTGATCTTGAGATCAAAGACAAAAAAGGTGCCGAAAATCATGTGGCTGATCACTTGAGCCGACTAAGGACCGAGGATATACAAACCGAAACAATAAGAGAGACATTCCCCGATGAGCAGTTGTATGTGTTACATTCCTCTACAAGACCATGGTATGCTGATTTGGTGAACTATTTAGTCACCAAAGAATTCCCTCCAGGTTTGTCTACATCCCAAAAAGACAAGTTACGAGCTGATGCTAAATATTATTTTTGGGATACTCCTTATCTGTGGAAATTTTGTGTGGATCAAGTAGTTAGGAGATGTGTACCACAAGATGAATTTCATTCCATTCTTACCTTTTGTCATTCTCATTCTTGTGGTGGGCATTTTGGAGCAAAAAGAACGGCCCACAAGGTACTTGAAAGTGGTTTTTATTGGCCTTCTATTTTTAAGGATGCATATCATTTTTGCAAATCATGTGAAAAATGCCAAAAAACAGGTAATATCACTCACAAGAATCAAATGCCTTTAACAAATATTCTTGTGAGTGAAATTTTTGATGTTTGGGGTATTGATTTTATAGGTCCATTTCCTTCTTCTTTTGGCAATCTTTATATCCTTCTTGCTGTTGATTATGTGTCCAAATGGATTGAGGCGAAAGCCACACGAACTAACGATGCTAAGGTTGTTTTAGATTTTGTCAGGACTCACATAGTTGACAGGTTTGGAATCCCTAAAGCTATCATTAGTGATCGTGGCACTCATTTTTGCAATCGTTCAATGGAAGCATTGTTACGCAAATATCATGTGACTCATCGAACTTCCACAGCATACCATCCTCAAACGAATGGCCAAGCTGAAATTTCAAATCGAGAAATCAAGTCCATTTTGGAGAAGACAGTGCAACCTAACCGGCGAGATTGGAGTCTACGACTTGGTGATGCACTTTGGGCTTATCGGACTGCTTACAAATCACCTATAGGAATGTCACCTTATAGGATGATTTATGGAAAAGCATGTCATCTACCGGTGGAGCTTGAACACAAAGCTTTTTGGGCCATTAAAAAATGTAACATGGATTATGATGCTGCTGGGATTGCAAGAAAGTTGCAATTGCAAGAGTTGGAAGAGATTCGAAATGATGCTTACGAGAATGCAAGGATTTATAAAGAAAAGACTAAGAGTCTTCATGACCGAATGATTACAAGAAAAGAGTTTAATGTTAGAGACAAAGTCCTTCTTTATCATTCGCGTTTGAAACTTTTTCCTGGAAAGTTACGCTCTCGTTGGATTGGACCATTTGTTGTTTCTAATGTTTTTTCTTATGGTGCAGTTGAAATTACAAGTTTAGAAACCAACAAAGTACTCAAGGTCAATGGGCATCGCTTGAAACCTTTCTATGAAGGTTGGACGACAGAACTCACCGCTTCTGCGGAGTTAGCTGAACCAATCTATGAAGAATAAGCATGCAACATGTCGAGCCAATGACATAAAACAAAAGCGCTTATTGGGAGGCAACCCAGCACAAAAAAAAAAAACAGATTTGCTTTCTTTTTCCCTTGTCTTTTATTTTTCGCATTTTACTTTATTTTTGTCATTCTCCAATATTCCTTTTCTTTTATTTTAACATTGAGGACAATGTTATGTTTTAAGTGTGGGGGTATTGGGAGAATGTTGGTTTTCTAATTTTGGTTTTCTTTGTTATTTTTCAAAATAAAAAAAAATTATTATGTTTGATCTTTTGAACTCCCATTGGTTTTTGAGAATATGAGTATTATGTATGAGAATTAGTTGAGATAGATGAAGATATAAATCGAATGAAGGAGTGTGCATGCAAGTTTTAAGGTTTAATTGGTTTAGGGATTGACTTTGAGAATATGCCATGTTGACTTTATAGTGTTATACCAATGCAAGCTTTTGAGCCTTCAACATTATATTCTTTGATTGTGCCTTCTTTCAATGATATGTATCTTTAGAACTTGCTTCATATCTTGTTGAGATTACATTCATATTACATACATACATGAAGATGATAAAGGCATTAGGAATTTTAACCATTTGAGCCAAAAAGCCAACCTAAAGCATATTATCCTTAGTAAACCCCTTTTGAGCTTGTTTATCTTTTCTTTGCTTTATCCATGTATAAGCCTTAACTTTATATATGTTTTCCTTTTCCCTTGGCCAAGGATTAGTAGAGCATATACTAGTGATATTTCATGGAATTATGGTTGGAAATTATGTGAAAAGAAAGAAGAAGTGATGTTTGATGAAAAGATGGGCAAAGTTGCCAAAGGTAAAAAAAAAAAAAAAACAGAAAAAAGAAAAAGAAAAAGAAAAAAGTGTTCCTTTATGTTCTTAAGATTTTATATTGAAAAAGCTTGAAATCAAAAGAAGTTAAGCATTGGTGATTAAAGATGGAAAATTTATGTGCTTCGATGGAATATCTTGTTTGAAATATCATTTTTCAGAATGCTCTACTTTCTTTGGTTTGAACCTTTTTCTTTTACTCTCTTTTACCTCACCTTTACCTTAGCCCCATTACAACCAGAAAATAAGACCTTTTGATTCATGCATTGTTTGTAATATGTTATTAATGGAGATGAGATTGAAGAGCAAGCTTATAGTAGAACATATTCATTGATTGAATTTGAGAGATTTAAACACACAAGCCCTAAACACCCTCACCTTTACCTTAGCCCCATTACAACCAGAAAATAAGACCTTTTGATTCATGCATTGTTTGTAATATGTTATTAATGGAGATGAGATTGAAGAGCAAGCTTATAGTAGAACATATTCATTGATTGAATTTGAGAGATTTAAACACATAAGCCCTAAACACGAGAGTGTTGGAGTGTATATCAATGAGAGGACCTATCACTTTGGCATGGCATAGATTTCATTTAAATCCCGACGATTAATTAAGTTTTAAAGTTTGTATGTAAATAAATTCATGAAAATTTATACTCTTTATCCTTCTTAATTGTGTTCTTGTTTATAATGCATATATTCTTGGATATTGATGGGAGATTAGAAGATTAGTCATAGTGATTTCATTTAATTTAACTTCAATTTGGTTTTACCTATCCTTTCTCGAGGACGAGCAAGAGGTAAGTGTGGGGGTATTTGATGCAACCATATTATTCAATAGTTTCACCCACATTTAACTAGTGTTTTGCCTATGTTTTATATATAAAATGCCTTGATATTCTTTGTTTTATGTTTTGAAGGCACTTTTGGATGAAAGATGCAAAAAGGAGTAAATTGGAGATAATTGGCAGATTTGACCTTCAGTCGATGTTTTGTGCAGAGCGTGAGCTCTAGAGGTTGAAATGAAGTGATTCCAGTGGAATTAAAAAGGTAACATCCATACCTTTCTGGACATCTAAGGCAAGAAAATAAAATAAGGAAGAGCATGGAAATCGCAGCCTTCAAAGTCAAATCTCGCAATCTGCCAGTGTTGACCTTCGGCCATTCCAACTTGAATATCTGGAGCTACAGAAGTCCAATTGATGCAAACTCAATTTTGTTGGATTCATGACTCAAATTTCTATAAACGCTCAAAATTTCAGCCAAAAACGATGTCATATGAGGGAGATATGATTTTTCAAAGATGACATCTGAATTCTGCCAGCAAACAGGTTTCGTGAAGAAACGAGTCCAAATGACATTCCGAAGCATTTAAACCGATATCCAAGTTTTTATTTCAGCAATTTAGCTCCTCTAAATCAAAGCTTGAAGATTTCATGCAAGGCTATTTCTTCTTTTTAGGAAAATAGTTATTGAAGTACTTAAATGTAAACAGTCTACTTAATGGAGGACTATTTTGTAAAATAGAGACCTAGGGTTTCCTAGGATATAAAAAGAATGAGAGAAGAGAAGGGGAGCAGCCAGCCAAGGAGAGAAAAATGCCCCCTTCCTCTAAGAAACCCTAAATTATGCATTCTTCCTTCTTTTTGATTAGTTGTTCAACAAACATGCAAGGCTAAACACTTTTTCTTGGTTGAAAGGACACGGAAACCTTCGGATTTCAAGAACTGTGAGATTTATTTTACCTTTTCTTTTCAGTTTATATGATGAATATGTTTGTTCTCCTATGCTTATTTTTCCTATGATTGTTTATTTTAATTGCTAGAGCGGACTCTAAGTTATTATTGTAGACAATCTATTGTTAAGTTTTGATATCAAAACCGGAGTTGTGGTATATGAACTTGTGAAGCAACTGAGTTTAATAATTGTGGCAGATCTACGTTATTAATCTTAGGGAGAACATTCAATCAAATCAAACATAGACTGCGGACAGTTATGTTTTCTTGATTAATCAACTTATCTAGTTCTTAAGGCTGCCATTGAATTAAATTACTAGTGCGGACACTGTGGTTGTTTGATGGTTAGGGCTAGTTATACGGCGGATCCGTTAACTAACCAATGTTAAGAAGAGATAAATATTCAGAATATAAATTGATGTTTCGTTTCCATGATCAGTTCTGATTTCTGTAGGTGGATGTGTGCTTGTGACCAAGGTTTGTTCTCTTGATAATTTTCTGATTTTATTAAATTTAGTTTGATAGTTTTCTGTTTTCTTTTGCTTTAGCCTAGATAACGTCCAACCCCCCCCCCCCAAATTGCATATCATCTAGCATAAAAATCTGACTTGAATCTTTCTCGTGGGATCGACCCCTTGCTTCCTCTATACTATCTTGTGTGTTGTGTTTGAAGCTAGGGTAATTAATTTGTGCGACCGCGACATCGCAACAGCATATAAGGAGATGATGAATACCAATGGTTTTAAAAAAGTGAATTTAATTTATGATATTCACCACTCCAGTCATTTTGAACATATTTAATTTTTTGAGAGAATTTTCGTTCGATGAAGACTTGAAATTGATGAAACACATTGAAGACATCAGATTTAAGGAAAGAGGATAAAACCAAATAAATTTTGTATGCACATCCACAAAAATAACAAAATAACAAAAATTATCTGAAGATAACATAGGATCAGGGCCCTACACATCACCAAAAACAAGTTCAAGAGGAGTAGATGCTTGATTACTTGTATGGCCTAAAGACATACAAGATGAATTTCCTAACGGACACGCTTGAAATTGAAAATTTAAAGGACGAGAAGTACATACAACCTTTTTTTTTTTTTTTACTCTAAGAGACTTAGAATACGAAAGCTGGGATGATTGAGGCGATGATGCCAAACACTGACAGTAAAGGTTCCTTTCAAAGTATGCATAATTTTATGAGTTGTATTAGATATAATAAGTCTCTTACCATCACCAACATACATTTGATCATTACCAAGATAAGGGTTTGCATGTGTCATACCGGCAATGTCGGAGTAACATGTTGATTTGCACCTGTATCAGGGAACCAAGTGACAGGATTTGCTGCTGAAGCATTACTAAAGGAAAGATTGGCCGAGGCTTGATTCCCATGATGCACAAGCTGAGAGCATTATTGTGCAGAGTGTTTGATGTTGTTGCAAAGTTGGTATCTAATTTGTCCAGGCCACTAGTGTTGCCTTCCTTGTTTTTGTTGTTGCTGTAGCTCCTGGTGTTCTACCAGGAGGAGCTCCCATTGTTTTCACAGTAAGGCTGGCCAGAGTACTTGTTATAATTGCTGTGAGAGTTACCTTTCCAGCCTCCTCTTCTTCCTTTTCCACGATAAGAAGAGGAGCCACTGCCATTAAATCCAACGAAGGCATGTTGTGCAACATATGCAGAGGGAGGGTGTGAAGGTGTAGGCACTCCTGTGTAAAAATTCATATGTAGACAAATGACATGGAGCTCAGAGTACGTAAGAGGCTTAACTTTGGTCGACAGACTAATAACCAAATCTCCAAATTCACAGCAAAGGCCCCAAAAAACATAGGCGGTAATAGAGTGATTGGACACATTAAGTAGAAAAGGGCAAGAATACGAGCCATAGACAAATGAGAACCCCCCTTGGCCAATCAAATATGGCTTCATCTGCATATGCCAAAATAGATAATTGGAATTGGTGAGTTTGAGGTTGATGACCTGCTGTGTATTTGAGAGGGGAATAACTGCTGCTGTCACAACAGAGGGAAGCATGACTGCATTGATGTTGGGAGAAGAAGCGCTGACATTGGTGTTGGGAGAAGAAGGGTTGCCAGCTGCAACAAAAACCGAAGGATCCATATCAAAGAAAAAGAGTAGAAAAAAAAACAGAAGCTGACTTTGGAGAAGTAGCAAAGAAATAGCAGAAGAATGCAGATCATGAGACTAATTAACAGTAGTACAATGTAGTAATTAACAACAAAAACAGTAGCACAATGTGTTGAAGTAAACTCAATATCTAGAAGGTCAAGGAAGGCAACCACCCACCACCACTTACAACCACCAGTTGTCACCGCCTAGCCGCCAGCCGCCAGCCGCCAGCCACCAGCTACATGCCGCCATCCGCCTTCACACTTGAAGGTTGAATTTTCTTGTTTTGAATTCGTGTATAAATAGGTAGCTAAGTGGATGCTATTCTGTGTGAAAAGAGAAGAAAGAAACATTGGAGAGAAAGAGAGAGGGAGTGTATTCAAAGCTTTTGTTTAGTTATTGTAAGCTTCTTGTTGTTGAAATAAAACAGTGTGTTTTATCCCCTCTGAGTGTTTCAAAGCCACCACCAGTGGTTTCTCCCACCATCAATTGGTATCAGAGCCCCGTTCATCAGAAAACAGAAGTGTTTTGGGATATACCTGAATTTTCAAAGTTGTTAAAAACAAGTTTTGATCATTCCCCAGTGTAGGGTTCATCCATACGAACTCACTAGTGCAAAAATCAGCTTCATCAGATCCGAAGGTCACCCACACGCGCCTCCTGAAGATTTTACATTGTCGCCAACACACAGCCTATGTACTCCAAAGGTTGAAGACGAGTGCTCCACACGCGTGCCATATCCGCGCCGAGCCGAGCCAACAAGCCGATCCCGAGCCGAGCCTCCAGCCGAGTTTCCAGCGCACCGAAGCCGAGCCGTGCCTAGTAGATAGAATATTCCCTGGAATATTCCCAGTTCAACCCTAGAGAACCGCCCGACGTGGTGTTTTGAGCGGTTCACCCCATTTCTGACCCATGTTTTACAAAGTCAGACTGGTTTCCTACTATTTGGACCATTCCGGATCGATCTACAGTTTCTGTTTTGCCAAATCCAACTCACAGGAGGTGATATAGTCATTCAAAGAGCAAAATGACTACAAAAAATACACAAACACTCATCCCGAAGCTAACCAAAGACAACTATGATAGTTGGTGCATCAGATTGAAGGCATTTCTTGGTTCACAAGAGTGTATAGAAATTGTGCAATATGGTTATAATGAACCAGAGTCCAAAGAAGTAGAAGATGCTCTACAAGAGGCACAAAAGCAAGTTCTCAAAGCCAATTGAAAAAAAGACAACAAAGGAAAGACCATCATCTATCAAGGTCTTGATGAAGCCATATTCGAGATTATTGATTCTGTAGAAACATCAAAAGAGATATGGGAGGCTCTCCAACAAAAATATAAAGGTGCTGACAGAATCAAGAAGATTCTACTCCAATCTTTACGAGGTGAGTTTGAATTATTGCAAATGAAGACCTCAGAATCTATTTCTGACTATCACACAAGAATTATGGTGATAGTCAATCAGATGAGAAGAAATGGAGAAGCCCTCACAGATGCTCGAATTACTGAGAACATTTTGAGATCCCTAGATCCAAAATTTGATTTTGTTGTTGTCGCTATTGAAGAGTCCAAAGAAGTGGACAAGTTGATGGTGGATGAGCTTATGAGTTCTTTGCAAGCTAATGAGCAAAAGATCGTGAAAAAAAATAGAGATAAGGCAATTGAGCATGCCTTACAAGCAAAGTTGTCTCTCAAAGACATATATGAGCAAGGGGAGACTTCAACAAGTGGATATACCACTCAAGGAAGAAGTCCACAAAGACGAGGAGGATTTCAGCAATTCCAAGGAAGAGGTTCTTGGAATACAGGATTCAGAGGAAGAGGTGGTAGAAACACCATTAGAGGAGGCCGTGGACAACAATCATTCACTCCTAGAGGAAGAGGAGGCGGTTACAATAACCGTGACAAGAGGAATATCCAGTGTTATAATTGCAATCAATTTGGGCACTATAGCACTGAATGTCAAGGGAAAGCTCCATTAGAGGTACGTGAGCATGCCAACTATGCAGAGGAGGATGCCAGCCAACAAGGACTTGACAAGAATCAAGAGAATATTTGGTATCTTAATTCTGGAGCCAGCAATCATATGTGTGGCCAACGAGATCTATTTGGCGATCTAGATGAGACCATACAAGGTCTAGTCACCTTTGGAGATACATCAAAAGTTTCATTCAAAGGTAAAGGCAACATCCCAATCAAGTTGAAGAATGGCAATCATAGCTACATCGCCGATGTCTACTATGTCCCAGCCATAAAGCAGAACTTGGTGAGCATAGGTCAACTTCTGGAGAAAGGTTATACACTTTTCATGAAGAATTGTCATCTGACAATTATAGACTACAATGTGAGATTAATTGCCTATGTGAAAATGTCCAAGAATAGGATGTTTCCTTTAAACATCCAATATGATGCACAAAATGTTTGAGTGCCATCACCAACAGTGAAGAGTGGCTTTGGCACCTGAGGCTTGGACATCTGAATTTCACAAGTCTGAAGATGCTAGCAAGTAAGAAGATGGTCAAAGGTATGCCCCACATTGATCATCCAGATGAAGTCTATGAGAGTAGTGTTCTCAGCAAACATCACAGATCTAGTTTTGCCAAAGAAGTCAACTGGAAAGCAAAGAGGCCACTAGAGTTAGTGCACACAGATGTGTGTGGTCCTATAAAGCCTATGTTGACTGGACAAAATAGGTACTTCCTTATTTTCATTGATGATTTTGGCAGAAAGATGTGGATATACTTTCTGAAGAGGAAGTCAGAAGTGTTCAATTTTTTTAAAGATTTTAAAACAATTGTTGAGAAGCAAAGTGGCTATAAGATCAGAACCGTGAGATCTAATCAAGGTGGAGAATATACAGCAAATGACTTTGAAGCCTTTTATACACAACAAGGCATCAGACATCAGACAACACCAGCTTATACACCACAACTGAATGGTGTAGCTGAAAGAAAGAATCGAACGATTCTTGACATGGCGTGAAGTCTACTTAAAGCAAAGAAGCTGCCCAAACAATACTGGGCTGAAGCTGTATCATGTGCAGTGTATCTACTGAATCGCTGCCCAACCAAAAGTTTGTAAGTTGTCACTCCACAAGAAGCATGAAGTGGTCACAAACCAAGGGTTACTCATCTTCGAGTCTTTGGTTGTGTAGCATATGCAAAGTTCCCAGATGCAAGAAGGACCAAACTCAATGATAAAGGCGAGAAATGCATCTTTGTTGGATACGGTGAGAGAAGGATGGGATAAAAGCTGTATAATCCCATCACAAAGAAGGTAATTATGAGTAGAGATGTTATCTTTGAAGAAGATAAAACTTGACAATGGAAGGATGACCAAGAAGCAATCAAATGGATCGGCACTGATTTGATCCTTGAAGATGAAGTGGAAGTACCACCAGTACTTGTAGAAGGTCCGATATTACCGGCAGATGAGCCACAAAGTCCGGTACACAGATTCCCTGTATTTAACAGGAGAAACACACTAGAATCATCATCAACACCTTCATCAGCATGCTCATCAGAAGGATCAAGAAGGATGATAAATATAGACGAGCTGTACGATGCCACTCAAATCATGGAAGATACAACTCTATTTTGTTTCTTTGCAGATAATGACCCACTTAGCTTTAATGAAGCTGTGACAGAAGAGAAGTGGATAAAAGCAATGGATGAAGAAATACATGCCATTGAGAAGAATGATACCTGGAAGCTGACTAATCTACCAGTAAACAAGAAAGCAATAAATGTCAAATGGATCTATAAGACAAAGAAGAATGCAAAAGGAGAAGTGCAAAGATACAAAGCAAGATTAGTGGCAAAAGACTACAAACAAAGAGAACGCATTGACTATGGAGAAGTATTTACTCCAGTAGCCCAGCTAGAGACAATCAGACTAATGATCTCACTAGTTGCATAACATAGATGGAAGACCTATCAACTCGATGTGAAGTCAGCATTTCTGAATGGCTTCCTAGAAGAAGAGATCTATGTTGAACAACCACTTGGATACATCAAAGCTGAAAATGACAGCAAAGTATACAAGTTGAAGAAAGCCCTCTACGGTTTGAAGCAAGCTCCGCGTGCTTGGAATACCAGAATTGACAGGTATTTCCAAGAAAATGGATTTGAAAAATGTCCATATGAACACGCAATATATGTGAAGAAAGAAGCAGATGGCAGCATATTATTTGCGTGCCTATATGTTGATGATTTGCTATTCACCGGCAACAACCCTATTTCAAGAAAAGCATAGTGCAAGAGTTTGAGATGACAGACATTGGTCTGATGGCACACTTTCATGGCTTAGAAGTGGTGCAGAAAGAAGAAGGGATTTTTGTATCCCAAAGCAGTTATGCCAAAGACATTCTTGAAAGGTTCAAGATGGAAAGCTGCAATCCAGTATCAACTCCAGTTGAGAATGTAGTAGAATTGAGGAAGAGTAAAGTTGGAAATGTTGATCCAACTTACATGAAAAGCTTAGTAGGAAGCTTAAGGTACTTGACATGTACCAGATCGGATATACTCTACGGAGTTGGTCTTATCAGCAGATACATGGAGACATCAGACTAGTCTCACTTGAATGCAGCCAAGAGAATTCTTCGCTACATCAAAGGAACAATAAATGAAGGTATGTTTTATACCTCAAATACAAACTTCAATCTTGTTGGCTACTCGGATAGTGATTGGGGTAGAGATCTGGATGAAAGGAAAAGCACAACAGGTTTTGTCTTTTTCATGGGAAATACATCTTTCACATGGCCATCCAAAAAGTAATCAATAGTAATGTTATTAAGCTGTGAAGCTGAGTATGTTGCTGCCAACTTAGCTGTATGCCATTTAATATGGTTAAGGAACATGCTGAAGCATTTGGGATTTCCTCAAGAAAATCCTATAGAGATTTATATCGATAATCGATCAGCGATTGCATTGGCAAAGAACCCGGTGTATCATGAACGAAGTAAACACATTGATACACGTCATCACTTTATCCGAGAGCATGTAAAGAACAAAGAAGTCGAGCTGATATCCTGCAAGACAAATGATCAAGTTGTAGATATCTTTACAAAGCCATTGAAGGGAGAAATATTTATCAGACTGAAGTTCATGCTTGGCATGACATCCCTCGATTGAGTTTAAAGGGGAGATTTGTTGAAGTAAACTCAATATCTTGAAGGTTAAGGAAGGCAACCACCCACCACCACTTGCAGCCATCAGCTGTCACCACCCAGCCGCAAGCCGCCTTCACACTTGAAGGTTGAATTTTCTTGTTTTGAATTCGTGTATAAATAGGTAGCTAAGTGGATGCTATTCTGTGTGGAAAGAGAAGAAAGAAACACTAGAGAGAAAGAGAGAGGGAGTGTATTCAAAGCTTTTGTTTAGTTATTGTAAGCTTCTTGTTGTTGAAATAAAATAGTGTGTTTTATCCCCTCTGAGTGTTTCAAAGTCACCACCAGTAGTTTCTACCACCAACACAATGAAGCAAGTAATTAACACGCTGATCGTGAGGCAGAAAGTCAGCGTTGCAGATAAGCAATATCGTTGCTAATTGATCAAGCGGAGAAGGGCAGTATCGTTGCTAAAGCAGTAGCAATAGAAAATAATTAGAGGGGCGGCTACCGTTTGAAGAAAAATTAGCAGATGGAGGAGTAGCATTAAACAACAAACAAAGGAGATGATTTTGTTGCAGAAAAGCAGTAGAGGGTCTGCCGTTTGAAGAATAAATCTGTTAAGATAAATTGGCTTTAATACCAAGTTGAAACAAAGTTTGTGATAATTGAGAGACTTAACCTAATAAAATATCAATTATATAAATTGGCTATGCTATTTATATAATTAGGATAGTACATGTGTTATGGTATAGTATACTACATACAATAAGTTAATACATTAATAATACAATATTTCTTGTTCCTACACATTCAGAATACAGTGATATATTATATTCATCAATGCAAATCCTGATAAAATGACACTGATATTTATTTATTTATTTCACATTTTGTCTGTCAGTAAATATATCGGTAAAATTATCACCGACATACTGTAAACTACCTACCAGAGTTTTTTTTAAGGATGATTTTCGTTGTGAGCAGGTCGGGAAAATTAGTGCCGTGAGTTTAAATATAGAAAAAACATTACGTCAATCAATCTAAAAATTTGATAGTGAGATAGTGCTCTCAACAACAAGCGCACCAAAGTTGAAAACTATTGGCATTTGCTATTAACACGTTTTGTTCAAGAAAAAAGAGTAAGAAAAAAAAGAGGATATGTTTCAAGGCACAACCACTCTATTAATTAGTAAAGATAATTCAGAATAGCATAACTGAAATTCAATCTGTGCAGCAGTAGAAGACTGTTCAGTATATCAACCACGCAGATGGCCTAACATTCTGCTAGCAGTGATGCAAGGATGGTGTGCTTTCATACACCAGAACAGGCTCCAAGGTTTTAAAATATAAGTCAGACATTCGAACACGGTTTTTAAGCACAGATCTATTAATATTCAATGATGGAAATATTGTGAGAAAATAAATTTAATTCCAAGCCTAAAAGAAATAAGAAATATTGACTGAATTACAACCCAGTTTGTTGTGCAAGCTTGGCCCATTGTTAGCATACACGCAGAGTACGTAGACAGATATCTGTGTGCATAAATCACTACCGTTAGCGGATAAACTTATGCTTAAGGAGACAATTGTTAGCATAAATCAGCGCAGGACAGCTTCCAGTACATTGAAAATAAATACGTGTGCTAAAAAATGGAGTTCAAATATGAACAGAATGATAAAGAGTGGGAAATGCATGCCGAAGTCAAATATTATTAGATACTTCAAAGTCAGAAAAGAAAAGGTGGGGATAAAGCTTGTATTGTATTGCATATAGACAGAAACAGACAGTCCTCCACAGTACCACCACCCCACCACCGACGGCCTCCACTAAAAGAGAAACCCAAAGCACACGTTCCTTTCTATAATATTCAAGATCACCAAGTGAGAGGTACTGGGAATTTAAGAAACATTTCAAAAACCGTGTCTCGTTACCTTTACAATTAATGCCGTACTTTTCAAAAACCTTGTCTTCTTACGTACCTTTCAAATGCCTATATATAGGGTTACCACTTCAAGCATTTCCAGTCAACAAAACATACTGGTTTCTCATATAGCGAGTGACACGCATAAACATACAGATACATTGAGCCGTGAGAGTATAATCTGGAAATGGCAAGTCCAAGAGTGTTAGGGACTGCTTTCCTGGTCTTGCTTATTGTAGACCTCACCCTTGCTGCTAGGACACTGCAGGCAATCAGTGGAGGTGGAGGTGGAGGGCAGGGAGGAGGTGGAGGTGGTGGTTCTGGATCAGGACTTGGGTCAGGTTATGGTTCTGGGTCTGGATCCGGGAGCGGTGAAGGATATGGTGCTGGTGGTCGTGGAGGAGGTGGAGGTGGAGGCAGTGGCGGAGGTGGAGGCGGTGGCAGTGGTGGAGGCAATGGATCAGGTTCTGGCTATGGGTCTGGTAGCGGCTCAGGCTATGGTTCTGGTAGTGGGATAGGTGGTGGTGAAGGTGGTGGCGGCGGCGGCGGCAGTGGAGGTGGTGGCGGCGGCGGTCAGGGCTCTGGATCTGGAAGTGGGTCAGGCTATGGAAGTGGAAGTGGAAGTGGCGGTGGCAAGGGTGGGAAAGGAAGTGGAGGAGGAGGAGGAGGTGGTGGTGGGGGTGGGGGTGGGGGTGGAGGAGGGTCCGGCTCTGGCTCTGGCTCAGGTTATGGCAGCGGGTCTGGTTATGGGGAGGGATATGGAGGAGGGAAAGGTAATTAAAAGCTTGCCATGATGAACACAGAGGTTACCGTTTCTTTTGTATTCTGAAATAAAATTATGGGAGCTCACACATGCATGCATGTAGAATGTTGGCGAGCAATTACAACTGACTGTGCATGCATGTCTATATATAAATCTCTTAATAAAATCACTTTTTAGAGTACAATTTACTCTAAAAGTATATTTTATAGATAATCTCTCCGAAAACCTTAGTAAAAAGTGAACATATCGTTTCCATGTAAACAGGATTTCATCACAAAAAAGAACTTCAAATAAAATTAAAAGAAATGAGCTTGAACTTTTGAAAATTGAAAAATTCTCCCACAACCCAAGACTTGCAGTACTGTTGACTTTGCAGGCAGTAGAAGGACCATGTCACGGCTGAAAATAACTTACGACTGCCAAAAAGAATACCTATGTAAAAGTCTGACCTGGTCAGTGGAGTTCAGTCATTTTCGGTATTGAAAACTACTTACCTCTCTCAACCAAAATGTCACGCAGAGATTTTGATCCCTCACCAATGGCGGCCACAAGGCCTTTAGAAGCCGCAAAGTGAATTTCATATCCAAAGGACCACCAGTAGGTCCGCTCAACAAATATTCTGAAAAAATATAATTTCAAGAAAACTATATATTGGCATTAATTTGCTATTAAAATTATGGGAGAAAAAGAGAGAGGGGATATGTTTCAAGGCACAACTACTCTAGTAATTAGTAAAGATAATTCATAACAGAGTTGAGAATAATTGGAGACTTAACCTAATGGTTAGCCAACTCTTTCTATATATATGTGTAAAGCAATATATAATAATAATGGTGGAGGTTACCACACAAATATTCTGAAAACATATAATTTCAAGAAAACTATATATTGGCATTAATTTGCTATTAAAGTTATGGGAGAAAAGGAGAGAGAGGATATGTTTCAAGGCACAACTACTGTAGTACTTAGTAAAGATAATTCATAACAGAGTTGAGAATAATTGGAGACTTAACTTAATGGTTAGCCAACTCTTTCTATATATATGTGTAGGGCAATATATAATAGTAATGGTGGAGGTTACCACACAAGAGTATGACTACAATATTTTCTATATAGGTACATTCTATAATACGCCCTCTCAAGCTGAGAGTGAAGGATCGACATAAAACTTGAATCGAAAAGCAGTAAATGAAGCGGTAGGAATCAACTTAGGAAGAAGATCGGCAAGTTGATCGTGATAGGAGATAAAACGAATCTGAATTTCTTTCTTTGCAACTCTGTCTCGTACAAAATGATAGTCAACCTCAACGTGTTTAGTACGAGCATGAAGATAGGATTTGTAAATAAATAAATAGCGCCAAGATTATCACACCAAATAGTAGGAGCAGAAGCAGAGCGAATCTGTAGATCACTCAATAGATACTGAAGCTAGATAACCTCAGCAGTGCCATTTGCCAAGGCTTTATACACAACTTTGGTGGAGGAGCGAGCAACGATGCGTTGCTTGCTTGATTTCCATGAAATCAAAGTCTGACCAAAGAAGACAAGATAACCACCTGTGGATTTTCAATCATCAGTACTACCTGCCCAATTTGCATCTATAAAGTCATGTAGATCAAATAAGGAACTGCGAGTGATATGTAAGCCATAGGTAGTCGTACCCCGTAGATAACGCATAATACGTTTAACAACACCCAAATGATAATCTGTAGGAGCATGTATAAACTGACAAACTCTGTTAACTACAAAACAGATATTCGGTCTTGTAAAGGTGAGATATTGAAGAGCACCAACAATCTGAAGAAATTGTGTAAGGTTAGAAAACAAAGGATCCGCCATTATGGTGACTTTGGAAGTAGAGATAGGCATATCAATCGGTTTGCAGGAAGTTATACTAGCCCGAGTGAGGATGTCGAGGATATACTTATATTGTCGTAACATCAGAGCCAAAGCAATGGATTGAACCTCAATGCCTAAAAAATAATGAACGACACTTAAGTCACGAAGCTTGAGCTCTAAGCTAAGTAACTATATTAGGCAGTGAAGTATAGTAGATTTGTTACCCGTAAGCAGAATGTCATCAATATAGACCAGAAGATAGAAGATATCGGCACCAACAGACAAGATAAGTATGGAGGTGTCAACCTTGGAAGCATGAAACCCAATAGAAAACAGAAAGTCACTCAGACGGGTGTACCATGCCTGTGGAGCCTATTTTAAACTATATAAAGATTTATGCAACTAGCACAAATGAGAAGGAAGAGCACAATCAACAAAATCTGGAGGTTGTTTCATGTAGACCTCTTCGGCAAAAACACCATTGAGGAATGCATTATGAATATCAAGTTGATGGATCTTCCAATTACGCGAGACCGCAATGGAGAAGACTAATCTGGCAGTTGCTTGCTTAACAATTAGATTGAAAGTTTTAGAGTAATCAATGCCTTCTTGCTGAGTAAAGCCTCTATCAACTAAGCGTGCCTTATATCGCTCAATAATGCCATCCATATGACGTTTTATCCTGTACACACACCGATTACCAACAACATTCATTGAAGGTTGAAAGGGAATCAAGGAAAGGGAATCAAGGAACATGTGTTATTGGAGCGTAAGGCCTGGATTTCATAACTTTGGTGCCTTGATTCAGGTAATTATTGTGCCGAGTTTTTTTATCATAATATAATTTTAGTTTTTTAGGTTGTTTTCTATCTTGATTTTAACCTTTTTTTTAACTATGTTGGTTTGGCAGTTGCTTTTTTTAATAGAAACTTCTTTTCCCTCTCTTTTTTATAATATTGCTGCAAAAATAAAAATAAAAACAATGAACAAACAACACATAAAATTTAAAGATAGATAAAGTTGTTTATTCTACCGTAACTTGAGCTTACAAAAAAAATATGAATTTTACACTTAAGAAAAATACTTTAATTGATATTGATTCTGGGTTATTTGATTATACTTGATTATTTAAGAAAATTGTGAATTGGTGTATATCAAATCAGTTTGCATCATCAATAGATTTTATTTGTGTGTTGCTATTAATTTCAAGTTAGTTAAAAGTCTAATGTGGTTTCAGGTTATATTGTCTTTCTTGAATTCATTTTCCGTTTTAATATTCATTTTTGTGTTCGTTGTTGTATTCTTTTCGTTTTCATTTTCTCTGTTATTTTGTTTTCGTAATTCATCTTTGTTTTTATTTTTTTGATTGCTAGTGTCTTCAAAACCTTAGTTGGATGTTACAAGACTGAGATTTTTTGTTGAATTTCAGACTTAAGAAAAATACTTTAATTGATATTGATTCCGGGTTATTTGATTATAGTTGATTATTTCAGAAAATTGTGAATTAGTGTATATCAAATCGGTTTGCATCATCAATAGATTTTATTTGTTTGCTGCTATTAATTTCAAGTTAGTTAAAAGTCTAATGTGGTTTCAGGTTATATTGTCTTTCTTGAATTCATTTTCCGTTTTAATATTCATATTTGTGTTCGTTGTTGTATTCTTTTCGTTTTCATTTTCTCTATTGTTTTGTTTTCGTAATTCATCTTTGTTTTTATTTTTTTAATTGCTAGTGTCTTCAAAACCTTAGTTGGATGTTACAAGACTGAGATCTTTTGTTGTTTTTTTATTAGTTCCCTAAAAAATTGAAGAGAAGAGCATAAGAGGTAAAAGGCGAAAGGGTGAGCATATGCTAAAAAGCCAGAATTTAAGTGAAACATGAGTGGAGTTACATCTTATTAAGTGTAATAAGATGAAGGAGTGTGTGAGAATATATTTTGTTACTATTAACATGAGATTTCATATTTCAACGATGATTTCCAAAGACAGATCATCACCTACGAAGGAGAAGGAAAACTTGTTCATGTTACGGGCTATACAACAACAATTTTAAAAGATGAATGTAATGTTTGGTGAGGTGTAGGATGGAATGGAGAGATAAGAGACCACGATTGCTAGTTTATGAAAGGAATCATTTTGAAGAAGTCCTAATGTAGAAGACCAGAAAGATGGGCTACCCCATATTTAGATGAGATTGTTGACGAGAATGAAGATGAAGAAGCCAAAGACCTTGACCATGCATCATTTAGCCAAGGTGATAGATTTTGATAGCCTAAAAACTGTGGAGATGGGTGATTTCAAAACATGAAAATTTCAGCCATAAAAGAGTATGAAGAGATTTTACGATTTGTGACGGCTTGAACAGAAATGAAGCAAAACTTACTAATTTTCAAGTGACAATCTCGGAAGGTACCTAATGCAAGGAGGCAAGAGAAACTGAGGCTCCAAGCCATGAATAGTGACGATAAAAAAAACTTGTATGAGATACGTCAAAGCAAGGAAGGATGAACAATTTACAATGCTTATTAAAAAAACAAATAAACTACTTGATGAATGAGAAGCTACAGACCAACGCCAAAAGATACAAAACGATTAGATAGTGATTCAAAGATGTCAAAATTTAAAACTAAAAGTGGAAAGGCTAAAAACTTGTTGGGTTCTTATGACTTCTTGCAAAAGAGAATGTCAAAAAGTTTAGAGACAACTTGATACAACAACAATTTCATGTCCAAACCTCATTCACCAGAGGATAAAAGGAAAATAAAACATGAACTTAAGGAGGAGAGTAACAATGATGTTTATGAAGTTGAAGATTGTAATGCAAAACACGAGATAAGTTCTAAGATTTGTGATTATTTTGAAATTCTTTCACTAGAAAATAAATGTGAAATAACCAATGAACTTGAAGAATAACTCACAGTCATTATTCCATTTGTGTATGTTTTAGCATAAAGCTTTGCATGGGACATTTTGAATTTGCTTCTCATGGTGTATTGCAGAAGAATACATTCCTACTGTTTCCGTTTTGCTTTGCACTAGTAACATGCACTTCAACTCTTCTAACTTGCTTTTGTCTTTACAATGTATTATCTCTTTAAACTGTCATATCTTACCTGTTTCATGAATACATCGACAGACTTTAGGATAGCCCACAGCGTAGCTCGGGCAACCGACCTAGCATTCTCTAGAATGAGACTAAGAATATCACAGTTGAGAATAATTGGGAGGCTTAACCTAATGGTTAGCCAACCCTTTCTATATATATATGTGTAGGGCAATATACAATAGCAATGGTGGAGGTTACCACACAAGAGTATGTAGACAATATTTCCTATACAGTATTTCCTATATAAGTACATTCTATAATATGCCCCCTCAAGCTGAGGGTGGAGGATCAACCCGAAGCTTGAAACGAAAAACAGTAAAGGAAGAAGTAGGAAGTGGCTTAGTGAAGACATCAGCAAGTTTATCCCAAGAGGAAATAAAACAAATCTGAATTTCCTTCTTGGCAACGCTATCTCGGACAAAATGATAATCGACCTCAACATGTTTTGTGCAAGCATGAAAGACAGGATTCGCAGACAAATAAATGGCACCAGATTGTCACACCAGATGATAGGAGCAGAAGCAGACGGAATCTAGAGATCTGTTAATAAGTACTGAAGCCAGATAACCTCAGCAGTGTCATCGGCTAAGGCTTTATACTTAGCTTCAGTAAAAGAGTGAGCAACTGTGCGTTGCTTATCGGATTTCCACGAAATCAGTGTCTGACCAAAGAACACAAGGTAACTACCCGTAGATTTTCTATCCTCAACATTGTCTACCCAATCTGCATCTGTAAAACCATGTAAAGCAAAAGAGAAACTGCGAGTAATATGCAAGCTATGGGATGTCATACCTTGAAGATAACGTAGGATGCGTTTCACGGCAGCCCAATGAGAATCTGTAGGAGCATGCATAAACTGACAGACTCTGTTAACAGCAAAGCAAATATTCGAGTGCGTAAAAGTTAGATATTGAAGAGCACCCACAATTTGACGAAAGCGTGTAGCATCAGAAAATAACGGATCAGGAAGAATGGTAGTTTTGGATGTAGAGATAGGAGTATCAATAGGTTTGCAAGATAACATACCAGCCCGAGTGAGGATATCAAGTGTATATTTATGATGGCAGAGCATAAGACCCATACTAGTAGACTGAACCTCAATACCCAAAAAATAATAAACAGAGCCCAAGTCGCGAAGCTTAAATTCTAAGCTTAGTAGCTGAATGAGGCGTTGGAGCAGAAGAGTTGCTACCCGTAAGCAGAATATCATCAATGTAGACCAGAAGATAACAAATATCAGTACCAACAGAGAAGATAAACAATGAGGTATCCACCTTAGATGCACGGAAACCAATAGATAACAGGAAATCATTCAGACGAGTGTACCAAGCCCGCGGAACCTATTTTAAACCATATAGAGATTTATGTAAGTGACACATATAAGATGGCAAAGTAGAATCAACAAAACCTGGAGGTTGTTTCATGTAGACCTCCTCGTTAAGAACACCGTTAAGGAAGGCATTATGGATATCAAGCTGATGAATTTTCCAACCAAATGAAACGACAATGGAGAAGACTAATCTGACGGTCACCTGTTTGATGACAGGACTAAAGGTTTCAGAGTAATCAATAACTTTTTGCTTAGTGAAACCCCTAGCAACCAGACGCGTTTTATACCGCTCGATGCTACCATTAGATCTGCATTTAATCTTGTACACCCATCGACTACCAACAACATTCATGGAGGGGTCAAACGGCATTAAGGTCCAAATTCTATTTGCGTGCAAGGCCTGAATTTTCTCATGCATAGCACTATGCCATGCCTCATATCTGTTAGCATCATTAAAAACAAGTGGCTCATGAGAGGGAGGAGAAACTACCCAGCTGAAGGAGGCAGCAAAGCTTGTGGCAGTGGCAGTGGACAGCGCTGTCTTGGGCTATCTTGGACGGAAGACCATGTGATGTTGACGAGCTGCTGCATATGGAGAAGTGTGACCTGTAACTGGAAGGTGCTAAAGAGGATATGAAGAGAGGTCTATATAAAGTTACAGACCAGCTGGAGACGCAGTGGATGGATTGGTCGGTACTGCAGAAGCAGGGGAGGCTGCGGCAGAGCTGGGAGGCTTAGTAGCAAAACCTGGCTGCTCTGCTACAGCAGACCGGAGAACATGTGCATCTGATGATGGAGAACCTGTTCCTGCACAATAATCATTGGAAAGACAAGCATGTGGTGACAGTATGGCAGTGTGGGATGGGGATGAAGGGGTGGCAGAAGCTATGGTTAAAGGGATGGTTTGGTAGGGTGCGGCAGTGGGCAGAATTGGATTATTTGGAGAAGCAGGTCAGGGAGTAGTAGGCAGAAAACATGGAGGAGGGTTCAAGGTGGAAGATAGGTAGGTGGTGTGGGAGGTACCGGTAAGGATGTTACCTGTTCAGACTTCTTAAAAGGAAAGACATTTTCATGAAAACGAACATGACGGGAGACATAAATACGATGAGATTCTAAATCAAGACAACGATAACCAAGATGGGATGAGCTATAGCCTAAAAACACACAAGAAGAAGACCGAAAATCTAATTTGTGAGCATGATATGGATGCAAAAAGGGGAAACAAAGACACCCAAAAGTACGTAGGAAGTTATAATCAGGAAGGCGACGAAACAGACACTCAAACGGAGATTTATTTTGGAGAACAAGAGTAACCATGTGATTAATAAGGTATACCGATGATTCAAAAGTATAGTTCCAAAATCACAATGGTGCACTACACTAGCCTAAAAGGGTGAGGCCAGTTTCGACAATATGTCAATGACAACGGTCAACAGTACCATTTTGTTCATGAGTATGAGGACAAATTAATCAATGATGAATACCAATGGTCTTAAAAAATTTATTTAATTTACGATATTCATCGTCTCAATCAGTTTGAACAGATTTAATTTTAAGGGAAAACTGACATTCAACAAGTGTTTGAAAACGTTGAAAAGTGGAAAAAACATCAGATTTCACAACAAACGGATAATGCCATATATGTTTGGTATGCGCATCGACAAAAATAACAAAATAGCAGAAGCCATCAGAAGAAAACATAGGGGTAGGACCCGAAACATCACTAAAAATTAATTCAAGTGGGGTAGAAGTTTTGTGACCTGTAGGTCGTAATGACAAACGAGACGACTTTCCTAAAGGACAAGCTTGACACTGGGTAAGAGAATGTCTAGAAGTACATATAATTTTATTGCTAGAAACTAACGAATTGAAAATGCAAGGGGTTGGATGACCAAAACTACGATGCCACAGGTCGGCAGTCGCGGAGATGCAAGGAGACCAAAAAGCTTGAGGAACTGACGTGGCAGAAGACTCGGAGAGGACATAAAGACCATCATGACTCTGACCGGAAAGGAGAACTTCCTTGGTGACAAGATCCTTCACATAAAACATAGAAGCGTGAAATTCAAAATAAATATGATTATCACGACAGAATTTTTGAACAGATAACAATGGTTTGGTAATGTGAGGCACATGAAGAGCATTAGATAATGTAAACATGCGTTTTGGAGAATGTAATTTAGTATGTCCAATATAAGATATGTCAAAGCCCTTACCGTCACCAACATGCAAATAATCATTACCAAGATAGGGTGCAAAATCGGTCAGAGTTCCAAGATCAGGTGTGACGTGTTGATTTGCACCGGTGTCGGGGAACCAAGTCGCAACAGAAATATTCCCAACAGCAAGATGAGCAGAGGGCTGCTGAGTGCTGCTACAAAACTGGGAACAATGAGGAGTTGTGTGCCCAAAACCGGAGCACAATTGGAAGCGTACATGCTACTGTCCAGACCACTACCCAACACCGGAATTGCACCTGGTCTGTTGCCAGTGGTTTGGCCGCCAATCTGCAGCAGATTGGCCCCTATTATAGGGAGTGGAACGGTTGCTGTGGAGATGCTAATTACCTCTAGAGCAACTCCTGTTGCGACTGAAGTTGGGGCTATGATGAGACATAGCATGGTGTGCAGAAAACTGTGGTGTAGGCAATAGAGGTGGCTGCTGCGGCAGAGAAGAAGAAGACAACAGAGAGGGAGCGGCGGCCATGGAATGGAAAGAGTTCTTGTGCATAAATTTATGGGTAAGAAGGTGGCTGTGAAGATCAGCATATGATAGCGGTTCTGCCCTGGTTATGAGACTCGTTACCAAGTCTTTGAACTCACCACGAAACACATAAAGATAGAAATCTTCGAGAGACATGGGGTGACCAGCCAATTCATCAAATAACGATTTGGCTTGTTGCATGTATAGACTAACCGATGAGTCACGTTGCTGAAGGTCTTGAAAGAAGCCATGGAGTTGCATGATGCGAGAATTAGACAGAGAGGTAAGCGCTTTCTCAAGAGTACGCCAAACACAATGCGAGGTAGAACAATCGACCACGAGATGCAACACATCCACAGAGAGAGAGGAGAGCAAAACACTTAAAATAAGTTGATCATGTTGCTTCCAACAAAGAAAGGAAGGGTTAATGGTAGAGAAAGAACCAGCAGAGCTGTCAAAAATATAAGATGGAGGACACAGCACTGAGTCGTTAAGGAAGTGAAAAACACCTTGACCAAGGAGATATGGCTTCATCTGCATTCTCCAATAGAGATAATTTGTGTTCGTAAGTTTTAGCGAAACAACTTGATGAGTGTTCGCTAAAGGAACAATAGCTGTAGTGTGGGTTCCCATGAGAGGTAAAGGAACGGCAAGGACTTGGGAGGAAGAATCAGAGACAAGCTCTGCAATTGGAGGCTGCTGTGGGGGAGAAAAGGCACCAGCAGCAGCAACCTGGAGATGGCTTCTAATGTATGTTTTTTCTATTTTCTTCTTTGTTTCTTTTCTGGGAAAAAGGGAAATGGCCACCACTGAGTCTTATAACCACCAGCAGATAACATGCTAGCTGCTAATGTATGTTTATTGTACGCTACCCTGTTACTCTCCCCCTATGTCAATTGCCAATCCTTGATCAATGGGAAATTAATCGTGGCTGGTGATACTATAAATAATTTGTGCATATCCATGAAGAGAATCTGCAGATCACATTCGATATTGGAGTAGGTAAAATATAACAAGAGCTGAAGAGCACATGCACATAATGGTTGCCACTATATAATAACATGATAATGACTTCCACTTCTTCCATGTCACCAAAACTCTACCAAACCAATTTTATCTCCCTAGTAGTGCGTTGAACAATTACGTTTTCTCTAACATCCAATCTGCCATTGGAGAGGAACATTCGAGAGCACCTTCAGCCAGCCATTGTTGACAAATCTCGCCATAATAAACAACGAATTATACTGTTAATCTATTTTTGCATTTCAAACGCACAAGTTCTTGGAAGTTACGGTTCATTCACAGTAATTGATAGTCAGAAATTGACGATAGTCCATTTCCATTCTGGTCGAGGATATGATGGCTAGGTAGCATGCTATGCAAATGGACAATCCTTGTACTGTCACTACTAAATAAAAGGGGCACTATAATCGGAAATTAGCAATGAAATATTTCAGATGTAAATTTAGCATCAAATTAGTTATAGATTACATATATATTAATTTTTTAATATTAATAATGGATTTAGCAACATAAAATCAGTTGCTAAAAAATAAATTAATATATTAAAAATTAGCAACGGTTATTCATTGTTAATACAGTAGCACAAGATTTACAGTAGTGAAAAAGTCTTTGTCGCTGATAAAAAATAAAAGAATAGAATTTGACTTTAATATATATATATAACAACACCAACAAAAACTTGTTAATAATTAATTAGTAATGTATATCTTGCAGAAAAAAAATACAAAAGAAAACCTCACACAAGCGATGATTACCAATCTCAAGATCAAACAAAACTTTCTCTCTCCAAAAAAAGAACGCTAACCCCATCTGTTCCTTTCTTTCTTTTCCAAAAACCTCATCTTCTGTTACTTTCTTAAATTGTTCTCCATAAATATGTGATCCCAAGATGTCATTTTCCAATAACCCCTTTTTACTTTCTTAACTTCTTCTCTATTGCTGCGCTCCCAAGGAATCATCTTGCAAGGAACAAATTTCATCTTGCAAGGAACACATACGGTATAACAAATTAAGATAGATATAATTAAAAACCTATATTTGAGAAATTTTGTTTGTAATTTAGAGAGAATATATTTTATTTTATTAACTAATTTGATCAGTGAGAAGAATAATTTTGTTCGATCTTTTTCAAATTATTTATTAAACATGGTTGTCATCATATGCTAATATTTTTAATTATTAATGTAATGTATTTCATTTTAAATTTATGAAATGGGTGAAGTTGATTGATGTAATAAAAAACAAATATACACAGAGAGGGGGGGGGGGGGGGGGGGGTTGGGCTTTGCATTGAACAGAGCATAATAGAGCATAGAGAATGTAATTTACATGTTTCGGCAAGTAAAGGAAATTGTAGGTTTACGGAATGAATATTGTTTACATATAAATCTACGCTCAATTATTGTTTTTAATTATTGTTTTTGAATCTTCAACATGTATTAATAATGCATATGACAGGGGAAGAAAGGAAAGAATGATTTGTAATTATTTTACTCAATAGTAATTCTAATTGGTATTAAATATTAATATATCACTTAATTATTGGATTTTAAATCCCAAAACAAAATGATTTGCAATTCATACCTCTTATAACATATCGAAGAAAAATGTAAAGTTTAAGGTTGCAATCTTATATTTACTTCTAGTATTTATTTATTTATTCATTTATTGTTATGTATCTTCCTTCTAGTTAAAATAATGCTATTAATTTACTTTTTTAATTTTTAAACAGTACTATTCTTGCTTATTTTTATTATTATTTTCTAATTTCAGATTGTTGAACTCTTAACATCACATTATTTATTTATATTTGGAGTTGCCAAGTTATTTTTATTTTCTTATTTTTATTATTGTGCTTGTTGGGTCCTCTAGCCTCCAGGTTTGTCAACTTTGAAAAATAACTTGGTTTATAGAAAAATTGCATGGTCAATGAATCTTGCTCTGTGTTTACTAATAATGGTTGAGTTGTCTCCAAAGTGTTTTTATTGCTTATACCGCACTTATTTGAAAGGAAACGAGGGCTCTGTACAAGCAGAAAGAAAAAGAACCGGTTTGTTCCCGAGCATCTCTTTCAAAATAAAATGCCCCCCTCTCGCCCTTTAATAATCAACCAGCCTGTCTTCACCTTTATTTCACAAGCCTTTTGCTCTCTCTCTCTTTTTTTGCTCAACACCAGGTCGGCAATTCATAATAGTGAGCAGGAACAAGAACCGGTTTGCGACTAGCTTAATTTTTTTTAATAATAATAATAATTTGGCACAACTTGCACATTAGTCCCTAAGTTTTTAGATAATACAAAAGGGTAAATCATGTGAGTTAGCGGCTGTTTGTGGCCTGTGATTTTCCGGGTATTCTAGACAGTAGAATATAGGATTGAGAAGGACATTGGAAGCTAGATACGTGTGATATTACAACAATTTATTCACATTAATTTATAGCTTATTTTTTAGGAAAACATGTGAAGCATGCTGCTAATTTTGATAGCATAGATACTACTAAAAAATTAACAAATATAAATAGGCACACTAATAAAATATTTATTTTTGTCAATTGCGGTGAATTTTCTCAATTGAATATGTCCTTGTAGTATTCATCAGTAAACACAGAAGAAATTTAGTGGGAAAAGAAGAAATAAAAAAAACAAAAAATACAATGACATGTGATTTACACCGATAAAAATACAGACAAACTTCAAAGTACCAAAATATACACTAACGAATTAAAGTCATCGGTATATTCCAAAGAGCATTGGAACATTTTACCTCTCAATCGAACTGTTAATTGTATTCAATACATACAGGACCACCGACAGAAAATACCCGTTGGTATTTTTCCAAGAGTGTTGCGATGTCGCGATCGCACAAATTAATTACCCTAGCTTCAAACACAACACACAAGATAGTATAGAGTAAGCAAGGGGTCGATCCCACGAGAAAGATTCAAGTCAAATTTTTATGCTAGATGATATGCAATTTGGGGAGATTTGGACGTTATCTAGGCTAAAGTAAAAGAAAACAGAAAACTATCAAACGAAATTTAATAAAATCAAAAAATTATCAAGAGAACAAACCTTGGTTGCAAGCACACATCCACCTACAGAAATCAGAACTGATCATGGAAACGAAAAAACAATTTATATTCTGAATATTTATCTCTTCTTAACATTAGTTAGTTAACGGATCCGTCGTATAACTAACACTAACCATCAAACAACCACAGTTTCTGCACTAGAAATTTAATTTAATGGCAGCCTTAAAAACTAGATAAGTTGATTAATCAAGAAAATATAACTGTCCGCAGTCTATGTTTTATTTGAGTGAATGTTCTCCCTAAGATTAATAACGTAGATCCGCCACAATTATTAAACTCAGTTGCTTCACAAGTTCATATACCACAACTCCGGTTTTGATATCAAACTTAGCAATAGATTGTCTACAATAATAACTTAGAGTCCGCTCTAGCAATTAAAATAAACAATCATACGAAAAATAAGTATAGGAGAACAAACATATTCATCGTATAAATTAAAAAGAAAAGGTAAAATACATCTCACAGTTCTTGAAATCTGAAGGTTTCCATGTCCTTGCAATCAAGAAAAAGTGTTTAGCCTTGCATGTTTGTTGAACAACTAATAAAAAAAAGGAAGAATGCACAATTTAGGGTTTCTTAGAGGAAGGGGGCGTTTTTCGCTTCTTGGCTGGCTGCCTCCTTTCTCTTCTCTCATTTTATATCCTAGGAAACCCTAGGTCTCTATTTTACAAAATAGTCCCCCATTAAGTAGACTGTTTACATTTAAGTACTTCAATAACTATTTTCCTAAAAAAGGAGAAATAGCCTTGCATGAAATCTTCAAGCTTTGAGTTAGAGGAGCTAAATTGCTGAAATAAAAACTTGAATATCGGTTTAGATGCTTCGGAACGTAATTTGGACTCGTTTCTTCACGAAACCTGTTTGCTGCCAGAATTCAGATGTCATCTTTGAAAACTCATATCTCCCTCATATGAAATCTTTTTTTACTTAAATTTGGAGCGTTTATAGACATTTGAGTCATGAATCCAAAAAAATTGAGTTTGCATCAATTGTACTTCTGTAGCTCCAGATATTCAAGTTGGAATGGCTGAAGGTCAACATTGGCAGATTACGAGATTTGACTTTGAAGGCTGCGATTTCCATGTTCTTCCTTATTTTATTTTCTTGCCTTAGATGTACAGAAAGGTATGGATGTTAGCTTTTTTATGCCACTAGAATTACTTCATTTCAACCTCTAGAGCTCACGCTCTGCACAAAACATCAACTGAAGGTCAAATCTGCCAATTATCTCCAATTTACTCCTTTTTGCATCTTTCATCCAAAAGTGCCTTCAAAACATAAAACAAAGAATATCAAGATATTTTATATATAAAACATAGGCAAAAAACTAGTTAAATGTGGGTGAAATTATCAAATAATATGGTTGCATCAAATACCCCCACACTTAGCTCTTGCTCGTCCTCGAGAAAGGATAGGTAAAATCAAATTGAAGTTAAATTAAATTAAATCACTATGACTAATCTTCTAATCTCCCATCAATATCCAAGAATATATGCATTATAAACAAGAACACAATTAAGAAGGATAAAGAGTATAAATTTTCATGAATTTATTTTCAAAATTCAATTAATCGTCAGGATTTAAATGAAATCTATGTCATGCCAAAGTGATAGGTCCTCTCATTGATATACACTCCAGCACTCACGTGTTTAAGGCTTATGTGTTTAAATCTCTCAAATTCAATCAATGAATATGTTCTATCATAAGCTTACTCTTCAATCTCATCTCCATTACTAACATATTACAAACAATGCATTAATCAAAAGGTCTTATTTTCTTGTTGTAATGGGGCTAAGGTTAAGGTGAGGTAAAAGAAAGTAAAAGAAAAGGTTCAAACCAAAGAAAATAGAGCATTCTGAAAAGTAATATTTCAAACAAGATCTTCCATCAAAGCACATAAATTTTCCATCTTTAATACCAATGCTTAACTTCTTTTGATTTCAAGCTTTTTCAACGTAAAATCTTAAGAACATAAAGGAACACTTTTTTTTATTTTTCTTTTTTTTTTCTTTTTCTTTTTCTTTTTTTTACCTTTGGCAACTTTGCCCATCTTTTTATCAAGCATCACTTCTTCTTCTTTCTTTTCACATAATTTCCAACCATAATTCCATGAAATATCACTAGTATATGCTCTACTAATCCTTGGCCAAGGGAAAAGGAAAACATATATAAAGTTAAGGCTTATACATGGATAAATCAAAGAAAAGATAAACAAGCTCAAAAGGGGTTTACTAAGGATAATTTGCTTTTGGTTGGCTTTTTGGCTCAAGTGGTTAAAATTTCTAATGCCTTTATCATCTTCATGTATATATGTAATGTGAATGTAATCTCAACAAGATATGAAGCAATTTCTAGAGATACATATCATTGAAAGAAGGCACAATCAAAGAATATAATGTTGAAGGCTCAAAAGCTTGCATTGGTATAATACTATAAAGTCAACATGACATATTCTCAAAGTCAATCCCTAAACCAATTAAACATTAAAACTTGCATGCACACTCATTCATTTGATTTATATCTTCATCTATCTCAACTAATTCTCATACATAATACTCATATTCTCAAAAACCAATGGGATTTCAAAAGATCAAACATAATTTTTTTTAAAAAAAAAACAAAGAAAACCAAAATTAGAAAATCAACATTCTCCCAATACCCCCACACTTAAAACACAACATTGCCTTCAATGTTGAAATAAAAGAAAAGGAATATTGGAGAATGAAAAAAATAAAGTAAAATGTGAAAAATAAAAGATAAGGGAAAAAGAAAGCAAATCTGTTTTTTTTTGTGCTTGGTTGCCTCCTAGTAAGCGCTTTTGTTTTATGTCATTGACTCGACATGTTGCATGCTCATTCTTCATAGATTGGTTCAACTAACTCCATAGAAGCGGTGAGTTCTATCGTCCAACCTTCATAGAAAGGTTTCAAGTAATGCCCATTGACCTTGAGTACTTTGTTGGTTTCTAAACTTGTAATTTCAACTGCACCATAAGAAAAAACATTAGAAACAACAAATGGTCCAATCTAACGAGAGCGTAACTTTCCAGGAAAAAGTTTCAAACGCGAATGATAAAGAAGGACATTGTCTCCAACATTAAACTCTTTTCTTGTAATCATTTGGTCATGGAGACTCTTAGTCTTTTCTTTATAAATCCTTGCATTCTCGTAAGCATCATTTTGAATCTCTTCTAACTCTTGCAATTGCAACTTTCTTGCAATCCCAGCAACATCATAATCCATGTTACATTTTTTAATGGCCCAAAAAGCTTTATGTTCAAGCTCCACCGGTAGATGACATGCTTTTCCATAAATCATCCTATAAGATGACATTCCTATAGGTGATTTGTAAGTAGTCCGATAAGCCCAAAGTGCATCACCAAGTCATATACTCCAATCTCGCCGATTAGGTTGCACTATCTTCTCAAAAATGGACATGATTTCTCGATTTGAAATTTTAACTTGGCCATTCGTTTGAGGATGGTATGTTGTGGAAGTCCAATGAGTCACTTGATATTTGCGTAACAATGCTTCCATTGAACGATTACAAAAATGAGTGCCACGATCACTAATGATAGCTTTAGGGATTCCAAACCTGTCAAATATGTGAGTCCTGACAAAATCTAAAACAACCTTAGCATCGTTAGTTCGTGTGGCTTTCATCTCAATCTATTTGGACACATAATCAACAACAAGAAGGATATAAAGATTGCCAAAAGAAGAAGGAAATGGACCCATAAACTTCACTTACAAGAATATTCGTTAAAGGCATTTGATTCTTATGAGTGATATTACCTGTTTTTTGGCATTTTTCACACGATTTGCAAAAATGATATGCATCCTTAAAAATAGAAGCCAATAAAAACCACTTTCAAGTACCTTGTTGGCCGTTCTTTTTGCTCCAAAATGGCCACCACAAGAATGAGAATGACAAAAGGTAAGAATGGAATGAAATTCATCTTGTGGTACACATCTCCTAACTACTTGATCCACACAAAATTTCCATGGATAAGGAGTATCCCAAAAATAATATTTAGCATTAGCTCGTAACTTATCTTTTTGGGATGTAGACAAACCTGGAGGGAATTCTTTGGTGACTAAATAGTTCACCAAATTAGCATACCATGATCTTGTAGAGGAATGTAACACATACAACTGCTCATCGGGGAATGTCTCTCGTATTGTTTTGGTTTGTATATCCTCAGTCCTCATCGGCTTAAGTGATCAGCCACATGATTTTCGGCACCTTTTTTGTCTTTGATCTCAAGATCAAATTCTTGTAAAAGCAAGATCCACCTAATCAATCTTGGTTTGGACTCCTTTTTCTTCAAAAGATACCTTGAAGCTGCATGATTAGTAGAAACAATGACTTTTGTACCAAGTAGATATGACCAAAATTTTTTAAGAGCAAACACCACTGCAAAAAGTTCCTTTTCAGTTGTATGGTAATTGCATTGTGCTCCGTCCAACATACGGGAAGCATAGGCGATAACATGCAAATTCTTCCCTATTCTTTGCCCAAGGACAACCCCTACCACATAGTCACTTGCATCACACATTATCTCAAAAGGCTCATCCTAATTTGGTGGTTGGATGCTAGGGGTAGATGTGACACGCCTTTTAAGCTCATCATGGGCATCTTTACATGCTTGATCAAACACAAAATCCACTTGTTTGGCTAATAGTTTGCACAAGGGTGCTGTAATCTTTGAGAAATCTTTGATAAAACGTCAATAGAAACCTGCATGGCCAAGAAAAAAATGAATTTCCCTCACGCAGGAGGGGTAAGGCAATGATGAAATAACATCTATTTTAGCTTTATCAACCTCTAATCCACGTGAAGACACAACATGCCCAAGAACTATTCCTTGTTCTACCATAAAATAACACTTTTCATAGTTTAAGACAAGGTTAGTTTCAATGCACCTTTTCAAGATCAAAGATAAATTTTCTAGACATTTATCAAAAGAATCACCATACATCGTGAAATCATCCATGAAAACCTCAACTATTCTTTCAACATAGTCAGAAAAAATACTCATCATGCATCTTTGAAAAGTTGCAGGTGCATTACAGAGACCAAAGGGCATTCTCCTATATGCATATGTACCAAATGGACATGTAAATAAAGTCTTTTCTTGATCCTCAGGATTAATAACAATCTGATTGTATCCACTATATCCATCAAGAAAGCAATAAAAAGACTTACTTGCTAGGCGTTCAAGCATTTGATCCATGAATGGTAATGGAAAATGATCTTTGCATGTAGCAAGATTTAGCTTTCTGTAATCAACACGCATTCTCCATCCACTTGAGATGCGAGTAGGAATGAGCTCATCATTTTTGTTTTTCACCAACGTGATTTCGGTCTTTTTAGGCACAACATGGATTGGCACCACCCATTTACTGTCCGTGATGGGCTAAATGACTCCTGCATCTAACAGTTTCAAAATTTCAGCTTTCACTACCTCCATCATAGGCAGGTTCAACCTCCTTTGCATTTCCCTTGTTGGTTTTGCATTGTCCTCCAATAGTATCTGATGCATACACATTGAGAGACTAATGCCCTTGATGTCAGCTAAAGTCCATCAAATGGTCGTCTTGTGATCACACAACAACTTCACAAGTTTTTCCTCTTGCGTATTTGTCAAACCTGTTGCTATAATAACAGGAAATGTTTTATTGTCGCTAATGAATACATACTTCAAATTATCGGGTAAAGGTTTCAATTCTAACTCGGGTGCTTGTAAAATATATGGCAAAAGCTTTTTATGTGAAAGTACTAAATCAACAAAGACATTACCATGGGGAACAATTTGCAATGATTGCAAAGCCAATGCTGATTCGTGCATGTTTTAGGGAACACATATGTGCCTCTCCATCTCTTCTATCTCGGTAAAATCATAGTCATAGCTCAAAGCTATGCTCAATCCATCCTCACAATTAAAATCAAAAACTTGCTGCACACACTTATCAACTTGGCCATAGCATGTGATAGAATAAACATTGTTATAAGGATATTTCATTGCATCATGAAAATTAAATTCAATCTTTTCATCTCCTACTTCCATAGACAAAGTATCCTTACCACAATCTATCTTTATATTGGCAGTTTTCAAGAATGGTCTCCCAAACAATATAGGAGTGTTGTTTGATGAATCATAAAAATCATGTTCCATATCAATAATATAAAAGTCACATGGAATGACCAAACTATCAATCTTGACTAGGACATTTTCTATCACACCAAGTGGGTAAACAAAACTACGATCCATAAGTTGTATTACAATGCTAGTTTTATTCAAAGGCTCAAGACTAAGAGAATCATAAACATGTTTGGGCATAACACTAATGGATGCACCTAAATCGCACAAGGCCTTTTTGAAACTAGCATTACAAATAACACATGGGATAGTGAACGCATCTGGGTCTTTTTGCTTCAAAGGCATATTCTTTTGAACAACAGTAGATACAACTTCACCCATACTTACCATTTCATGACTTTCCAGTTTGAAAGCTCTCTTGGTAGTGCACAACTCCTTCAAGAATTTGGCATACTTGGGAATTTGCTTGATAACATTAAGCAAATGAATGTTGAGTTCTACTTTCTTGAAAACCTCTAAAATCTCCTTTTCTTTATCCTCTTTCTTTGCCCTAGAAGAACTCACAGGAAAGGGCAGAATTGTTTTAAAACTGGAAGTTACCTTTGGAGTGTTGGTCTTTGTTTCAGTTTGTGAAGGAAGAGGATGTTCCTTCTTTGTACTCAATTCAGTTTCTATCTCTTCTTCTTCCTCCATCTTAATTTGTTTTGACCTTTTCTTTTTAAGTTCTTTCCCACTTCGCAGCATGATCGCACTAACATTCTCTTTTGGATTCAATGCTTGGGAGGGCAATTTTCCATTCATTTGTGCTTCCAATTCCCCCACATTTGAAGCTACTTGTCCCATTTGCTTCTTCAAGTTGTGAATACTTGACCTTGTTTCCTGTTGAAAAGACATGACATTTTGTTGCAAGGTAACAGTATTAGAAGCCAAAGTTTTCATCATCTCACAAAGATCATCATTGGATGATGACCCCATAACATTGGAGTTTGTGAATAGGGGGGTTATCTTGCTTGATAATTCAGTTGGGGCTAAAATCCATAGAGATGGAATTGTCGGCCTTGATTGCCTTGTTGAAGCTGGTTCCCATACCGTAGGTTGGGATGATCTCTCCATCCAGGATTGTACGTGTGGGAAAAAGAATCATACTTACGCTAAGGTTGTCCATTGAATGCTCCATCAACTGCATTAGCTTGTTCAATGTAATCTTCTTGCATTGTTGGGCACATACCTGAGCATATGCTACAAACTTTCACCTGCTGTATGTTGCCACAAGCCAAAGAACGCATAAGAGAAGTAAGATCATTAACTTTATTCTTAAGGTTAGAAATACTTACCTCATTTACTTGTTTATTTGCGAAGTCTCTACGAGTGCCAAACTGTTTCGAGTTGGCTGTCATGTTTGAGATCAATTGGTGTGCAGCCTCGGGTGTCTTATCTACCAATGCCCCTCTACTTGCAGCATCAATGATACTACGATCAGTAGGCATCAGTCCTTCAGAGAAATATTGAATGAGCAGCTGATCGAGTATTTGATGATGAGGGCATTGAATGCACAGTCACTCAAATCTTTCCTAATACTCAGAAAGTCTCTCCATGAGATTGTCGAATCCCACATATTTCTTTTCTTATGTTGGCAACTCGAGATGCTGGGAAATACTTCTCAAGGAAGATCTTCTTCATGTCATTCCACATTCCAATTGAACCTGGGAGAATGGAGAAAAGCCACGCCTTTACTGCCCCTTTTAAAGAGAAAGGGAAAGCTTTCAACTTCACATGTTCTTCGTCAACTCCATTCGGTTTCATGCCAACGCAAACCATATGGAATTCCTTGAGATGAGTATGAGGATCTTCTCTTGCAAAACCATTGAAAGTTGGTAGCAAATGTATAAAATCATATTTGAGCTCAAAGTTTACATTATTGTCGATGTTTATGCACAATGGCTGATTTTCCACGTTAGGAGCAGCAAGCTTCTTGAGTGTTTGTTATCGTGCAACAACCATGGTGTTAAAGCAAGCTTCCTTTCGTAACCTGCGTAAAGTTTTTTCTATTTTGAGATCCAATTGCACTTGACTTTGATTAGTAGAATGGGTTACTGGTATAAATCATTAAGAAAACTCAAAAGAATCCAACCACACAAGAGATCGAGAACAATGCAAATTGTATGAAAATCCTACGGTAGGAAATAAAAGTTGCCTAAAAACCCTAGAAAACAGTGGAATTTGGCCTCAATAGGGTGGGGCTAGTGGCTTTCACTAGTCATGTTTAGAACGTCATTTCCCTTCAGGAAACAAAATGTCGATACCTAATTCCACCAAAAAATCTGTTTTGAACAGTACCGCTACCGTAATGAACAGTACCGCAGCAAGCAAAAATTCTATTTTTTTCAGAAAAAGAAAGAACAATCACAGAAAAAAATCATAGCACAAGAATCAACTAAAATTATTTCCCTGGCAACGACACCAAAATTTGTTGCAATGTCGCGGTCGCACAAATTAATTACCCTAGCTTCTAACACAACACACAAGATAGTATAGAGTAAGCAAAAGGTCAATCCCATGAGGAAGATTCAAGTCAGATTTTTATGCTAGATGATATGCAATTTGGAGAGGTTTGGACGTTATCTAGGCTAAAGCAAAAGAAAATAGAAAACTATCAAACGAAATTTAATAAAATCAGAAAATTATCAAGAGAACAAACCTTGGTCACAAGCACACATCCACCCATTCAGCTCTACCATCCCGGACAGCCACCCTGCCACAACCTCTGTCATAACCCAATTTTTGACCATCTTATTTTAATTATTATTATTATTATTATTTTATTTACTGAAAAGAAAAAATGATGATGATGATAAAAATAATAATAATGATAAAAAAAAAAAGTAAAATGAGATAAATGAAGAATGAATTTGGGTTAAGGACAACATGATTAGAAGTTTTGGGGTTTAATCTAATTAAGCTTAGATTTAATTTACTTAATCCAATTAAGGGTTTAATTAGATAATTGATAAGTTTTGAGACTTAATTGAGCTTGGAATTAATTCAATTAATCCAATCAAGGGTTTAATTGGAGAATTGATAAATTTTTAGACTTAATTAAGCTTGAAATTAATTTAATTCATCCAATCAAGGGTTTAATTGGAGAATTAATAAGTTTTGAGACTTATTTGAGCTTGGAATTAATTTAATTAATTCAATCAAGGGTTTAATTGGAGAATTGATAAATTTTTAGACTTAATTAAGCTTGAAATTAATTTAATTAATCCAATCAGGGGCTTAATTGGAGAATTGATAAGTTTTAGACTTAATTGGACTTTGGATTTAATTAAATTAGTGAAATCAAGGACTTAATTGAAGAAATAGCAAAGTTTGGGGTTTAATTGGGGGTCTAAATTGCGAAATTAAAATCCAAGGACTACATTAAAAAAGGCGCGCAAATGCAGGGGGGGCAATTACAGTTTAAACCAGGGGTTTAATTGCAAGACTTTCAAAACTGCATGGATCAAAAGGACAAATGGCCAAACGACGTCGTTTTGAAGACGTTGTTCATCTTCTTCGCCTTTAACCCAGTGACCGTTTTCTACAGTAAAGGACGCCGAACGTTGCAGCAGTAATGATCGTCCGTTGGTTTCAGTAACGGGCGCCTTAATGGTGGTCGACCCTCAGCCTGCCGCCCGTTATCAACCCGCCGAGCCCTATATAAACCGAGCAGTACCGAAGAGCAGGAGGTTGGAGAGAGTGATAAAAAAAAACAGAAAAAAAAAACAGAGGAGATAGAGAAGAAAGAAACCCGAAACACAAAGAGACCAGCTGCATCTTTTTGAGTAGTTTTAGAACCCCATACTGAAAACGAGCTTCCCCTCACCAACACCGGCCTAAAGCTACGAAAACAAAAACGAACCGAGAGAGAGTTGGGAGAATTAAAAAAACAGAGCACGGGGACAATTTTTCAGACAAAGGCAGAGGAAGCAGAGGGCAGAAAGGCAGAGGTTGGAGGAAGGATTCTAGCTTATTATTGACGAAACGCCGCCATTGATCGCCGCCTGATACGCTAGCACTCCGGCGAAGCAAACTGCAACAAGGTAAGCTTCCTCTGTTTTCATTCGTTTTTTTTGTTTTGTAAGTTCA
This sequence comes from Populus nigra, assembly GCF_951802175.1. NCBI lineage: Eukaryota > Viridiplantae > Streptophyta > Magnoliopsida > Malpighiales > Salicaceae > Populus > Populus nigra. The sequence continues at coordinate 29,357,768 of NC_084852.1, read as the reverse complement.
GTGCATTAGGCACTGTGCCAAGGTAATTAATTACCTTGGCACAACGCCATGCACGCATGAAACTAGTTCATGCGTGCTGTGGCCCAGCTGGGTCACTGGCTTGGGCCAGTGACTGGGCTGGGCCGGCTGGGCCTAGTCCAGCCCCTATAGGCTGAGCTGGGCCCAGCCCCAAAAATAATAAAAAAATTAAAAAAGGAGAAAAATAAAAAAATAAAAAAATAATGTTTAAACATGAATAAAAATAATATAAATTTACCGGTTTATTCACCAACGCCAGAGTCGGGAGTAAAATATTGGTTTAAGTTTATATTATTCTTATTCATTATATTTTATTTTATTTATCAAAAAAAATATATGTGCATGTATGAAAAATAAATTGATTTATTTATTCACTGACGCCAGAGTCAGGAATAAAAAAACACTGATTTAATTTTATTTATTTTGATTTATTTGTTTTTTTATTTGTTTTTTTATTTTACATAAAATAAAAAATGTGTGGCCACGTAATAGTAATAAAATGAATTTAATTTATTTGCTTATTCACTAGCATTAGGGTCATGAATAAAAAATATATTAATCCAAATTTATTTTTATGGCCACGTAATAGTTACCAACGCCAGAGTTGGAATTATCCGTAGTCAAATATTCACTGACGCTAGAGTCAGGAATATTGTGAATAAATCATCAAAACGTAAACCAATAAAAAATTTAGCATTTGAAGAAAAAAAAAAGCAATGCAGTTTGCCTTAGGCAGAACGTTTAAGGGGTGATAATATCTTCCCTTTTACGTAATCAGTCCCAAACTATAGAATCTCTGTTGATCAGTTAGGGTTCCTAGTGACCATAATACTAGGTGGCGACTCCCCAAACAAAACAGATCTTTTCCCCTTAAAGAACCAGATGCTAGAAATCTGTTCTTTTTCCATAATTTAGATTATTTTTAGGGCCGCCGCGATGTCGGGTGCGACAGAATGGCGACTCCGCTGGGGAAACAGATCTTTTCCCCTTAAAGAACCAGATGCCAGAAATCTATTCTTTTTCCATAATTTAGATTATTTTTAGGGCCGCCGCGATGTCGGGTGCGACAACCTCCACCCCTCCCCTACCTATCATCACATGCATGTTTATCTAACCATTATGATGCAGGTTCAGCCTGTCCATCGGTCTCATCTAGCCATAAGAACGCCACCCCTGCTAGTGTCGGGACGATCTCTGGTTCCCCTTCCACTTTGCCTTCTTTGGCCAGAGACAATGCTACTACATATTCAGCCTCTGTTTATAGCCCCTCCTCTGCTGACAGTCCTCTATTTGCAACAGATTCTCCCTCAGCCCCTTCAGCTAGTCTGAATCTTGTGGTTGATTTCTCATCTTATCCGTTATAGCAAATTGCCTCACTGCCACCATCTTCCCCTGCATCGCCTCCCTTGATCAGCAGGCATCCTGTGGTCCTTAAACCGCGGTAGCCAAAGACAGTAGTTGCTTCCGCTGCTGCTGTTACTGCCTCCACCCGGGTACTGCACTCTCCCTCTTCTAAACCTCTTGCATTCTCTTATGCTGACATGTATGCCTTTTGGGATGATGCTATGTGTGATAAGATCAATGTTTTGTGCTCTAATCGCATTTGGTCTTTAGTTCCCTTTCATCCTTCGATGGGTGTATTGGATCAAACGTCGTGTTGATGGTAGCATTGAGCGTTATAAAGCACGCCTTATTGCTAGAGGCTTTACCCAATATGAAGTCATTGATTATTCTGAAACCTTTAGTCCAGTTATTAAGCAGGCCACCGTCTGATTAGTTTTCTCTATTACAGTTTCGCGTATTTAGAAGATTCATCAACTTGATATCTCGTGTGTGCAGATTACATAAATCATTGTATGGTTTAAAACAGGCACTAAGGGCATGGTACACTCGTCTCAGTGATTTTTTGCTCTCCATTGGTTTCCGAGCTTCCAAGGTTAACACTTCCCTATTTATATTGTCTGATGGAACTAATATGTTTTATCTTCTAGTGTATGTTGATGATATCCTGCTTATAGGTAGCAACTCTGTTATGCTTAATCGCCTAATACAATACTAAGCTCTGAATTTAAGCTTCATGACCTAAGCGCAGTTCACTACTTTCTAGGTATTGAAGTTCAATCTACAAGTATGGGTTTGATGTTGCACCAACACAAATATATTCTTGACATCCTCACTCGAGCTGGTATGACTTCCTGCAAACCCGTTGATACTTCAGTCTCTCCTTCGAAAGTTATTATATTGCTGGATAATTTTTTCTCTGATCCTACATGGTTTCATCAAATTGTGAGTGCTCTTCAGTATGTTATCTTCACCCACCCAGATATCTGCTTTGCTGTTAACAAAGTCTGTCAGTTTATGCATGCTTCTACAAATTCTCATTGGGTCGCTATTAAGCGCGTTCTACACTACCTTAAAGGTACGACATCTTATGATTTTCATATCACTCGAGGCTCCTTCTTTGCTCTACATGGTTTTACAGATGTAGATTGGGCTGGTAGTATTGATGATCGCAAGACGAGTGGCTACCTTGTCTTCTTTGGTCAGATGCTGATTTCATGGAAATCCAACAAGCAACGCACAGTTGCTCACTCCTATACTGAAACTGAGTATAAAGCCTTAGCATACAGTACTACTGAGGTAATTTGGCTTCAATATTTGTTAACAGATCTGCAAGTTCCTTCAGTCTCTACTAGGCCATTTGGTGTGATAACCTTAACGCGACCTATCTCTCAGCGAATCCTATTTTCCATGCCCGTACTAAGCATGTTGAGGTAGATTATCACTTTGTTTGCGACCGTGTTGTGAAAAAAGAGATTCAGATTTGTTTTATCCCCTCTCGGGATCAACTTGCAAATGTCTTCACCAAACCATTTTCTACTGCGTCTTTTGCTGCTTTTCAGTTCAAGCTTCGAGTCGATCCTCCATTCAGCTTGAGGGGGCATATTATAGAATGTATAGTAGGTATATATCTGAATAGGAAATTATACTAGGATTATTCTAATGTTGAAATCCCTATGGTTACTGTCGTGTTCTGCCACATATATATAAATAGAAAGGTTGGCTAAGGCACAACCTAAGAATTTTATTATTCTCAACCATGTACAACAGTATTCTTTCGAGAGATAACGTGTTGTTCACTTTTATCTTGCACTGTTTATTACATACGGGATCACCAACGAGTAATGTACGTTAGTATTTTCCCGAGAGCTAAGGTACTATTCACTTCTCACCTGCATTGTTTATTATTATTCGGTGCATACAAGATCATTGACGGATTAAAAAATAGTTGATGATAATTGGCGAGTTTCTAAAAATTTTAATTACCTGTTACAAATTGAAACACCGATAGAAAAATTAAAATATTAATTTTTTATTTTCTGATGGTAAAGACATCATTAATGCTTGGCGTGTTTTATGAAAATATTTGATTAAATTGAATTTTTAAAATTAGACTTTACAGACGGATACACCTGTACACAATTAAAAATATTAATATTTAATTGGTCATTAGAAACTTCGTTGTTAAAAAAAATCCAAATTAAAAACACATTTCTCTTCTTTATCTCTTCTTTTGCGACTTCTCTCCTCCTCTCAAATCTTCATCTTTCTTTCCTTCTCTCCTCCACCTATTCTCCTCTCCTCCATGCCTATGTCTTCTCCTATCTTTTCCTGATCTCTTCTTCTCTTGTTATTTAATATAATTTTCTACTTTTTTCTCTTCTCATACTCGAGAAAACTCACTATGACATTAAGGTAATATTATTCCTTTTCCTTCTTTTTTATGTTTTTTTCATCATTTATATTTTTCTGCTTTTAATAATTGTATGAATGTTGTTAGAATTTTTTAAATTTTGAAAATTTTCTTTTCTTTATTGATTGTATGAATGTTGTTGGAATATTTTTTTAATTTTTAATTTTATTTTTCTATTATTAAATGAATGTATCAATGGAGACGAGATCACAGATAAGTGATACATGTGCTCCATCTTATTCGCCCCACAGTCCCAGCGAAAACCTGTCTTCTCCTCCTCTTCCAACGCCTCTATTCTAGATTAATTTTATTTGAATTTATAAATGTTTAAATTTATAACAAATAATTTATTTTTATATTACTTTAATTTATTTTCTTTTTGTGTTTAATAGTTTTTTAAAAAAATATATTTTTAAATTATTAATACCAGGGTTACCAATGGTCTAAGTCCATCGGTATATTTCAAAGATTTAGAAAAGAATTATTCCAAATATAACTTCTATTATTTTTTGACCGACAGAATAATTTAATCAATCAATCTAAAAATTTTGATAGTGAAATAGTGCTCTCATCAACACAATTTCTAATGACCAAAGAAAAAAGAAGAGTGAAACTCAAAACAACACAATTTTCACGACAAAATTGTTGAATAGATAAGAGCCTTTTCTTAATTTTTAGAACATGTAGAATATTAGACATAGTAAAGGTTCATTTCGGAGTATGCATAATTTTATGAGTTGTATTAGATATAATAAGTCTCTTACCATCACCAACATACAATTGATCATTACCAAGATAAGGGTTTGCATGTGTCATACCGACAATGTCGGAGTAACATGTTGATTCGCACCTGTATCTAGGAACCACATGACAGGATTTGCTGTTGAAGCATTACTAAAGGAGAGGTTGGCCTAGGCTTGATTCCCATGATGCACAAGCTGAGAGCATTGTTGTGTAGAGTGTTCGATATTGTTGCAAAGTTGGCATCTAATTTGTCGAGGCCACTAGTGTTGCCTTCCTTGTTTTTGCTGTTGTTGTAGCTCCTGGTGTTCTGCCAGAAAAAGCTCCCATTGTTTTCACAGTAAGGTTGGCCAGAGTACTTGTTATAATTGCTCTGAGAGTTACCTTTCTAGCCTCCTCTTCTTTCTTTTCCCCGATGAGAAGAGGAGCCATTGCCATTAAATCCAGTGAAGGCATGTTGTGCAACATATGTAGAGGGAGGGTGTGAAGGTGTAAGCACTCCTATGTAAAAATTCATATATAGACGAATGACATGGAGCTCAGAGTACGTAAGAGGCTCAACTTTGGTCGACAGACTAGTAACCAAATCTCTAAATTCACAATGAAGGCCCCAAAAAACATAGAGATTAAAGTCAATGAGGGAGATAGGCCTGTGTGCTACAGCTAGTTCATCAAATAAGCCTTTAGCTTTCTGCAGGTAGAGAGTGACAGTATCATCACCTTGACGAAGATCCTGGAAAGAGCCATGTAATTGCATAATCCTAAAGTTGGATTGAGAGGCAAGGGCACATTCTTGGGTGCTCCAAACACTTGCCAAAGTTGGGCAGTCCACCACAAAGTGAAGAACATCAATGGAGACGGATGAGAGTAGAGCACTGAGTATGAGTTGATCTTGTTGTTTCCATGTGAGAAACGCTTGGAAAGAACCAGAATTAATATTGGCATAGGCAGCAATAGAGTGATTGGACACATTAAGAAGAGAAGGGCAAGAATGCGAGCTATAGACAAATGAGAACCCCCTTGGCTAATCAGATATGACTTCATTTGCATATGCCAAAATGGATAATTGGAATTGATGAGTTTGAGGTTAATGACCTGTTGTGTATTTGCTGTGTATTTGAGAGGGGAATAACTGCTGCTGTCGCAGCAGCAGAGGGAAGCATGACTGCATTGATGTTGGGAGAAGAAGGGTTGCCAGCTGCAGCAAAAACCGAAGGATCCATAAAACAGAAAAAGAGTAGAAGAAAAAAACAGAAGCTGACTTTGGAGAAATAGCAAAAGAACGCAGATCATGAGGCTAATTAACAGTAATACAATGTAGTAATTAACAGCAAAAACAGTAGCACAATGAAGCAAGTAATTAACACGCTGATCGTGAGGCAGAAAGTCAGCGTTGCAGAGAAGCAGTATCGTTGCTAATTGATCAAGCGGAGAAGGGCAGTATCGTTGCTAAAGCAGTAGCAATAGAAAATAATTAGAGGGGCGGCTACCGTTTGAAGAATAATTAGCAGATGGAGGAGTAGCAATAAACAACAAACAGAGGAGATGATTTTGTTGCAGAAAAGCAGTAGAGGGGCTGCCGTTTGAAGAATAAATCTGTTAAGATAAATTGACTTTGATACTAAGTTGAAACAAAATTTGTGATAATTAAGAGACTTAACCAAATAAAATAGTCACCTCTACTATTTATATAATTAGATTAGTATATGTGTTATGGTGTAGCATATTACACATCATAAGTGAATACATTAATAATATAATATTTCTTGTTCTAACATATTCATAATATGGTGATATTTTATATTTATCGATGCAAATCCTGATGAAATCAAACTGATATTTATTTATTTATTGCACACTTTATTTCTCAGTAAATATATCGGTAAAATTATCACTGATATACTGTAAACTACTGACCAGAGTTTTTTATTTAAGGATGATTTTCGTTGTGAGCAGGTCGGGAAAATTAGTGCTGTGAGTTTAAATATAGATAAAACATTCCGTCCATCAATCTAAAAATTTTGATAGTGAGATAGTGCTCTCATCAACAAGCACACCAAAGTTGAAAACTATTGGCATTTGCTATTAACACGTTTTGTTCGAGAAAAAATGTGGAAGCAAAAAAAAGAGGATATGTTTCAAGGCACAACCACTCTATTAATTAGTAAAGATAATTCAGAATATATAGCAGATCCCCGATAACCAAAAAAGTTATATGTTCTTGAACTCTTACATAGACTTCTTAAAGCACGCCATTGAAGGAAGTGATGGTCTGTGCATGTGGAACTGAAATTCAATCTGTGCAGCAGTAGAAGACTGTTCAGTATATCAACCACGCAGATGGCCTAACATTCTGATAGCAGTGATGCAAGGATGGTGTGCTTTCATATATACACCAGAACAGGCTCCAAGGTTTTAAAATATAAGTCAGACATTCGAACACGGTTTTTAAGCACAGATCTATTAATATTCAATGATGGAAATATTGTGAGAAAATAAATTTAATTCCAAGCCTAAAAGAAATAAGAAATATTGACTGAATTACAACCCAGTTTGTTGTGCAAGCTTGGCCCATTGTTAGCATACACGCAGAGTACGTAGACAGATATCTGTGTGCATAAATCACTACCGTTAGCGGATAAACTTATGCTTAAGGAGACAATTGTTAGCATAAATCAGCGCAGGACAGCTTCCAGTACATGGAAAATAAATACGTGTGCTAAAAAATGGAGTTCAAATATGAACAGAATGATAAAGAGTGGGAAATGCATGCCGAAGTCAAATATTATAAGATACTTCAAAGTCAGAAAAGAAAAGGTGGGGATAAAGCTTGTATTGTATTGCATATAGACAGAAACAGACAGTCCTCCACAGTACCACCACCCCACCACCGACGGCCTCCACTAAAAGAGAAACCCAAAGCACACGTTCCTTTCTATAATATTCAAGATCACCAAGTGAGAGGTACTGGGAATTTAAGATACATTTCAAAAACCGTGTCTCGTTACCTTTACAATTAATGCCGTACTTTTCAAAAACCTTGTCTTCTTACGTACCTTTCAAATGCCTATATATAGGGTTACCACTTCAAGCATTTCCAGTCAACAAAACATACTGGTTTCTCATATAGCGAGTGACACGCATAAACATACAGATACATTGAGCCGTGAGAGTATAATCTGGAAATGGCAAGTCCAAGAGTGTTAGGGACTGCTTTCCTGGTCTTGCTTATTGTAGACCTCACCCTTGCTGCTAGGACACTGCAGGCAATCAGTGGAGGTGGAGGTGGAGGGCAGGGAGGAGGTGGAGGTGGTGGTTCTGGATCAGGACTTGGGTCAGGTTATGGTTCTGGGTCTGGATCCGGGAGCGGTGAAGGATATGGTGCTGGTGGTCGTGGAGGAGGTGGAGGTGGAGGCAGTGGCGAAGGTGGAGGCGGTGGCAGTGGTGGAGGCAATGGGTCAGGTTCTGGCTATGGGTCTGGTAGCGGCTCAGGCTATGGTTCTGGTAGTGGGATAGGTGGTGGTGAAGGTGGTGGTGAAGGCGGCGGCAGTGGAGGTGGCGGCGGCGGTGGTCAGGGCTCTGGATCTGGAAGTGGGTCAGGCTATGGAAGTGGAAGTGGAAGTGGCGGTGGCAAGGGTGGGAAAGGAAGTGGAGGAGGAGGAGGTGGTGGTGGGGGTGGGGGTGGAGGAGGATCCGGCTCTGGCTCTGGCTCAGGTTATGGCAGCGGGTCTGGTTATGGGGAGGGATATGGAGGAGGGAAAGGTAATTAAAAGCTTGCCATGATGAACACAGAGCTGGTTACCGTTTCTTTTGTATTCTGAAATAAAATTATGGGAGCTCATGCATGCATGTAGTATGTTGGCGAGCAATTACAACTGACTGTGCATGCATGTCTATCTATAAATCTCTTAATAAAATCACTTTTTAGAGTACAATTTACTCTAAAAGTATATTTTATAGATAATCTCTCCGCAAACCTTTGTAAAAAGTCAACATATCATTTCCATGTAAACAGGATTTCATCACAAAAAAGAACTTCAAATAAAATTAAAAGAAATGAGCTTGAACTTGCAGTACTGTTGACTTTGCATGCAGTAGAAGGATCAGGTCAGTGGAGTTCGGTCATTTTCGGTATTGAAAACTACTTACCTCTCTCTACCAAATTGTCACGCAGAGTTTTTGATCCCTCACCAATGGCGGCCACAAGGCCTTTAGAAGCCGCAAAGTGAATTTCATATCCAAAGGACCACCAGTAGGTCCGCTCAACAAATATTCTGAAAACATATAATTTCAAGAAAACTATATATTGGCATTAATTTGCTATTAAAATTATGGGAGAAAAAAAGAGAGGGGATATGTTTCAAGGCACAAATACTCTAGTAATTAGTAAAAATAATTCATAACAGAGTTGAGAATAATTGGAGGCTTAACCTCATGGTTAGCCAACTCTTTCTATATATATGTTTAGGGCAATATATAATAGTCGTACCTCGTAGATAACGCAGAATGCGTTTAACAACACCCAAATAAAAATCTATAGGAGCATGCATAAACTGACAAACTCTGTTAACTGCAAAACAGATATTCGATCTTGTAAAGGTGAGATATTGAAGAGCATCCACAATATGAAGAAATTGTGTAGGGTTAGAAAACAAAGGATCCGCCATTATGGTGACTTTGGAAGTAGTGATAGGCGTATTAACCGGTTTGCAAGAAGTTATACCAGCCCGAGTGAGGATGTCGAGGATATACTTATATTGTCGTAACATCAGACCCAAAGCAGTGGATTGAACCTCAATGCCTAAAAAATAATAAACAACACCTAAGTCACGAAGCTTGAGCTCTAAGTTGAGTAATTGTATTAGGCGGTGAAGTACAATAGAGTTGCTACCCATAAGCAGAATGTCATCAATATAGACAAGAAGATAGAAGATATCAGCACCAACAGACAAGATAAATATGGAGGTGTCAACCTTGAAAGCATGAAACCCAACAGAAAGCAGAAAGTCACTCAGACGGGTGTACCATGCCTGTGGAGCCTGTTTTAAACCATATAAAGATTTATGCAACTGGCACAAATGAGAAGGAAGTGCAGAATCAACAAAACCTGGAAGTTATTTCATGTAGACCTCTTCGGCAAGAACACCATTGAGGAATGCATTATGAATATCAAGTTGATGAATCTTCCAATTACGTGAGACCGCAATGGAGAAGATTAATCTGGCAGTTGCTTGCTTAACAACTAGATTGAAAGTTTTAGAGTAATCAATGCCTTCTTACTAAGTAAAGCCTCTATCAACTAAGCGTGCCTTATATCGCTCAATACTGTCATCCACACGACGCTTTATCTTGTACACACACCAATTACCAACAACATTCATCAAAGGATGAAAGGGAATCAAGGACCAGGTGTTATTGGAGCATAAGGTCTGGATTTCATAACTTTGATGTCTTGATTCAGGTAATTATTGTGCCAAGTTTTTTTATCATAATATAATTTTAGTTTATTATGTTGTTTTCTATCTTGATTTTACTCTCTGAGTTCGCATCAATTAGTATCAGAGCAAGGCTCTAAAATCAAATTCTATCTATCTTTAAATTTTCCGCGTTGTTTGTTCATTGTTTTTTAGTTTGATTTTTGCATCAATATTATAAAAAAGAGAGAGAAAAGAAGTTTCTATTAAAAAAGCAACTGCCAAATCAGCATAGTGAAAAAAAAAAGGTTTAAATTACAAGTTGTTTATTCTACCGCAACTTGAGTTTACAAAAAAAAATGAATTTCAAACTTAAGAAAAATACTTTAATTGATATTGATTCCGGGTTATTTGATTATACTTGATTATTTAAGAAAATTGTAAATTAGTATATATCAAATCAATTTGCATCATCAATAGATTTTATTTGTGTGTTGCTATTAATTTCAAGTTAGTTAAAAGTCTAACGTGGTTTCAGGTTATATTGTCTTTCTTGAATTCATTTTCGTTTTAATATTCATTTTTGTGTTCGTTGTTGTATTCTTTTCGTTTTCATTTTCTCTATCGATTTGTTTTCGTAATTCATCTTTGTTTTCATTTTTTTGATTGCTAGTATTTTCAAAACCTTAGTTGGATGTTACAAGATGAAATCTTGTTGTTTTTTAATTAGTTCCCTAAAGAATTGAAGAGAAGAGCATAAGAGGTAAATGGCGAAAGGGTGAGCATATGCTGAAAAGCTAGAATTTAAGTGAAACATGAGTGGAGTTACATCTTATTAAGTGTAAGAAGATGAGGGAGTGTGTGAGAATATATTTTGTTACTAATAACATGAGATTTCATATTTCGACGATGATTTCCAAAGACAGATCATCACCTACCAAGGAGAAGGAAAACTTGTTCATGTTACGGGCTATATAACAACAATTTTAAAAGATGAATGTAATGTTTGGTGAGGTGTAGGATGGAATGGAGAGATAAGAGACCACGATTGCTAGTTTGCGAGAGGAATCATTTTGAAGAGGTCCTAATGTAGAAGACAAGAAAGATGTGCTACCCTATATTTAGATGAGATTGTTGATGAGAATGAAGATGAAGAAGCCAAAGACCTTGACCATGCATCATTTAGCCAAGGTGATAGATTTTGATAGCCTAAAAATTGTGGAGATGGGTGATTTCAACAACATGAAAACTTCAGCCATAAAAGAGTATGAAGAGATTTTGGGATTTGTGACGGCTTGAACAGAAATGAAGCAAAACTTACTAATTTTCAAGAGTGACAATTCAAAAGGTACCTAATGCTAGGAGGCGAGAGAAACTGAGGTTCCAAGCTGTGAATATTGACGATAAAAAAAACTTGTATGAGATAAGTCAAAGCAAGCAAGGATGAACAATTTACAATGCTTATTAAAAAAACAAATAAACTACTTGATGAGTGAGAAGCTAAAGACCAACGCCAAAAAGATACAAAACGATTAGATAGTGATTCAAAGATGTCAAATTTTAAAACTAAAAGTGAAAAGGCTAAAAACTTGTTGGGTTCTTATGACTTGTTGGAAAAGAGAATGTCAAAGACTTTAGAGACAACTTTGATACAACAACAATTTCATATCAAAACCTAGATCATTCACCAAAGGGTAAAAGGAAAATCAAACATGAACTTGAGGAGGAGAGTAACAATGATGTTTATGAAGTTGAAGATTGCAATGCAAAACAGAAGATAAGTTCTAAGAATTGTGATTGTTCTGAAATTCTTTCACTAGAAAATAAATGTGAAATAACCACTGAACTTGAAGAATAACTCACAGTCATTATTCCATGAAGCAATTTTAAGCTTATTTTTTCTAATGCATATTTTTATACTAATAAGCATAACTCTTTATTCAATCGTTGGATCAGACTGATTTTTTTTCAAAAACATTGTTAAAACCTTGTTTCCTATATAATCAAAATTTTGTAGCCATCGAATACTAAGAAGGGTTTGTGATAAAGCTGAGAAGCTATTATACGATAATTGTATTATATTCCTAGTTGATTTAGGATTCTTTTTCTTATTTTATTTAGAACGTTTTTATTATTTTTCCAATATTATTCATGACGTTTTACATAGTTTAAGTAAGGCTATTTAGCTTGTATTAAGTTTTTTTTTTTTAGTGATTGCTTATTGCGTCCAAGTTTTCTCATACTCTTGGTTGTTTGGGTACATACAAGGAAGAAAAATTTTCTAGTTAAAGTTCTTGAACGAATTAACGACAACACATACAAGGTGAGTGACTATGGTGTTAGTATTATTTTTAATGTTTTTTATTATCTTTTATTTGATGTAGATGATGATTTGATATGGAATCTTTTTAAGAAGAGGAGTATTGATGAGAATCAATATGTACCACAAAAAGATTTATGAGAGATGTCGATTGGATCATAGGCCAAACAGATTAAAGAGGTTTTTAATTTAAAATATTTAGAGCAAGATTAGATAAAAGGGTGATCAAACTTTGATTAATGTGATCCATGAAAAAGATTGAAAGGCACTTAACGCCATGATTGCAAGGCGCTGAAGACACAGATCTGGATAATTAATCAGGAGGAAAAGATACTGATTTTGAGACGAGGAAAGAGAACTACATGGTCCATGTTCTAGAAATTAGAGAAACTGCCCTTTTGAATTTGTGTGTTTTGGGTGTGATTTATCGTGCTGAAAGTTTATTCGCTGTGTGATCGATGTGTTGCATTGTAGAAGAAAACTATGGGATCGTTGTTTCGCTGCTGCTGCTTATAGTGCTGTCCTCTTTTATGTGTGTGCAGCTACTTGACTGTTTGTGTCAGCAATAACACTTTATCACACAAAGCCATTCTTCAAGTATTACGTACTTTGGTGAACTGCTCAGTGTGTACGATTTGATGACCCCTGTCTTCCGCTGCTGCAGCACCGCTTTCTTCCTCTACTTGTGTTCTACCGTGGCCACAACCTACTTCTGGTGGTCACACCCTCTTTAACCCCCACAATACTCCCTTATCACAGCCTTCTTCTGATGTGGTTTATGCCACCTCTATCGCTGCTATTATCTCTCTCTATCACACTCATCAAGTCATCTCCCTCAAATTAACAAACACTAATTATTTATATTGGTGTATGCAGATGATGTCGTATCTCCTAAGACAAGGAGCTTTCGACTTTGTTGATGGCTCCAACACATGTCCATCTCCACATGTTCTTGCTGCCGATAGTACCTCTCTTCAGGTAAATCAACTCTTTCTTCACTGGAAACAACAAGACCAACTTATTCTGAGTGCTCTACTTTCCTCACTATCCATGAAAGTTTTGCACCTTGTTGTTGGCTGCCAAACTTCTTGTTCTGCCTGGCGCACACTTGAGCAAGCTCTCGCTTCCATGTCAAACTCGTATTATGCAACTTCATGGCTCTCTTAAAGATCTTCGACAGGGTGATGAATCGGTAACTCAATTTATGCAAGAAGCTAAGGCCTTATTTGATGAGTTAGTCATTGTTGGTCGACTTGTTTTGCTTAAAGATTTCAACTTATATTTGTTTCCTGGTCTTCGGGGAGAGTTTAAAGACTTAGTAACAAGCCTTGTGAACAAGGCCGAACCTCCACAGTCATCTCCTCACACATGAATTTATTCACAAATCTTCCCATCAATCCATGGGATTTGCTGCCATACATGCTCCTCTGCCGCCCACACCCAACACTCCACCGTCTGCCTTTGTTGCTCAATGCCAGACCTTTGGCAATTTTGGTCGTAACAGGGGCCATTTCAATGGAGGTTGGTGTCCCAACCAATTCAGCAGCAGAGGCAACTGTTCTTCCATCTCTAGACCAAATCACCACAAACTCCACAATAGGGAAATTGGCAACGCAACAGGGGGCAGCATCCACGCTACCAATTATGCCAAACTTCCAGCCATACTGCTGCCCATTGCCCTCAACTCCAGCATCGGGTATATGGCCAGCAGCCTACTGCAAATCTGGCACTGTGTAATCTCTCCTCCACAAGTTCTACCGATTGGTTTCCGAACACCGGCGCCAATCAACACGTCACACTGGATCTTGCAACCTTGGCTGCTTCAAAACCATATCTCGGTAATGATAATTTGCATGTTGGTAATGGTAAGGGCCTTTCCATATCTCATACCGGCCATACAAAAATATATACACCACATCATTCTTTTACCTTGTCTAATGTTCTTTATGTTCCTGCAATCTCGAAACCTTTGCTTTCTGTTCAAAAATTTTATCTTGATGACAATGTTTATTTCGAATTTCACTCTTTTGTGTTTTATGTCAAGGATCTCAACACCTATGCAGTTCTTCTCTAATGTCAGAGTAAAGATGGTCTCTATGCCCTGACCAAGTATTCCACCACGTCAATTCCTCAAACCTATTGGTATCCCTGCATTTCTGCTTTTGCTGATTTATGGCATCGTCGACTAGATCATCCTACCTCTTGTATTTTTCAATTATTAGTCTCGAAAAATAAGATCATTTGTAAAACCAAACGTCTTAATTTTCAATGTCAAAGTTGTCTTTTATGAAAATCATTGTGTTTGTCTTTAGGACCTACAGGTCACAAAACTTCTGCTCCGTTTGAATTAATTTAGTGATGTATGGGGTCCTACTCCCCTCTTATCTGCAGATGGCTATCATTATTTTTGTTAATGCTTATATAAAATATGTATGGTATTATCCTCTTGTTATCAAGTCTGATGTTCACTCTGTTTTTCATCAATTTTAGACTCTCATTGAATGCCAATTTTCATTAAAAATGAAATTTGTTCAAACTGATTGGGGCGGTGAATATCGCAAACTGTTGACTTTCTTTAAGACCATTGATATCAATTATCGTCTGATTTGTCCTTATACTCATGAACAAAATGGCACAGTAGAGCGTCATCATATACATATTATAGAAACAGGACTTGCTCTTCTAGGGCAATGTAAAGCACCATTCCGGTTTTGGAATTATGCTTTTGAAACCTCTGTTTATCTTATAAATCGCATGCCTACTCCTGTTCTTGCCCATAGATCTTTGTTTGATTGTTTGTTTCAATGGTCTCCTAATTATCACTTTTTACGTACTTTAGGTGTCTCTGTTTTTCTTTTTTACATCTATATAATAATCATAAATTGGATTTTCGTTCCTCTCCATGTGTGTTGTTTGGTTACAGCTCCTCGCACATTGCTTATCAATGTTTTGACATTGCATCTCAACGCATTTATATCTCTCGTCATGTCCACTTCCATGAACATGTGTTTCCATTTGATAATTCTGAACAGATTGCAAAGATCTGGAACACACCCCCCACCCAACCCGCTACTATCCTCCTCCTGAATATGCTCTCCTCCCAATTATTACCCACCCATACAGCTCTACCACCCCAAACAGCCACCCTGCCACAGCCTCCACCCCTCCCCTGCCCATCATTACATGCATGTTTATCTAACCATTATGATGTAGGTTCAGCTTGTCCATCGGTCTCATCTAGCCACAAGAACACCGCCCCTACTAGTGTCGGGATGATCTCTAGTCCCCCCCCCTCTACTTTGCCTTCTTTGGCCAGGGACAATGCTACTACAGATTCAGTCTTTGCTTACAGCCCCTCCTCTACTTGCGGTAGATTTTCCCTCAGCCCCTCCAGTTAGTCTGAATCTTGTGGTTCATTTCTCATCTTATCCGCTGTAGTAGATCGCCTCACTACCCCCACCATCTTCCCCTGCATTGCCTCTCTTGATCAGTAGGCATCCTATGGTCCTTAGACCGCGACAGCCGAAGACAGAAAATCCGGTTGCTTCCGCTGCCGTTGTTACTGCCTCCACTCGGGTACTGCACTCTCCCTCTTCTAAACCTCTTGCATTCTCTGATGCTGACAAGTATGCCATTTGGCATAATGCTATGTGTGATGAGATCAATGCTTTGCGCTCTAATCACACTTGGTCTTTAGTTCTCTTTCATCCCTCGATGAACGTTGTTGGCAGTAGATGGGTGTATCGGATCAAACGTCATGTTGATGGTAGCATTAAGCATTATAAAGCACACCTTTTGCTCGAGGCTTTACCCAACAAGAAGGCATTGATTATTCTGAAACCTTCAGTCCAGTTATTAAGCAGGCCACCGTCCGATTACTTTTCTCTATTACAATTTTGCGTATTTAGAAGATTCATCAACTTGATAGCTCATGTGTGCAGATTACATAAATCATTATATGGTTTAAAACAGGCACCAAGGGCATTGTACACTCGTCTTAATGATTTTTGGCTCTTTATTGGTTTCCGGGCTTCCAAGGTTGACACCTCCCTGTTTATATTGTCTGATGGAACTAATATCTTTTATCTTTTGGTGTATGTTGATGATATCCTGCTTACAGGCAGCAACTCTGTTATGCTTAATTGCCTAATGCAGTATTAAGCTTTGAATTCAAGCTTTGTGACTTAGGCACAATTCACTACTTTTTGGGTATTGAAGTTCAATCTACAAGTATGGGTTTGATGTTGCGCCAACATAAATATATTCTTGACATCCTCACTCGAGTTGGTATGAATTCCTGCAAACCCGTTGATACTTCAGTCTCTCTTTTGAAAGTTACTATATTGTTGGATAATTCTTTCTCTGATCCTACACGGTTTTGTCAAATCGTGGGTGCTCTTCAATATCTTACCTTCACCCGCCCAGATATCTGCTTTGCTATTAACAGAGTCTATCAGTTTATGCATGCTCCTACAGATTCTCATTGGGCCGCTGTTAAGCGCATTCTACGCTACCTTAAAGGTATGACATCTTATGGTTTTCATATCACCCGAGGCTCCTCCTTTGCTCTACATGGTTTTACAGATGTAGATTGGGCTGGTAGTATTGATGATCGCAAATCTACGAGTGGCTACCTTGTCTTCTTTAGTTAGACGTTGATTTCATGGAAATCCGGCAAGCAACGCACAATTGCTCACTCCTCTATTGAAGCTGAGTATAAAGCCTTAGTGACACAACCAAAAGATTGATATCTTCTCCCCCAAGTGCACGAGTGTCGAAGTAATAAATAACCCGACAAGACTGGGGTCAAACCACAAAGAGGTTAATTGTATAAATTATAAATAACAATAATACAATAACAACAACAATATTAATAATAATAATATTAATAATAATAATAAAGAGAGCTTTGAGATGTGATATTGATATAAGGATTAAACAATGATTAAAACAATTGTCAAGGTTAGAGGATCCACTATTGGTATTTCAAATAAGTATAGTATAAACTCTTTTTATTACTCAACTGGAAACCAAACACAAAGAAGGTTCCAATCGGATTATAAATTATTTACATGATTACATTAGTTATCTTATTCGAATAATGCTAATACTTGTAAATGTTGTCGGGTATTCATGATTATAACTTATGTTAACAACAAATCAAGTTCCTTTCATAGCACAAGTGTCGATTATACCATACGGTTTGGGCTATGAAAGTGCCATGTATTTGTTGTACAACATAAATCTAGATTAACCATTTAACAAGCAAAGTATTAAAAGTGAACAAGATAACAAATATAAAGCATGTTAGCATTAAACATTAAAGTCCATGTTGAGTTTACACTATACTTATTCTTACACCATTAGTGTAACCTTTTCACCTTGACATAACAAACTTAGCTAAACATAATGAAGAAGAGAAACATAAATAAATAAGATAAGAACATAAATAAGATATAAGTTAACTAAGTAAAGGAAAGGAAATGAAAAGCATAAACAAGAGATTAATATAAACAAAAATTAAGTATTACAAAAATATAAAGAGAGAAAGCAAAAGCACGATCTTGATCTAAAAACCAGGATGCCTAAATCCATGGAAAATACCTCCTTTTATAGGCTAAAATTTGGAACTATTGATTTGATGACTAATTGTTAAGTGGGTGGCTACATCTTGACTTAGTGACAATCCATATCTTCTTGTTTGAACAAAACATCATTGATAACATCAAAATTTGAATAGACTTAAATCATAAAAGTTCTGAATATTGTCTCAGATTTCCAACACAAAAGAATTAGTACATTTGGACTTCTGAACTCGAGATATGGCCTAAACACTAAACAGTGTCTGAGTTGCAGGACAGATTCTGACTTCTCCGTTGTTGCTATAATTTGGACTTCAAAACAGCCTTTTTAAATCTTGGACTCCCATGAAAGTTTTAGGCCTATGTCTTAGCTTTCCATCCATATAAAGCAGACCTAAATCCAAGATCTACAACTTCAGATATGACCCGATGACCGAACAGTGTTCCAGTTTGGACTAAACCAGCATCTCTTTTCTAAGTTTGGCCCTCTCTTTGTCCTTTCAATTTCAGTACTTAAACTCATCAATCAATCCTTTCATTTAAGTAATAGTCCTGCATTTAAGATGAACATTTATCATAAATTAAAGGTATCTTATGGTATAAGACTTGTTATTATAAAACATGCTTTAGTTAAGGAGTTATTGATATTTCAAGTGCGAAATGATGATATAAAATCTTGATAAAAATACACTTTTAAGTACTAATCACTTAGCATACAGTATTGTTTAGGTCATTTGGCTTCAATATTTGTTAACAAATCTGCAGGTTCCCTCAGTCTCTACTCCTACCATTTGGTGTGATAACCTTAGCGCGACCTATCTCTCAGCGAATCCTATTTTCCATGCATGTACTAAGCATGTTGAGGTAGATTATCACTTTGTCCATGACCGTGTTGTGAAGAAAGAGATTCAGATTTATTTTATCCCCTTTCAGGATCAACTTGTAGATGTCTTTACCAAACCATTTTTTGTTGTGTTCTTTACTGCTTTTCGGTTCAAGCTTCGGGTCAATCCTCCACCCTCAGCTTGAGGTAGCATATTATAGAATGTATAACATGTATATATCTGAATAGAAAATTATAGTAGGATTATTCCAATGTTATAATCCCTATAGTTACTGTCGTGTTATGCCATATATATAAATAGAAAGGTTGGCTAAGGCACAGCCTAAGACATTCTATTATTCTCAACCATGTACAACGGTATTCTCCTGAGAGAAAAGATGTTGTTCACTTTTATCTTGCACTGTTTATTACATACAAGATCACAACGGGTAATGTGCGTCGGTATTTTCCCGAGAGCTAAGGTACTATTCACTTCTCACTTGCATTGTTTATTATTATTCAGTGCATACAAGATCATCGACAAATTAAAAAATAGTTGATGATAGTTGGCGGGTTTCTGCAAATTTTCAATTAAATTGAAAATTTTAATTAGACGTTACAGACTGCAACATAGACAAAAAAAATTAAAATATTAGTTTTTCATTTTCTGATGGTAAAGACATCAATAATGATTCGCGTGTTTTATGAAAATATTTGATTAAATTGAATTTTTCAATTAGACTTTACAGGCGGATACACCGGTAAATAAATTAAAAATATTAATATTTAATTGGTCGTTAGAAATATCGTTGTTAAAAAAGATCCAAATTAAAAACACATTTCTCTTCTTTATCTCTTCTTGTGTGACATCTCTCCTCCTCCCAAATCTTCATCTTTCTTTCTTTTCTCTCTCTTCTTCTCTCCTCCACCTATTCTCCTCTCTTCTCTTCTCTTCTCCTCCACGTGCGTGTATGTCTTCTCCTATCTTTTCCCTCTCTTCTTCTCTTGTTATTTAACATAATTTTTATTTTTTTTCTCTTCTCAGGCTCAGGAAAACTCACAACGACATTAAGGTAATATTATTCTTTTTCCTTCTCTTTTTTGTGTTTTTTTTCATCATTTATATTTTTCTACTCTTAATAATTGTATGAATGTTGTTGAAATTTTTAAAAAAATTTAAATTTTCTTTTCTTTATTGATTGTATGAATGTTGTTGGAATTTTTTTAATTTTTAATTTTATTTTTCTATTATTTAATGATTGTATAAATGGAGACGAGATCACAGATGAGTGATACATGTGTTCCATCTTATTCGTTCCACAGTCCTAGCGAAGACCCCCTTTCTCCCCCTCCTCCAACGCCTCTATTCTAGATTAATTTTATTTGAACTTATAAATGTTTAAATTTATAACAAATATTTGATTTTTATATTACTTTAATTTATTTTCTTTTTGTGTTTAATAGTTTTTTAAAAAAAAATATTTTTAAATTATTATTACCAGGGTTACCGACGGTTTAAGTCCGTCAGTATATTCCAAAGAATTGGAAAAGGATTATTGCAAATGTCACTACTATTATTTATTAACTGACAAAATAACAGATGGTTTATTTGACAGTTATATGTCAAATTCATCGAAAAAAATACTGCCAGACAGAAAACTCATCGATGGAATGACATTTGGATTTTACATCGGTGATATATATGTTATATTCATCAATGGAAATCCTAATGGAATGAAGCTGATAGAATTTTTTTGACGGATGATTTTCATCTGTGAGCAAGTCAGGAAAATTCATGCCAACAAACTGTGAGTTTAAATATTACAAAAAATTCTATCAATCAATCTAAATCTAAAAATTTTGATAGTGAGATAGTGCTCTCATCAACAAGCGCACCAAAGTTGAAAACTATTGGCATTTGCTATTAACACGTTTTGTTCAAGAAAAAATGTGGAAGAAAAAAAAGAGGATATGTTTCTTGGCAAAGCCACTCTAGTAATTAGCAAAGATAATTCAGAATCGCAGATCCCCGATAACCAAAAAAGTTAAATATACTTGCACTCTTACATAGACTTATTAAAGCATGGCATCAAAGGAAGTGATGATCTGTGCATATGGAACTGAAATTCAATCTGTGCAGCAGTAGAAGACTTTTTAGTATATCAACCATGCAGATGGCATAATATTCTGCTAGCAGTGATGCAAGGATGGTGTGCTTTCATACACCAGAACAGGCTCCAAGGTTTTAAAATATAAATCAGAATTCGAACACGGTTTTTAAGCACAGATCTATTTATATTCAATGATGGAAAGTGTCTATGATATTGTGAGAAAATAAATTTAATTTCCCTTGCAACACTAATTAATTAACAGCCAGTAGTCGCACACTTAATTTCCCTTGCAACACTAATTAATTAGTTATATTTTACAGAAAACCTATCTAAATATAAATAATTAATTGGTTCACATGTCTTCTAAGTAACTTGCGGTTTTAGCGTTTTCTTCTCAACAATATACAATTTTATCTTGGATTTTGAAGAAGAATCTATATAGAGATGTATAATGGAGTAAAATCATCAGGTTGTTATAGTAGATTGTTAGTGGAGTAAACTGTAGACTGTACCTTAGAAATGGATGAATGCTAACACACTAGTACTAATAATTTACTGGTTATTTCAAAGTTAAGTTCTTCAAATCTCTCATAGTCTGCATCAATAGTTTATCCTTGCACTACAAGATTTAACAGTTTTACCGACAGAAGTTTTTCGTCGGTGTAAGACACATATTCCGTCAGTAATTAATTTACCAACGAAATCACCAACGGAAATGCTCCATTGGTGAATCTTTCATCGGTAATTTTTTGTATGTCGGTAAATCCGTTAGTAATAAAAAATATTATTACCGACAGATTTACTGACGGAACAGACGCATCGGTAATAATATTTTTTATTACAAACGGATTTACCAACAGAATTTCCGTCGGTAAATATTTAAAAACATTTTTAAAAAATTCATTTTATAAAATTATAAAATAATTAAATTAACATAAATCGACACTCTATAATAAATACTCAAAATGCTTGAAAAAAAAGAATAAGAAAATCAACTCAAACAAATTTGCAACAAATAAATAAAACGAAAAAATAAATTCAACTAAAAAAATTCATGTGAAAAAAATGAAGTTGCAATTGCTAAAAATTTAAAAAATCTAAAAATAAATCAACTAAAAATTGATCTCATATGAAAAAAAATCTCATAACAACATTTATACAATTATTAAGAACAAAAACAATTAAAAATAAAATAAAATCATGAAAAAAGAAGAAAAAAGAAAAATCTTACTTTAATGTAGTTGCAAGTGAAGCTAAGGAGAGAAAAAACTTTTGTAAAGCATATTAATTTTTTAAAAAAAACTAAGAGGATAAAAGAAGAAAGAAGAAGAAGACATACTCGAGCATAGAGGAAAAGAGAAGGAGATGAGGAGAGAAAAGAAGAGAAAGAAATAGATATTGATGTTTTTTACATATAGTGAAGAAGAAATAGAAGAAGAAGAAGAATAAGAAATGAGTCTTTCTCTTGTAAAATAATGGGATTCAGGTTTTTTATTGGGGTGCGTTAGCGACGGATTTACCGATGGATAATTGAATATTAATATTTTTTAATTATTCTGTCAATAATTCCATCAATAATATTTAATTTAAATTTTCAATTTCGTAAAAAGTTTTCAGAAACCACCAACAATTACCGATGATTTTTCAATCCGTCGGTGATTCCATCTGTAATATTTAAATGAAAATTTTAAATTAATTGAATTTTTTTAGAAAACCACCAAATAACACCAATGACTTTTCAATCCGTCGGTGATTTTGTCCGTAAAGAACAACAATTAACAGTGCAATTAGAAAGTGAACAGTTCTGGAGCGCTCTAGAAAATACCGAAGGAATTTTCCATCGGTGATTCCTTTTGTAATTGACATGATGAATAGTGTTCATAGTTTACCAATGAATTTACCGACGGAATAAATTCCGTCAGTAATTCTGTTGGTAAAAATGACACGTCATCATTTTTTTTTGCTTTGTTTTAATTTTTTTCCCCACGATTATTCCCTTGGTATATACCAAGGGAATATTTCCGTCAATAAAATCCCTTGGAAATTTACTGACGGAAATATTCCCTCAGTATTTCCATTTGTATTTATCGATTTTCTGGTAGTGTTGTATATTTTGCATTTCATGAATATTCTATTGTGGCATTAGTATCTTTTCATCTTACACCTAACTTCCCTAATCCCTTTTACTTGAATAGATTATAAATTATAATGGAAAATCAAGGAAGTAAGAAAGGAAAAACTATGTTTGCATTCTTTAAACCAAACGAACAAACATCAACCAGTAAAGGACATTCTCCATCCAATGTTGATGTCTCAAATCGTAGTGAACAACCCCTTTTCAAATCTCAAAGAGTTGAAATTCATGTTAATACTCTTGAACGAGATCCTGGGTTATGAATTCCAGTGTGGAAACATCTTATCAATCAACTTAGAAGAGCATATATCGAAATGGGTTCATATCAACCTAAGTTAGCAGAGCATCCAAGGATTGAATCAGGGAGACAGTATCGTCGATTTCAATACACTTGGTTTGATCAATTTCCTTGGCTAGAGTACTCTCCATCAAAGGACGCAATGTTTTGTTTTCCATGCTTTATCTTTGAAAACAAAGTGCCTCGTCATCTCACATTCACTACCGAAGGCTTTAGAAGTTGGAAGAGGGTTAATGATGGGGTTAGATATGTACTTTTGATGCATGTGGGAAGTCCCACTTCACCATATAATTGCTGTGAAATCTGCTGAAGATTTAATAAAAGTAAGTAGACATATTGATAAAGTGTTGACTGCACAAACTATTGAAGAAGTTCAGAAAAATCAATTGAGACTTACAGCAACAATTGAAAGTATTCGATGGCTTAGCTTACAAGCATGTGCATTTAGAGGTCATGATGAATCTTCAGCTTCTAATAATTAAGGCAATTTTTTGGAGATGATAAGACTTATAGGGAGATTGAATGTTGACATTGATGATGTTGTCTTAGAAAAAGCTCCGAAAAATGCAAAGTATACCTCGCCGACTATTCAAAAAGAGATTTTGCATATTCTCGCAAACAAAATAAGGAAAAAGATTTGTGAAGAAGTTAGAGATGCAAAGTTTTGTATTTTGGTTGACAAAGCCAAAGATGCATCAAATAAAGAACAAATAGCTATTGTTTTGAGATTTGTTGACCTTCAGGGTTTTGTATGAAAGCGTTTTATTTTTTTAATAAAGATGCATCAAATAAAGAATAAATTTTATTTTTTTTATATTTTGTGTTATGTATTTGAATTAAAACTTTATTGTTAACTTGATAAATTTATATCATAACCCAGGATAGGAAAAATTCCTACCTCTGCCCCCGCACAGTCGTCCACAGTACCAACACCCCACCACCGATGGCCTCCACTAAAAGAGAAACCCAAAGCACACGTTCCTTTCTATAATATTCAAGATCACCAAGTGAGAGGTACTGGGAATTTAAGAAACAATTCAGAAACCGTGTCTCGTTACCTTTACAATTAATGCACCTTGTCTTGTTACCTTTCAAATGCCTATATATAGGGTTACCACTTCAAGCATTTCCAGTCAACAAAACATACTGGTTTCTCATATAGCGAGTGACACGCATAAACATACAGATACATTGAGCCGTGAGAGTATAATCTGGAAATGGCAAGTCCAAGAGTGTTAGAGACTGCTTTCCTGGTCTTGCTTATTGTAGACCTCACCCTTGCTGCTAGGACACTGCAGGCAATCAGTGGAGGTGGAGGTGGAGGGCAGGGAGGAGGTGGTGGTGGTGGTTCTGGATCAAGAATTGGGTCAGGTTATGGTTCTGGGTCTGGATCCGGGAGCGGTGAAGGATATGGTGCTGGTGGTCATGGAGGAGGTGGAGGTGGAGGCAGTGGCGGAGGTGGAGGTGGTGGAGGTGGTGGAGGCAATGAGTCAGGGTCTGGCTATGGGTCTGGTAGCGGCTCAGGCTATGGTTCTGGTAGTGGGATAGGCGGTGGTGAAGGTGGTGGTGGCGGTGGTGGAGGTGGTGGTGGTGGCAGTCAAGGCTCTGGATCTGGAAGTGGGTCAGGCTATGGAAGTGGAAGCGGAAGTGGAGGGGGGGGAGGAGGAGGAGGAGGAGATGGTGGTGGTGGTGGGGGTAGGGGTTGAGGATCCCGCTCTGGCTCAGGTTATGGTAGCGGGTCTGGTTATGGGGAGGGATATGGAGGAGGGAAAGGTAATTAAAAGCTTGCCATGATGAACACAGAGGTTACCGTTTCTTTTGTATTCTGAAATAAAATTATGGGAGCGCACTCATGCAAGCATGTAGTATGTTGGCGAGCAATTACAACTGACTGTGCATGCATGTCTATCTATAAATCTCTTAATAAAATCACTTTTTAGAGTACAATTTACTCTAAAAGTATATTTTATAGATAATCTCTCCGCAAACCTTTGTAAAAAGTGAACATATCATTTCCATGTAAACAGGATTTCATCACAAAAAAGAACTTCAAATAAAATTAAAAGAAATGAGCTTGAACTTTTGAAAATCGAAAAATTCTCCCAAGACTTGCAGTACTGTGTTGACTTTGCATGCAGTAGAAGGATCATGTCACCAGTGAAAATAACTTACGACTGCCAAAAAGAATACCTGGTCAGTGGAGTTCAGTCATTTTCGGTATTGAAAACTACTTACCTCTCTCTACCAAAATGTAACGCGGAGTTTTTGATCCCTCACCAATGGCGGCCAAAAGGCCCTTAGAAGCCGCAAAGTGAATTTCATATCCAAAGGACCACCAGTAGGTCCGCTCAACAAATATTCTGAAAATATATAATTTCAAGAAAACTATATATTGGCATTAATTTGCTATTAAAATTATGGGAGAAAAAAAGAGAGAGAGGACATAACTACTCTAGTAATTAGTAAAGATAATTATTCAGAATAGCAGATCCCCAATAACCAAAAAAGTTAAATGAACTTATTGCACTCTTACGTAGACTTATTAAAGTATGAAATCAAAGTATGAAATCAAATTAAGGAAATGTTGATGCTTATCTTTATCATCTCGGAAGCTCTCATGGCACCTTCATTAACAATTCTTGGTATTGATAAGGGTTCTCAGAGTTAGAAGTGAAGAGAGAATGCTAGACCCAAAATCTGAGGCTGATGCTAACAACATTTTGAGGGCTATAATTCCTGCCTGTGACCCAGCTAGAGCAGGTAAAGATCAAAACAAAAATGATTTTCCTTCTCTTGTTATTCATGTCTGCTAGTCACTTTGTTTTCCCAACTTTGATTGTTTTGTGTGTTCTAGTCTTTTGAGCGTAGGCCAAAGATGAGATTCCTCAACATGTGGAGTGATTTCATGTTTAAAGAAAAAATATTATTAGAACTCATTCTGACAACGTTTGTTCTTTGATTTGTTTTCTTATTATAAATCTCACATTGTTCTTCATAAAAAATCAACTAATAACCTTTTCTCATCATTTGTTCTATACTCAAAAGCTTTCCAGGATGGTATCATGAGCAGAAATCCGAGTTCATTTGAACCTCTAATTAAACCTGCAAAATCGAGCCAAAATTCTATTTGTAGCAGGATTCTCTGTTTTCACACTACATATTCAAATTGACATATCTTGAGTCTCAGATATCAAAATCATGCGATTCAAAAGCCCAAAATCATCTACACATTCACAAATACAACTTTTATAATGATGTCAAGTCAGATAAAATCGTTTTGAAGGAAAAAATCTGGGCACAAGTTAAAGGACAAGATTGGTCTCCTGGTCTGATGAGGAAACTAGTGTTGACGAGCATTCCAATATAGCTGAGAGTCTGACATAAAAATGATGGGCCTTAGAATGTAAGAAAGGTGCAAATCAAGGCTCTAACATTCTATGAATGACAGAATATAGCTGGAATGACCGGATAGTGCAAGAAACCAAGTCTAAGTCTAAGTTGCAGTAGAGTATAAATTACAAAAAAATTGTGACAACAGCATAATCAGTTTTCAAAATAAATTTTGAGGGATTTAACCAACCTTAATAGATAGATTAAGAAAAAGAATTAAGTAATATTAAGGACTTCTAATTAGGATAAGAATTCTAACAAAAGATAGTAGTTAAGGGAGGGAATAAAAGAAGCAAATCACGACATAAACAAATCTCTTTTTCTTCTCTACAGCGTTCTTTTCTCTCTGTTTTTTTTTAATTTTCCAGCATTTATGAACTAAACTTTGGCTTTCGGTTCAAGGGAAATAGACACCATCTCAATTATTAAGTTGTAAGAAGTAACGTTATCATTGTAATTCTTCACACTACAACATTTAATAGTTTTACTGACAGAACTATTCCGTCGGTGTAAGATTACCACTTCGTCAGTAAAATCTTTACTGATTAATTTCCTGATAGAAAACGTCCGTCGACATAGTATTCATCGATAATTCCAAGTTTTGTCACTAATTATGTTGGTAAAAAATAAATAAATAACTGATGATTTTACAGATGAAAAATACGCGCAAAAAAAATAAAACAATTCCAGCTGGAAATATACCGACAGAATAATTATGTATGTATTTCCAGTGGTAAATCACTGACGAAATAGTTCTGTCGGTGAGCATGGCATATGCAGTAAATATTTTGCAACTCTCGGTAAATTACCGACGGAATATGTCTATTGGTATACACGTCGGTGATGGTGGCATATGTAGTAAATATTTTTCAACTCTCTGTAAAATACTGACAGACTATGTCCATCTAGAAATCCATTGGTTGTGATTTAAAAAAAAATATTTAGAATAAATAAAATAAAATTATATAAATTAATAGTAAAAAAACCAATCATGCAAATAAAATTGTATGAAACATCAAAAATAGATTGGGTTGTAAAAAAACCAATAATGGCGGAGCTGGAGTAGGAGATTGGTCGTTCCTGGGACCAAACGGCCAAAAAGAGGGGCACACATGTATCACCCATATGTGATCTCATGTCCATGACCATTTGGCGGACTTGTTCATAATCCGCCGAGAGTCGCTCGTATTTTTCGGTGAGATGAGCCATGTGTTGCTGCAAGACCACGAACTCCTTAGATTGGGTGCATGATACTGATTGAGAGCTCCCAACGGTTGAGATACTACAGGCCGCCTGCAAGTTCTCGATCATAATGTTGGAGAGCCCGTACACTCGATTTTTATCGGGTCCACCAGACGATCCTACCTCCATCCACAAATCCGGATCGAAATCCAAATGGGTCGAAGGATCGTCCTGATATCTCTCCCTCAACTGGCTATTATTGGTCTCCTGAAAATTAAAAAAGAAATCATCATATTCAATTCAAGAAAATAATAACTTACGAAATAAAATAGTTGAATGAACATACCACGAAGTATTGAGCGCGGTTGTTAATGAATTGTTTCACACCTTTGTGGTGGTCTTCACTCTGCACGTGCATCTCTACAAACAGCTTCATTGGGCTAGACTCGCGTCCAAGAGACGTAGCCTGTAAGAAAAAAATGTTGCAAGTTAAATATATTTACAATTAACAACAAATTAATTAACAATATATTTAATTTAAATTAATCATACCATCCGTTTCGCATGTTCAACAAACCGAACCGAGTTGTCGGTGTGCGTGGTCACAGAAACATGAATTTTCCAGTTTTGGTTGTCGGCACCGATTGGCTTTTTTTGTGATTGATACCAAAAATCACATAACCTAGTTCCATAGTGACAAATTAGATTTCAAAACATAAATTTGAAAAAATATATATTGTATTCTTTTCGATGTTACCTAGTTGCCGCGTGATTTTCCCATACCCTCCTCGCAACATTGTCACATGCGCTATCCCACTCGAATTTGTGTTGTGTATAAATAATTTATTTTAAATAAAAATACTAATTTATTTACAATTATAATGATAATTTATTAAAAATAAGTTGGAAATTAGAAATTAACACCAACTTGAAATCTTCAAAACCATGCATCAATATAAGGTCTCCAATCAGGATGTCTTGAAACCTGACTCCATTGAAATAATGGAATCTCCATTGACGATTTGAACGTCGATGTTATTACTAGGGCGACCTCAATATTTGTGAACTTAAAAATAAATTAAATTAATGAAATATTAATTAGTTGTTCATAAATTATGTTATAATTAAAAAAAAACTAAAATCGAAACAAACTTACATTGAAAGGTCGTCCTTCCAATGTGCATGGTACTTGCAGGTGAATCGATTCCGTTGTAAAGGCACACCACCTCTGCGCTGTGAAACCGCGCTGGAAGAGGCAATATCATGAGTCGGTACAGGTGCCTCTTCTTAATCGGCACCTAAGGACAAGTCATCCTCGCTGCTAAAAGAATTAGCTGCAACCATATGCTCACGATGTGCTATTGATTTCATTCTACGCATCTACACAAATTTATACAAATAATTACATAATTAAATTCAATTATTAAAAAAAAATCGCCAGTACCTCTCAAATACTGGAGACTACCCAAAGTTTTCAAACCTGCAAATATTGACAATAGCCACAAACAAATTGACTCCATTGAAAAATCTTATATATAACCTAACATCTATACAAATTTAACAATAAAATAAGGAAAAAAATAACATTTAATTTTATATATTCAAGTAACATCTATATAAATTCATCAATAACAATTAAAATTAATGGAAATAATTAAACACATATCATGCAATAATAGAGTAAAATTGAGATAAAATAATTAAATTTAATCCTATAAATTCAAATACCATATACAAGGTAAACTCAACAATAACATTAAATTTGATCCTATGTATTCAACTACCATTTACAAGGTAAATTCAACAATAACAATTAAAATTCAACAAAGTATTCAATTATTATGGCAATACAAATAATAAAATATATTGAACAAATTAAAAAAGAAAACTATAGACTTTAGGAATGAAAAATGCTTACCTTAATTGTGTGTTTATTTCAAGACTTTATCTACATACAATACAAAAAAAAAACACAACAAAAATATATTATTAATAAAACAAAGAAAAAATGAGAAAAATAAAATCATTAAGCATATTAAATGAAAATACATACCTTTTAATTTGTTGAAGATTACAAGAAAATAACTTCAATTTTCACAATAGATGAGAGAAAAAAAAAAGATGAGATGAAATGTAAGGGGAGAGAAATGAACTGAAAGGATAGTTGCTGGGATTTATATTGCAGTTTTAACGATGACACATCGACAGACTATTTAAATAATATTATTTTTAATTATTTCTTCAGTGAATTTTCAAAAGTCCGTCAGTCAATTTTGAATTTTGCACTAAAATTTTTAAATGACCCTCCAGAATTTTCACAGTCTGTCGTTATATACACGCGGTCAGAGATGCATTAATACTTGTGCTTTAGAATTTGCAGAGTCCGTCGATAATTGTGAACTGCACCGACATAGAACACAACAGTCCCACCCTTTGAAGAATGTTGATGGACTGTATCCGTCTGTAGAGACAACGATGATTATGGCATGTGTAGTAAATATTTTGCAACTCTCAATAAAATACCAACGGATTGTATCCGACAGTAGAAATGTTGGTGATTGTGCACTCTACATGACAAATTATGTTTGTATTGCCTGTTTATCCTCCTGTAAACACTTAAATTACAAATTGCCCACACATAACAATAACCACAGTGAACATTATAAAATAAATATTTCGTGTTACAAAATATCATCCATAATATTACATTATAAAAAAATGCTTTACACTTTCGTGTTTTGGTTAGTCAGAATTTTCTTCTTTATCAATTGAATCGTCATCGGCTCCATCATAATCTTCAATGTGGATATCATCATCATCATCATCATCTTCATCGACATTTGCTTATCCGCTAGAGCCCAGAACAACATTCAACTCCTCTGTATCAACATCAACAAGACTATCATCAAAAACATGAAAATTTGAATTTTATTCTAAGTCAATCGAAAGAGCAACTCAATATGGTTCAACAAACTCACTAACTTGAAAGACTTCATATCGCACACTTGTGTCTTCGTTCTCATCTTGAATAACCTCTACACGACCCATGGGTTTCATTTTTAAAATGGGTAACCAATCAACTCTTGATCAATCCTTTCTAAAGGAAGGGGTGTATGTGTAATAAACTTGTTAACATTGCTTTGCGAAAACAAAAATATCGTTTACGTTGCGAAGTCTAGCTTTTAAGTTGATTTCGACCAGACCATAGTGAGGACCTACTCTGATTCCTATGTCAGTGGTGTCATACCAATAGCATTTGAATAAGAGCAGTTGACAATTGAATCCAATTTTCCCATTATTTTCGTATCCATAATAGTGCAAAAAGAGGGCCCAAATCCAAGTTGGATTTCACCGTGGCGGCTTGCTCAAAATTATAATAAGCTTTTTTTATTCAATCGGCGAGCTTGAAGGAGTTAATTCAATGAAATATTTTTTTAGAAACATTAAAATTAATGAAAAAAAATTCATTTTTTTTCATTTTTTCAATTTCAACATTCCATTCATCTTCTCAACAATATAAGACCTCACATATCGAAACCTCAACATGCGCCTTGTTCTTAATCTTTTTCTTAAGATTTAACAAGTTCGTACATGGAATTAATCAAATATTTTTAATTAAGAAAAACAATGAAAATACTTTTATATATGAATTACATTGCAACTATAATATCTAACCATTCGAATGGATACATCCTCTATATTAGACAAGTCCTCCAACTTT
Organism: Populus nigra; assembly: GCF_951802175.1. Classification (NCBI taxonomy): domain Eukaryota; kingdom Viridiplantae; phylum Streptophyta; class Magnoliopsida; order Malpighiales; family Salicaceae; genus Populus; species Populus nigra. The sequence continues at coordinate 29,326,280 of NC_084852.1, read as the reverse complement.
TGCCTCAAACGGTAAATGTATGGGTAGATGCTCTATTGAGTCAAAAAATGATGAAGGGAATATCATCTCAAGTTTGCATATTGTCTCAATGATATTTGTTTCAAGCCTCTCAATGTGATCAACATTTAACTTGGTGGAGCATATATCTCTAAAGAAATAGCTGATCTCCGTGAGTGCATCTCATATCCCTTTTAACAACAAATCATGACAAGCTAATGGAATGAGTGTTTGCATAAACATGTGGCAGTCATGACTCTTCATTCCATACAATCTGCATTCCTCCATATTAACCCACCTTGATATATTCGAGCCATGTCCATCGGGAAAACGAAGACTCTTAAGCCATTTGTAGACTAGTAGTTGTGTATTTTTCTCTAACACGAATCTTGCTCTAGGTTTTGTGACCCATGACCCATCAAAAACCAACTCCATATTTTTACAATTACAGAACAATGTTATATCCAATCTAGCCTTGATGTTGTCCTTTGTCTTCCCCTTCACATCGATGATGGTGTTGAAAATGTTCTCAAACACGTTCTTTTCTATGTGCATGACATCAAAGTTATGGCGGAGGAGATTAGTCTTCCAATAAGGAAGCTCCTAGAAAATACTTCGCCTTACCCAGTTATGGGTCAAACTAAAACTAGAAAACTTCTACTTACCAGATTGAAAACCAAACATAATGTCATCGCACTCTGATACAACTTTATGCAATTCTTCACCAGAAAGACGTGAGGGTGCAACATCCTTTTCAACTCTGCCAACAAAGAAATCCTTTCTATTCTTTCTGTATATGTGATTCGTTGGCAAGAAATGATGATGGTAGTAAAAAAAAAATCTTTACCTCCATTTGTTAGCGTGAATGTCTTGTTGTTTTCCATGTAGTATGGAAATGCTAATTTTCCATACGTGCTCCAACCAAAAACCATTCCATAAGCTGAAAAATCATTGACAGTCCACATCAATGCCACCCTCATAACAAAATTTTGTTTCCTCAATATATCATAAGTCAAAGCTCTGGATGACCACAACTACGTCAACTCATCTATCAACGATCCAAGACAAACATTTATATTTCAGTCCGGAGTGCTCAGACCGAGTATGATCATACATAAAAACATGAACTCCGGCCTCATACATATACCGGTGGCAAGTTATAAACCGTGAGTATGACCGGCCAACAAGAATAAGGAGGAGCAAATGACCCAAATGGGTTGAATCCGTCTATACACAACCCAAGATGCATGTTCTATTATTTAGCTGAAAAGTGAGGATGCACACTGTTAAAGTGTTTCCATGCTTCGCCGTCAGAAAGATACACCATCACTCCATCAATCGCATCATATGATTGGTGTCATGTCATGTGCTTAGCAGTCCTTGGTGATGTGAATAACCTCTGCAATCTAGGTGTGATTAGGAAGTATCTATGTTTTTTATATGCCACGAGAGTCTTTCCCTTGCCAGTTCTAGGTTTGTAACGGGAATGCCCACATGTCATGCACTCGGTCAGCTCAGCATTTTCAAGGTAGTATAACATGCAGAAGTTAGGGCACATGTCAATATTCTAGTATCCTAAACTGAGGGGTTTCATCATAGACTTTGCAGCATTGAAGTTCTTTTTCAGCCTGTTCCCTTAAGGTAAAATGCTTCTCGCTCATTCAATAATTTTGTCATAACCACCTTCACTCAACTCATGATCTGACTTGATGGTGAACAGCTGTGCTACAACCGATAATTTATTATGCTTCGTGCAACTCACATAATGGTTTGTCAAAATCTTCTTAACAGATCAAAAAACCTTGTTGCGTCTACATTAGGTTCTTCTTCTATGATTGGACATTGACTGACATTACCTTGATTCATTCTCATTGCATCCATAATCATATTCTTGTAAGGATTGTTATTGTCATTTGCAACTCCATGCACGTTGCTAGCACTAGAAGTTGACCCAACCACCCTTTCTACCATACTCTCATTACGAACAAATAGTTCTCCATGTGCATACCAACACAGGTAATCCTCCATGAACCTTTTATGTAGAAGATGCATCATTACAACATCTGGATGGAGATACTTTTTATTTTTACACTTCCTGCTTGGACACTTAGTACTGCCTCTAGTAAAATTTCTGGGAATAGATATTGTGAAATTAATAAAACCCTGAACCCTATTACAATAATCCATCCTCCGTAATCCTTGGGGTGAATCTCGAACCTCTATAAAATCGAGTGAATAAATTTGCAAAAATATTAGTTTACCTCAAGATTATCCAACAAATAATTAAAACTTCTCATAAATATTCATTATCAATTATCAACGTTCATATGAATTTATACATATAAATTTACTGAAATTACAACTCCGTAATAGCATTGATAAAAGTTAAAACGGACTCGTTAAACAAGCTAATAATTATTTCATCACAACACATCTAATTCAGTAACTCAACAAAATTTCAATAATTTACAAACAAATACAATTTTATAAAATCTAAAACAAACCATAAGTAAACAATTATAAATTCATATTACACGTTTGTTTGAGAAATAACAATAAAACATGTACATGCACTAACAAAATACATATACTAAAAAAAAAATTGACATTTAAATGTTAAAATTAAAAAAGATAAATTTACTTACAAAAAATGATAAAATCCATAATAAATCAGAACATAGATGTTGTGACCATAAAAGTTAAAGAAAGATGACTTGTGTTAAGAAGAGGGGGATATTTTAAGGGGAGTGGTTGTTTGTAGTTGGGGAGGGGAGAGTTAGGATGGGAAAGAAAAAGGAGAAATAGGGGAGGAGAGGGTCGGCACAATGGTGATATATTAACTTTTACCGATAGGATCACCGATGAAATACTTCAATCGGAGCTTCCATCAGTAATTCTGAAGATGAATTGGTCACGTCACTGTACGGAGATCCCGATTTGAATCTCTCGATCATTCCATCAGTAAAATCACCTGCAAAAACTTTCACGTCATCGAACTACTTTTTTAAAACAATTCTAGACTTTGCTCCTAAAGCTATTGCCGAGTAAATTAAAATTGCTTTTCAATATTAAATTCGCTTGATAGTAAGAAATTGATTAGAAAGATTTATCTAATTAATTTACTCATAATCTCATCAAATATGATACTGGTAGGGAATGCAGAATTGTCTTGGTGGATAATAATAGGTGGTGTTTGGTTATTTTGTGGAACGGGAACAATAGGGTTAGGATTCGCCATGTATTATCTATAAGTTTCAGAGAGAGAAAAAGTGAGGGTGAAATTTGTTTTTGGGTAGTTCTACAACCCTTGCTCTAATACCATGTAGAAAAACAATGGTGTCTACAAACTTAATTTTTCGTATGTTATTCTTCTCCTTTTTAGAGGAAATATAGAGGCAGAATTTAAAATAGGCAACAATCTTATTCTAAGAAACATAAATAATACTATATAAGATTTGATATGATTCCTATAATTAATCAAATTCATATACTTACTATCTATACAAGATTTGATATGATTCCTATAATTGATCAGATTATAGAATCAACTTCTATATTTATAATAGACAACTCATCATGCCAACGATGATGGTTGGCAGGTTTCTGAAAATTCTCAATTAAATTCAAAATTTCAATTAGACGTTACAGACAAAAACACCGATAGAAAAATTAAAATGTTAATTTCTTAATTTCTGATGGTAAAGAAATTGTTAATGCTTGGCGTGTTATGAAAATATTTGATTAAATTGAAGTTTTCAATTAGACTTTACAAACAAATACACCAACAAAAAAATTAAAAATATTAATATTTAATTGGTCGTTATAAACATCATTGGTAAAAAAGATCCAAATTAAAAGCACACTTCTCTTCTTATCTCTTCCTCTACAACTTCTTCTCTCCTCCTCTCAAATCTTCATCTTTCTTTCTTTTCTCTCTCTCTCCTTCTCTCCCCCATCTATTCTCTTCTCTTCTCCTCCACACGCAAGTATGTCTTCTCCTATCTTTTCCCTCTCTTCTTCTCTTGTTATTTAACATAATTTTCCTTTTTTTCTCTCTCTTTTCAGGCTAGGGAAAACTCACAATGACATTAAGGTAATATTATTCCTTTTCCTTCTCTTTTTTGTGTTTTTTTTTCATTTTTTATATTTTTTGCTCTTAATAATTGTATGAATGTTGTTGGAATTTTTAAAATTTTTAAATTTTTCTTTATTGATTGTATGAATGTTGTTGGAATTTTTTTAATTTTTAATTTTATTTTTCTATTCTTTAATGATTGTATAAATGGAAACGAGATCACAGATAAGTGATACATGTGCTCCATCTTATTCACCCCACGATCCCAACAAAGACCCGCCTTCTCCTCCTCTTCCAACACCTCTATTCTAGATTAATTTTATTTGAACTTATAAATATTTCAATTTGTAACAAATATTTGATTTTTATATTAATTCAATTTATTTTTTATTTGTGTTTAATAGTTTTTTAAAAAAATATTTTAAATTATTACTAATTGGGTTACCAATGGTCTAAATTCGTCAATATATTTTAAAGAATTGGAAAAGAATTATTGCAAATATCACTGCTATTATTTGTTGAATGAAAGAATAATAGACGGTCTATTTCATAATTATAAGTCAAATTCACCGAAGGAAATACCGACGGATAAAAAAACTCATCGATGGAATGACATACGGATTTTCTATCGGTGAGTTGAAACAAGGTTTGTGATAATTGAGAGACTTAACCTAATGAGATAGCCACCTCTACTGTTTATATAATTAGGGAAGTACATGTTTTACGGTGTAGCATACCACACACAATAAGTCAATACATTAATAATACAATATTTCCTATTCTAACACATTCCATAAGACACTCCCTCGAGCTGAAGGTGGGTTATCCACATGAAGCTTGGAACGTAAAAGAGCAAATGTAGAGTAAGAGAATGGCTTAGTAAAAACATATGCTAATTGATCTTTGGAGGAGATGAAGCGAATTTGAATCTCTTTTTTGGCCACCCCATTATGAGCAAAGTGATAATCAACTATAACATGTTGTGTTCAAGCATAAAAAATTGGATTAGCAGACAGATATGTAGCACCCAAATTATTGCACCAGATAGTAGTAACAGAATTAGGGGAGAAGCACAAATATGTTAGAAGATAGCATAGCCAAAGAACCTCAACAATACCATTAGCCAATGCTTTATACTCTACTTCAGTGGAAGAGTGAGCAACAGTGCGTTGCTTTCCAGATTTCCATGAAACATGTATGGTACCAAGAAAAACAATATATCCACCAGTAGATTTTTTTTATCATCAACACTCCCCGCCCAATCGGCGTCAGTGAACCCATGAAGTTATAAAGAGGAGCCACAAGTAAGGTGGATGCCATAAGACAACGTACCTTTCAAGTAGCGTAAGATACATTTAGCAGCAGCCCAATGACTCTCAGTAGGAGCATGCATAAATTGATAGACTTTGTTGATAGCATATCAGATGTCTGGTTTAGTAAACATGAGATACTAAAGAGCACCAACAATTTGTCAAAAGCAATTGGGATTCGACAATAACACAATAGACAACAGATCAAGCTTGGAAACAGAAGCTGGTGTATCGACAGGTTTATAGGATGACATACCAGCATGGCAGAGAATATCAAGAGCATACTTATGTTGACTTAGCATGAGTCCCATACTAGTAGGAGTGACCTCAACTCCTAAAAAATAATGAGCATTTCCCAAGTCACGGAGCTTAAATTCTGAACTTAGTAAGGTAATAAGGCAATGATTTAAGGCAAAGTTGTTACCGGTAAGCAAGATGTCATTGACATAGACAAACAGATAGAAAATATCATGATTCCTCATCAGAACAAAGAGAGAGGTATCAACCTTGGAAGCCCGAAAACCATTAGTCTGAAGGAAGTCACTCAAGCAGGTGTACCAAGCCCAAGAGGCTTATTTTAGACCATACAGAGACTTGTGAAGAAGATATACATGATTTGGCATAGCAGAGTCTACAAAACCTGAGGGTTGTGCCATGTAAACAACCTCTCGAAGTGAACCATTGAGGAAGGCATTGTGGACATCAAGTTGTCAAATTTGCCATCTTTTGGACACGACAATAGTGAGAACTAACCGAATGGTAGTCGGTTTAACAACAGGACTGAAGGTTTCTAAGTAATCAATGCCTTCCTATTGAGTGAACCCACGTGCAACCAAACAAGCCTTATAGTGGTCAATAGCACCATCAACTCGGCGCTTTATTTTATACACCCATCGGCATCCAACCATATTCATGAAGGGATCAAAAGGTACCAAGTACCATTGGTATGTAAAGCTATAATTTCAGACTTCATGGTAGTATGCCAACACATAAAACAGTCAGCCTTCTTAAAAGTAAGAGGTTCGAGAGTGAAGGGTGATATTACCCGTGAAGCTGGAGGCTGTGAGGAAGAAGCGGCAATTGAAGTGATGTTGGCAGTCCTGTTATGTTTAGGACGCAGCACCATGGGGTGTTGTCATTGTGCTGGAGGAGCAGGGGTCTAAATAAGGGATGGTTGTCGTAGTAGAGTATAACTGGATAGTTCAACAAAGAGGTTCAGACCTAGTAAAGACACGGCAAATGATTTGGATGGAGAGGAAGAGTTGGATAATCGTGCTGGAGAGATAGTAGCTGGAGGAGACGCTAACATAGGCATCACCAACGTTGCAGACCTTGTACCTGCAAAATGATCAAATAGATATGGAAGCAGATAGTGATAAGGGGACAGTAGGGAGAGAGGAAGTGGGTGGTGGGGCTGATGGTGTGGTAGACGAAAAGACGGTGAGTGAGGGAAGGTGCTATATAGTGGTAGGCAGATGGGTATGCCTAGTGGGTGTAGGGAGATGGGCAGACTCGAGAAACATAACATGTATTCATTAAATCGAACATGACGGGAGATGTAAAGTGTTACGATGTCGCGGTCACACAAATTAATTACCCTAGCTTCAAACACAACACACAAGATAGTATAGAGCAATCAAGGGGTCGATCCCATGAGGAAGATTCAAGTCAAATTTTTATGCTAGATGATATGCAATTTGGGGGGGTTTGGACGTTATCTAGGCTAAAGCAAAAGAAAACAGAAAACTATCAAACAAAATTTAATAAAATCAGAAAATTATCAAGAGAACAAACCTTGGTTGCAAGCACACATCCACCTATAGAAATCAGAACTGATCATGGAAACGAAACATCAATTTATATTCTGAATATTTATCTCTTCTTAACATTGGTTAGTTAACGGATCCGTCGTATAACTAACCCGAACCATCAAACAACCACAGTGTCCGCATTAGTAATTTAATTCAATGTCAGCCTTAAGAACTAGATAAGTTGATTAATTAAGAACACATAACTCTCTGCTGTCTATGTTTGATTTGATTGAATGTTCTCCCTAAGATTAATAACATAAATCCGCCATAGTTATTAAACTCAGTTGCTTCACAAGTTCATATACCACAACTACGGTTTTGATATCAAACTTAGCAATAGATTATCTACAATAATAACTTAGAGTCCGCTCTAGCGATTAAAATAAACAATCATAGGAAAAATAAGCATAGGAGAACAAACATATTCATCATATAAACTGAAAAGAAAAGGTAAAATAAATCTCACAGTTCTTGAAATCCAAAGGTTTTCGTGTCCTTGCAACCAAGAAAACGAGTTTAGCCTTGCATGTTTATTAACCAACTAATAAAAAAGAAGGAGGAATGCATGATTTCCGGTTTCTTAGAGGAGGGGGGCGTTTTTCTCCTCTTGGCTGGCTGCCCCCCTTCTCTTCTCTCATTCTTTTTATATCCTAGGAAACCCTAGTCTCTATTTTACAAAATAGTCCTCCCTTAAGTAGACAGTTTACATTTAAGTACTTCAATAACTATTTTTCTAAAAAGGGAGAAATAGCCGTGCATAAAATCTTCAAGATTTGACTTAGAGGACCTAAATTGATGAAATAAAAACTTGGATGTCGGTTTAGATGCTTCGAAACATAATTTGGACCCGTTTCTTCACGAAACCTATTTGCTGGTAGAATTCAGTTGTCATTTTTGAAAAATCATATCTCCCTCATGTGAAATATTTTATGGCCAATGTGAAGCGTTGATAGGTCTTTGAGTCAGGAATCCAAAAAAATTGAGTTTGCATCAATTGGACTTCTGCAGCTCCAGATATTCAAGTCGGAATGACCAAAGGTCAACACTGGCAGATTGCAAGATTTGACTTTGAAGGCTGCAATGTCCATGGTCTTCCTTATTTATTTTCTTGCCTTAGATTTTCAGAAAGGTATAGATGTTAGCTTTTTAATGCCACTGGAATCACTTCATTTCGACCTCTAGAGCTCACGCTCTGCACAAAATATCAACTGAAGATCAAATCTGTCAATTACCTCCAATTTACTTCTTTTTGCATCTTTCATCCAAAAGTGCCTTCAAAACATAAAACAAAGAATATCAAGGCATTTTATATATAAAAAATAGGCAAAACACTAGTTAAATGTGGGTGAAAATATTGAATAATATGGTTGCATCATAGAGACGCATAGACAATAAGTCAAGACAACAATACCCTAGATGAGATGAACTATAGCCTAAGAACACACATGGAGTAGAGCGATAAACCAACTTATGAGCATTATAAGGTCGAAGGAAGGGTAAACATAGACATCCGAAAGTATGTAAAAAATCATAATTAGGTGGTTGACGAAGCAAACATTCAAAGGAGATTTGTTGCGCAAAACCGATATGGGCATATGATTAATAGGGTAAACAGAGGTTTCAAAAGCATACGTCCAAAATGTTAAAGGTGCCTTACACTGACCAAGAAGGGTAAGACCAATTTCAACAATGTGACGATGACGACGCTTAACAGTACCAATCTGTTCATGCGTCTGTGGGCATATAAGGAGATGATGAATACCAATGGTTTTAAAAAATGAATTTAATTTACGATATTCATCACCCCAGTCAGTTTGAACAGATTTAATTTTTTGAGAGAATTGTCGTTCAACGAAGACTTGAAATTGATGAAACGCATTGAAGACATCATGTTTGAGGACAAAAGGATAAAACCAGATAAATTTCATATGCGCATCCATAAAAATAACAAAATAACAAAAACAATCTGAAGATAACATAGGAGCAGGGCCCCACACATCACTAAAAACAAGTTTAAGAGGAGCAGATGTTTGATGACTCGTAGGGCCTAAAGACAGATGAGATGATTTTCTTAACGGACACGCTTGACATTGAAAATTTAAAGGATGAGAAGTACAGACAACCTTTTTATTTGACGCTAAGAGACTTAGAACACAAGAGCTGGGATGATCGAGGCGATGATGCCAAACATCGACAGAGTTGGACAGAAAAGCCTGGGGAAGACACGTGGCAAAGAAATCGGTAAGGATATAGAGGCCATCTTTAGTCTGACTGGAAAGAAGAACTATCTTGGTTATGAGATCTGTCGCACATGTGCGGTGTTGCGGCGATCGTCCACCACTCCCAAGGAAAAATTGTAAAGGTCTATCTGGCAAATATAGAGAAACAAGGAATTCTTATCTCTTATCAGTAAAATATTGACTAGGAGCCGCCACCTAGTATTCTGATCACTAAGAACCCTAACTGGTCTCAGAGATGGGATACGGAGACTGGTTGCATAAAGGGAAGGTATTATCACCCCAACTACGCCCTACCTAAGGTAAGATGTAATGTTTTCTTGTCTAATAAAATCTCAGGTTTTGGTTGCGTTTTCTAATTGTTGGTCCATCTAAAGGGTCAAGAATAGTCCTCCTCAATAAAGAGATTCTTATCTTAATGGGGTTAAAACTTAATCGTTCTGGCGTTTGAAAAAAAAAATTTAATATCTGAAATACTTATTACGTGTAATGTCATACCCTGGATACTAAAAGACAAACAAAATAAAATTTTTGTTGTTTTTGAAATTTTGGCCAATGTTCTCTTGATCTTAATAAATTAGTTATTAAAGTCAAAATGCATGCTAAAACATTGTTTTTTTGGTGTATGAAAAACACAATATGATTTTTAGCTTTGTGACACTTGGTCATATGCACAAAAATATTTTTTTTTCTATTTTTCAAGTTTTTTTGTATTTTGGAAGTTTTGACGAAAACCAAGAATTTGAATACCAGATTTGTATTTTTTTCAGTATAAAAATACCAACCAAATACTAAACAAAATTTAGTAAACAAACACGGAAAACAATTACAATTTTTCAAAAAGGAAATTTTTTTTTTTGAATTGGGCCGAACCCGACCCAACCATTTTGGGCTGGGTCGGCGATACCAACCCATTAAACAGTAGGCTTCTCCACTATTCACATGCAACATGAACAGTGGAGAAGAAGGAGGAGGAGGAGGAGGAGGAGGAAGTGGAGGAGGAGAAAGATTTATCTAATTAATATATATATATATATATATATATATATATATATATATATATGTGTGTGTGTGTGTGTGTGTGTGTGTGTGTTTTTATTCTTTTACACTGTTTTTTAATGTATTTTGAATTTATTTGAGCTTATTGGAAGTTACTTTTATGATTTTGACATGAAAGACTTTTGTGAATTAATTGCTAAAAGATAAGAATTTTTGTATTTTATGTTTCAGATCTTGTTTCTTATGATAGGTTTTTCACCGAGTTATAATTTCAGAATATGAATGTTAGCTGAATCAAAGTTAAAATACACATATCAAGCTTTCCAGGATGATATCATGAATAGAAATCCTAATTCATTTGGATCTCTAATCAAACCTGCAAAATCGAGTCGAAATTCAACTTGCAGCAGAATTCTCTGCTTTCACATTATAGATTCAAATGAGCATATATTAAGCCTTAGATATCAAAATCATGTGATTCAAAAGCCCAAAATTATCTACATATCTAGGAATACAACTTTTATGAAGGATGTCAAGTTAGATAAAATCATTTTAAAGGCAAAAATTTGGGCACAAGCTGAAGGATAAGATTGGTCTTCTGATCTGATAAGAAAACTAATGGTGACGAGCATCCCACTATAGCTGGGAGTCTGACGTAGAAATGATGGGCCTTAGAATGTAAAAAGGATGCAAATCAAGCCTTTAATATTCTATGAATGATAGAATATATCTGGAATTGCTAGATATTGCAAAAAATCAAGTCAGAAATAAAGTCTAAGTTGCAGTAGAGTATAAATTACAAAAAAGTTGTAACAACAGTATAGTCAGTTTTCAACATAAATTTTGAGAGATTTAACCAACCTTAATAGCCAGATAAAGAAAAAGAAATTAAGTAATATTAAGGACTCCTAATTAGGAGAAGAATCCTAACAAAAAATAACAGCTGAAGGAGGGAATAAAAGAAGCAAACCACGACAGAAACAACTCTCTTCTTCTTCTTTGCAGTGTTCTTTTCCCTCTGTTTTTTGTTAATTTTCAGCATTTATAAACTAAACTTTGGCTTTCGGTTCAAGGGAAATAAACATCAACTTCATTATTAAGTTGTGAGAAGTAACGTTATCATTGTAATTTTTTCATATTCATAGAATATTTATCCCACTTATTTATCCTTATTTCAGAATTATGCTACTGATTTATGTTCATGCTTATTGAATTGTTTTGAGATGGTATATATGTGTTTTCTAGTTTCTTTCAATCCGTAGTTGTTGTTAGGGACTAGAATAAGAATCAAATGAGTTAACTTGATTGTTGTAACTATGAATTTAATTTATTATAGAGGAATAAGCTAAGTTAAATTGCTCAAGCTTTTGAACGGCTGCTTAGAATAAATTTTATAGGCTTTGCTCCTAAGGTTATTGCCAAGTGAATTAAAATTGCTTTTCAATATTAAATTCGTATGATGGTAAAAAATTGATTAGAAAGATTTATCTAATTAATTTACTCATAACCTCCTCGATTCACCTTACCAGCTTTAAGGGACATCGAATTTCTTTGCTTGAATTAAAAGGATATTAATTTTACTTAGATAATCAATAAATTTATAGGAATAGATGTCTTGACCTTTAAACTGAGTTAACAATATATCTCAATTTATTATTTTTATTTTCAAAATTTTGTTTCTTTAATTTTTTATTCAAATCCTCCATTCTTTTTTATTTTAGTATATTGTGCGGAGATTAAATGAAATTTTTTTTTGAGTTTGAATTGGTTTTCATGATCATACTATAAATTTATTTTGTTTATGATAATAAAATAGAATTATATTTTGAAGGTTTAGACGAGCAATTTTCATTGTCTGCCCAGGCACTATATGGATTTCAAATGGCAATGGAGAACATCCATTCTGGTAGAGCTCTGTGAGTGAAGTCGGTAGACTTTTTCTCATACGGTGCATTGCAAATCTCTTGATTTGGGAAATATTTTTTGCTTCTCACCTTCAGAGATGTATAGTTTGCTTTTGGAGACGTACATTAAGGACTCAAGGGAGAAGCATAGGTTGTTCAATACTACTGAAAACATTCCTTGTGTGGCTGATAAGGCAAGGTGGGCATTGAATTGGATTCAGAGGTTTGCAACATTCTTCTCTGATTCTTTTAAACAGTACATAAAAACTCTGCTAATTAAGAGGATCAGAAGTACTGTCTGAGCCTGTGTTCCTGCTGGAACACATGCTTTTAATGATTTCTCACTCTTCTCCGATTTAAGTTCCAAGATTTTTGCAGAGAGACTTGTTGCCTTTGCTTGTGTTATCTTTTTTCTCATGAGGAAGGTAATGTTCTTTGAATACAACAACAGAAGACTGTTATATCTTATTTGATCTTTCTTTCTTTTTTCCTCGTATTGCGTTCATATATATTGCACATTAAGATTTTATACAATGTTTGTATATTGTTGGTCTCTGCTTCTGCGCTGTTTTCTGGCATAAAAAGAGAGCTCGATGCCAAGTTTGACGTTCACGAATGAACTGTTCTAGAGATGAGGGGCTGCGTTGTGAACTTTGCATGCCTTCTTTATAGGCGAGACTTTTCTCTCTTGTTCTTTTTTCTTTATATATATATATATATATATATATATATATATATATATATTAATTGTTGGCTTCAATTATTGTTATAACCTGATTTTGATCTTATTTTTTGTGTGTTTATTAAAAAAATCCAAAATATATATTTAGTTAATTTTAATCATTTTGTTAATTTCATTATTTTTAAAAATTTTATATCTTAAAAATAAATCATAAAAAAACAAAGAAAAAATCTAGAAAATAAGAAAATATATTAAAAAAAAAATCACAGTTAAGGTGGAAATTGGATTAATAATTGAGTATAAAAGACAAAAATAAAGTTTGAACACCCTCACAAATTGGATTAATCAATTATTCATGCGCAGCAGACCCGTAACCTCTCTTTCTCTTCGTTGTTCCATAACCAATCGCCACACATCTCTTCACCAAAACCAGAAGCCGATCTCCGCCAAGACACCAAACGTAGCATTCTTAGACACCCTCATAAATAAGCTGCTGTTTTCACTGGCGACGCGCTGGTAAGTTCAAAGGATGCCCTCAAGTTCATTCATCAGTTTTTTTCATTAGATTGAATTTTTTTTGAGAAAACAATATGGAGATGAAATTCTTTGTGGCTTGGGAGATTCCTTATCCTCTTTTCATTAAAGAGAGCTATGAAGTAATTATTAACTTGATGAGAATAGCTTCTTTTCATAAGAAAGTAAGAAAGTGAAGCTTTTCAGCTTCCTCCATTCCCGATGACTGTTCCTGCCTTCGAGATGAGACCGGGCAGGCACCTCTGTCTCAAATAAAACTCCAAGATAAATCGATCCATCCCAGTTCAATAAACGCACTTTCATCTCGAACAAATTTGAATAAAATACACAACGAGAGGAATGCATCAGCTCCACCACATCTAAAACAAAAAATCTGGGCACACTTACCAGACAGATACCAAAGACCGACACCAAGGCCACTTGGTGTACTCGAGGATACAAGCACAACAATTTCGGTAGTCATAAAACAACGCTTTCACAACTGTTAGTAGCATCATTCCTGACAACTCTAATAAATGGATTGCCAGTGCTACTGGTGTTCAACTAGAAACTCAACTCAAACCAAATTTTACATGTGCAAATACTTCAGCTATTATGAGTATTTTCCTGTACAATCTCTTTCACTTCCCTGTTCACGTCCTTCTTCTCTGAGATGAAGTCTGAGCTGTTTTCAGCAATCAATCTTTCTTCATCATCGAAATCAGCGGCCTGAGGGGCCTTGAACATTTCATCATTTTCTAGTTCGGATAATTTCTCCTTGGACTCTCCCTTCAGCAGCTCTACCACATCAAGCATTGTGGGTCTTCTCTCCGGCTGAGTGTGAGCACAAACAAGAGAGACAAGGACAACCCTTTTCAACTCTTCCTCGTCATACTTCCCATTCAGCTTGGGATCTGCCAGTTCAGTGAACTTCCTCTCACAAGCCAATGGCAGAGCCCAATCTGTAATTGTTCTTTTAACTGTGGGACTCATCTTCTCAAGTGGTCTCTTGCCAGTAGCAAGCTCTAGCAAGAGAATACCAAAGCTGTATACATCACAGCTCTCTGATGCTTTCCCAAGCATAGCATATTCAGGGGCAAGGTAGCCAAGTGTACCTTTAACTCTTGTTGTTACATGTGTTGCACCATCAGGGATAAGCTTTGCAAATCCAAAATCAGCAACCTGTGCCTGGAAATCTGAATCTAGCAACACATTGCTAGCTTTGATGTCTCTGTGGATGATATGGGGGGTTGCATGGTGGTGAAGATAACTTGAATAATCAAACAATCAAGTTAGCTATATGTCAGCGGGACAGCATAGGAAGGAGTTGGGTTTGATATACTTACGTGATTCCCGCAGCAGATCCTATCGCAATATTCATCCGTCTCTTCCAGTCAAGAAGACATTCTGCAGAGTGCTGCCCGTGAAGGTGAGAGAGCAAGCTCAAATTTGGCATGTAGTCATATACAATCAGGCGCTCTTGCCCTTCAGCACAATAACCGCGTAGGCTCAGCAGATTCTTGTGCCTAACACGTGCTAATATCTCCACCTCAACAGCAAATTCCATATCTCCTTTGTTGCTCCAGTCCTTTAACCTTTTAACTGCAATCTGCATTAATCTCTGTTTCAGAATTGGATCTAATTTATGGGAAAGTCTATAACAAGGCATAGAGGCACATAAACAATTAGAATGATGAGAATCAACAAGCACAACAAAAAGATTCATTACATATGCTGATTGGATCAAGGGCTAAGAAAATTAAAAAGGCTTTCAATGAACCAATTCAAGATATTTAGAGCAATTCAAGCTTTAAGATTTAAACAAGGGGTGATCCATGCAAAGGTTGGACAAGGAGAGGCAGTTTTGGATGTTGTTACTATATTTCTAGTTTATAATTCATTATAATTATTGGGTTAGGGTTCATCCTATAACCCCGGTGCCTTGATTCAGGTAATTATGGTGCCGAGTTTTTTATCGTGATAAAATTTTAGATTTTTGGGTTGTTTTCTATCTTGATTTTACTATCTGAGTTCGCATCAATTAGTATCAGAGCAAATCTCTAAAATCAAATTCTATCTATCTTTAAATTTTCCGCATTGCTTGTTCATTGTTTTTTAGTTTTGATTTTTGCAGCAATATTATAAGAAAGAGAGAGAAACTAAAAAAAAAAAAGTTTCTATTAAAAAAGGCAATTGCCAAATCAGCATAGTAAAAAAAAAAGAAGATTAAATCACAAGTTGTTTATTCTACCGCAACTTGAGTTTACAAAAAAAAAAAAAAAGAATTTCAGACTTCAGAAAAACACTTTAATCCATATCAGATTGTGGTTATTGTTAGTTTGATATTGATTCCGGGTTATTTGAGTATACTTTGGGTTTGGATTATTTACGAAAATTGTGAATTAGTGTCTATTGAATTAGTGTGCATCATCAATAGATTTTGCTTGTGTTGCTATTAATTTCAGGCTAGTTAAAAGTCTAATGTGGTTTCAGGTTATATAGTCTTTCTTGAATTCAATTTCGTTTTAGTATTCATTTTTGTGTTAGTTGTTGTATTCGTTTTTGTTTTCATTTTTTTTATTGTTTTTTTTTTTCGTAATTCATCTTTGTTTTCATTTTCTTGATTGTTAGTGTCTTCAAAAATTTAGTTGGATGTTACCAGACTAAGATTTTTGGTTGTTTTTTTATTAGTTCCCTAAAGAAATGAAGAAGCATAAGAGGTAAGAGGCAAAAGGGTGAGCATATTATGATAAAAAGCCAGAATTTGAGTGAAACATGAGTGGAGTTACATCTTATTAAGTGTAAGAAGATGAGGGAGTGTGTGAGAATATATTTTGTTACTACTAACATGAGATTTCAGATTTCGACAATGTCTTCCAAAGACGGATCATCACCTACTAAGGAGAAGGAAAACTTGTTCATGTTACGGGCTATGCAGCAGCAATTTGAGAGGATGAATGTAATGTTTGGTGAGGTGTAGGATAGAATGGAGAGACAAGAGACCGCGATTGCTAGTTTGTGAGAGGAATCATTCCGAAGAGGTTCTCATGTCAGAAGACCAGAAAGATGAGCTACCCCACAATTAGATGAGATTGTTGACGAGAATGAAGCTGAAGAAGCCAAAGACCTTAACCATGCATCATTTAGCCAAGGTGATAGATTTCAACAGCCTAAAAACCGTGGAGATGGGAAATTTCAACAACATGAAAATTTCAGCATAAAAGAGTAGGAAGAGATTTTGGGATTTGTAACGGCTTGGATAGAAATGAAGCAAAACTTACTAATTTGCAAGAGAGACAATCCCAAAAGGTTCCTAATGCAAGGAGGCAAGAGAAATTAAGGCTCCAAGCCATGAACGTTGACGATAAAAAAACTTGTGTGAGATATGTCAAGGCAAGCAAGAATGAACAACTTACAATGCATATTAAAAAATAACAAATAAACTACTTGATGAATAAGAAGCTACAGACCAACATAAAAAAGATACAAAACGATGAGATGGTGATTCAAAGATGTCAAATTTTAAAACTAAAAGTGGGAAGGCTAAAAACTTGTTGGGTTCTTATGACTTGTTGTAAAAGAGAATGTTAAAGAGTTCAGAGAAAACTATTGATACAACAACAAGTTCATGTCAAAACCTAGATCATTCACCGAAGGATAAAAGGAAAATCAAACATGAACTTCAGAAGGAGAGTAACAGTGATATTTATGAAGTTGAAGATTGCAATGCAAAAAAGGAGATAGGTTCTAAGATTTGTGATTATTCTGAAATTCTTTCACTAGAAAATAAATGTGAAATAACCAGTGAACTTGAAGAATAACTCATAGTCATTATTCCATGAGGCAGTTTTAGGCTTATTTTTTCTAATGCACATTTTTATACTTATAAGCATAACTCTTTATCCCATCATTGGATTAGACTGAAATTTTTTTCAAATAAATTCTAAAGCCTTGTTTCCTATAGAATCAAAATTTTATAGCAATCGGACACTGAGAAGGGTTTGTGATAAAGCTGAGAAGCTATTGTGCGAGAATTGCATTATTTTCCTAGTTGGTTTAGGATTCTTTTTCTTTTTTTATTTAAAACTCTTTTATTATTTTCCAACATTGTTCATGACGTTTTACATAGTATAAATAAAGCTATTTAGCTTGTATTTTTTTTTTTTTTAGTGATTGCTTATTATTCAAAAATAATAGTGTGTCCAAGTTTGCTCATACTCTTGGTTTTCAGTGAATTCTTCAGGATTTTTCAAAGATTAATGGTATTCCTAGTGATGATTTGGTTTGGGTGCATACAAGGAAGAAAAATTTCCAACCTATAAGAGATCTAAGTTGCAGTATAAAGGAGATGTTCATTCCAAGTTCTTGAACAAATCAACAACACATACAAGGTGGATCTTTCAAGTGACTATGGTATTAGTGTTATTTTTAATTTTCCAATCATCCTTTATTTGATGTAGGTGATGATTTGAGGTCGAATCCTTTTAAGGAGAGGAGTATTGATGAGAACCAACATGCACCACAAAAAGATTCATGAGAGATATCGATTGGGTCAAGGGCCAAAATGATTAGAGAGGTTTCAATTGGCTACTTCAAGATATTTAGGGTAATTCAAGCTTCAAGATTGGACAAGGGGTGATCAAGCCTTGATTAATGTGATCCATGCAAAAGATGGACAAGGAGAGGTGGTTTTGGATGCTCTTCCTATACCTCCAGTTCATGATTCATTATAATCACAAAGTCGATGTCTTTTTCATCTAATAACTTCGATGCCTTGGTTCATGTAATCATCGTATCAAGTTTTTTATCGTAATTTGATTTTAGCTTTCTTGGATTGTTTTCTATCTTGATTGTGAGTTCTACAATTCTTACCTTCTAGATTCACATCACTGAAGGTGTCTCTAAGGGGACAGTCTAGAAATTAAAACTTGGGAATTCCATATTAGAGTCCCAAGTTTAAATCCTAACAAGAGTGGGCAAAGAGATGTAGGGATGAGGAACACCTACTCTCTGCTATATCCCTAAAGCCAGTGGATCTCCAATGCAAAAAAACATAAAAAAGAAAAGAAAAGTCATAAGATTTATGTCACTGTACAGAAAATAGAGCATTAGAATAATGCATTTCTTTGCATAGGATAACATAAAGATCAAGCAAGAAACATATGAGCCTCCAACCCAGCTATTGAATATAATTGGTTGCTAAAAGTAGAAATTCTTATAATGACAACTAAATTTATGCAAGACACTTGCATATAAAGCTAATGAAGACTACAGATGGCAGTCTTCTAGCTTTTTAAGTGATTTGTTGAACACACCTCAATTGCTCTTCCAAAAGGCGTATGAATTACTAGTTAGTAGAAAGTTATCACAAGAAGCTCAACAAGATCATAACTTGATGACCCAAGCCAATCAAGTTGTGAAATGCAATACCGCACATAAGAAACATATCAGAAAAGCAGGTTTTACTGAATGTAAAACATAACATTGATCCACTTCACAAAATTTCCTTTATAACATTGATCCACTTTATTCCAAGGAAGTCTCAACAATTTAAAGAAATATTCTAAAATTCTTTAGTGGTGATTTGAGAGGGAAAATTGAGGGATAGTCCCATCTTTTGATGTCTTGGCATGAAGTGACTACTCTCAATGCTTAAACATGTATCCTAGCAGCTGCAAGTTCTAGACTTAGTACTACCCCAAGTAATGGCCTCTGTTAGCATTCTTGCTATAACTAAATTTTTCTTCACTGTCCAATTAAAAGAAAGAGAACCTTAACCATAAAGCTCACATTTCTGTAATACAACATTAATTCTTTGGAAACTCATTGGAATCATATAAAATTACTAAAGGTTCCAAATTCTGAGTTACTTTTTATGTCCTTTGCATATGTTAAAAAAATTACCCAAATATATCTGTTGGTTTGCCTTGAGGAGGTAGTTGGCTTTAAATCATGGTTTAAGCAATTGTACACAACATGCCCTGCCCCAAAATACCAAACCGTCCACATATTTTTAGTTTCACTTCCACCATAGTTGCACTAAGAAAAATGCACTTAGTAAAATAATCTAAGGGCCACTTATTCTGTAAAATGTGGTAAGTAAAATAATTGAAGGACAACAAATTGCCATGAAGTGGGAAAAAAAACATCGGATAAGTTCAACTACATCCTAATATAACCTTTGTGCTAATGACAGTTGCAAGCAACCCCCCCCCCCCCCCCCCCCAATACAAGCACCCTTTCCCCCTGCAGGAATAGTATTAGTACCACTAGTACAGTGACAATTCAATAATCATAAGAGCATCCTACTTGTCATACTACACAGAAGACAGAACTCTCAATCTGCCCCCTCTCTCTCCCAGCCCATTTGTTATTGCTCTTTATTAGCACAATTTCTCAAAAGCAATTAGTTCAAAAAGAAATTCCTTAAATTGAAAAAGAAATTCTTAATTGCTGAACCAAAACTTAAATATCTGTGATTTGTTATTTCAATCAGTTATGATTTCCAAATCTTGTCCTCTAATGTCATGAAACTCGACACTGTCCGTGCTAGATATGAACGTCCACTCACATGGGCACACCAAATGGACCTGCTTATGCAATCTTCATAAAAAGATCTGATTTGGATCCAGTATAAAAATAGGACACAGAGAATCAAGCTAAAATAGATAATATCAAACTATCAATTGACATATTGTCCAAAAAAAAGTGACAAAATCTGAACCTCAACAATCTTGAGCAATTAACTGAGGTTCAAATGCATATAAAAATTGGAAAGATGACAACAGCCTTTAGTTTGCATCTTTTTTTCTTTTGCTCTAAATAGACTTTGAAGTTAAATCAAAAACAAAAGCAGCTCAATGAAGTTGCTATATAGATTTATTGCATGTGATGAACTACTATATACCTTTCAATAATGGACATAAGAGCAAAATGGTTAAACAAAAATGGAGGGGCGGAACAAGGAAGCTGAAAATTAAACTATTACCTGTGATCCATCCCAAAGCTGACCCCAATAAACACTGCCAAATCCCCCTTCTCCCAGCTTGTTATCATAATTGAAGTTGTTGGTGGCTGAGTGTAATTCCTTCAAGGAGAAGATTCGCCATGTCAGCTGCTTCTTTCCTCGCTCTTTCCTATAAAATCAATCACAAACTCATATTAACTGATCGTTTTTTATTAGCATGCAAACTCAATGCCGTTATTACTCTTCATCACCTTATTTCAGCAAGTGGACAAAAATCCCTTAAGAAATTCAGAAAGTACCAAGATATCTTGAAAAACCCCCATTTAAAATCCAATGAAATAGTGGTATCCCTCCCATCATTTACAAAGCTACCCAAGAAAACACTAAAAAATGATTTCAACATCTAGACCCTTAAACCCAGTTACCTCAGTTTTAATTTCTACCCTATATTTCAAAACCGTGAAGCAAATAAAAACACTATTTCTACCATCAAGAAAGAAAAATAATCTCGAAATACGGCCAAATCCAAAACTCAAAACCCATGTAAATTCCCAATTTTATTTACCAAAACAAGCAGAACTATAGCAATATCCAGAAACCATAAACAACAAAAAATTCAAAGGAACTAAAAATCGAAGAAAGAAAATAGCAATCAAATAATCAAAAAAGTTCCTTTATGAATAGCTGAGGAAAAACCTACCGATCCGAATTCTTTACACAACAAAGCATAGAAGCAAAGGCCATATCCACCTTCACCAACCCAAACCCACTTCTTATTTCTCTCTATATATCACTATATCTTCTCTCTGTTTATTTGTTTTAACCTTTAAAGTTCTGTAATTTCTCTCTCTCTCTCTCTCTCTCTCTCTCTCTCTCTCTCTCTATCTAGCTTCTTTCTTTCTTTTCTTGTGGTAGTTTGTTTGCTGTAGTCAGCGAGCGTAAGAGAAAAACAGAGAAAAGAAGCCAAGATTCTGATTGAGTAAACGAATTGATGCAACACTCAAAGCAGACATTTTCCTTTTTAATTAATTATTTTCTGATGGGTTTTGGTTAGCAGAGACAGAGAGCGTGTTCAAGAATTTTTCTTCGCCTTTGTGCTGTTTCAATTTTCAAATCACACTTGTGGGGGCCTCTTTCAACTGCTGTCTGAAAATTTTGTTCAGGGAGGATATTAATGTATGGAAACCTTAATTTAGTACCAATCCTACATACTCATTCTCAATTCAATCCCAAACCTATAAATTTTATCAATTTGATTCCACATGTTTCCAGAGATTCTTAATAAATCTTTTTTAAAGTATTTTCCGAAGTAGAAGCCATCCCTCCTATTTCTGAGAGAGTAATGCTGCGACACTACAACTTCGATTGTTTTCCTAATTAACAATGACTCGATTGAATAGTTGTTGTTAGTTTATTTTTTAAAGATGGTCTTGCTAGTTGACAAAGCATACTAAAAATTATAAAGGTATGAATATGAAAATATTTGCATTGATTAGTCTAGTCGTGCTATCGTTCCAAGAATTATTTTTAGAAATTTAACATTTTTAAAACAAATTAACATATTATGTAAAAAAATAATATAATTTAAAAAATAATCATAAATAAATAATATCAGTAACTTGAGAGTGGCTAATATTACTACCTTTCTCAAATTATAGAATGACATGACACAATTTACAACAAAGATGTAAATCCAGGGTATAAATTCAATATAAAATTAAAAAAATGTTTTAAATTGAGTAAAGAAAATAAAATAAATGATATGTAAATTTTAATTAATGAGACACATATATAAAAATGATAAGGATATAAAAATTGATTTGAAATAATTTCTTATAAATGTTTGATTAAGAAATATAAACATGGTACAACTCAAAAATTCCATAAAATTTATAAAGAAAACATATGAGAAAATTAAGCAAATAAAATACAAAAACTGAGAATTTGGTACTTGCATTAAAGGAATGGATATGGACCTTTGAAATAAAAAAAAAATAGTTAGCAAACAAGAACAAAGATGTGGGAATCCTTGATTTATTAGCACTTGAAACCTTAATTACTTCTTGGTAAGGTGTCCAAACATCCATTTAACAAGTTCTTGCAATATTTGTTAAGTTTCAATTGATTTTTCATCAAATTGAGGTTGGGGTTCATGATGAAGTTTGGGGGAAATGAGAAAATGAATTAAAATGATATTTGTGACGTATAATAAGATTGAAATGGGTTGAAATAGCAAGTAATTTTAAAGGGAAATTAGTAGTCTCTTGCTAAGTGTGTGGTTGGCGATTAATGTAATAAAAAAAGGGTATTTTATTTGAATTCTTACCTTGATGATATGTGTTCAAATGAATTAAAATGATGAGAATGCATGAAGGAATAACAATGAAGGTGTTATACAGGGTTGAAAAAAGTGTTAATTGATAAGTTGATGAAATTAGAAGAATTGTCTACAATTGTGATATGTTGCAAAATGATAACAAATTGGTTAAATTAGTTCTTAAAATGTGTATTTAACATGGCAAGGAATTGATTTTGAAAAAGAATAAGTTAAATTGATAATGTGTGAATGTTACAGAATTTGCTTACGAAATTGGATAAATTTATCTCTTGGTCTTCAAGAGAAAATTCGAGCATGCAAATGGGAGAATTTGGACTATGTGTCTTGATAGAAATTGTAGTCTTAGATGTTAGTTATTAAAATAAGGTTGATATTGCTTAATTTGAAGTTTTAGAACTCCAGTTATGGAATAATCGAGAAAAGGTAGAGACAAACCCTACTGGACAATTAGTCATCTTCTCGATAACAAGTAGCTTTGAAGGCTTTAGAAGTAGAACTAGGTTCTTCTCCCTCAATAAACTTATAACTTTATGTCTTAGCTTTTCAAGGGATTAAACCACACTTTAAACTGAATTATACAATGTAAATTATCGATGAAACACAAAATAATATTTGAATGAGGAATTACGTCGATTATGATGTTGGTTTGCATTCTTAATTAAAAACCAGAAGGGAGAAGTGAACAAAATATGAATGCATGTTACCCTGTTGAAATTGTTAAATATTTGTGTTGTTATATTCACCTTTCAATAATATGTATTTTGTTTCAAGATCATTGTATGCACGACAGGAGTAGATCCTAGCTTAAGTTCTCTTCTTGTAATTTAGGTTCTAGGGAGTATACCCTTGTATTTTGTAAGCATGGAAATGTTTGTATAACTTAATTTGTATAATTAATATTTAAACTTGATTGAATGAACTTAACTATGTAGTTCATATAACCATATTTTATGTCTATATATTTATGTTTTTTTATCCATCTATAATGATATTTTGTTATATAATGTATATCATAAATATTGTGGTTGATAGGTGTGAGACTATTTATGAAATTAAAATCCAGGATGATTAGGTCTGGATTAAGTTACAAGATGTGAGTTATTAGAAGCGTAAATAGATTAGAACCTTCTGGTATACGGGGGACTCCTTCGAAATTTTCTTGATAGATTTTAATACAAAATACATGAATATATATATATATATATATATATATATATATATATATATTATTTTGTTTTTAGATTGATATAAAATTGTTGTTTTTATCCTGGAATGGAGGATGTTAAAGTTGTGTAGAGGTATTTTCTCCAACTGTTCGACAAAAGTACTGACTCAGAATAATCTTTGTTAGACTGTATTCAACCATGTGTTTCAGCTGCACAAAATAAAACATTGCTGGCTCCAAGTACAAGATGATGAAATAAAGAGAGTTGTTTTCCAGGTGAAACCTTATATCTGTTGAGGACTATTACAGAGATAATTTATTGCAGAGATAAACTAACTAGTTGCTGAATTAGGATTTCAATTTTACTATCAGTTTTATCCGTACAAGAAAAACATTTTTATTTACAATTAAAGAAAACAAATTTTAAAAAATACATGTTGATTAAAATTAATATGAAATAAATTTTTACATGTAAAATAAATAAAAAAATTATTTTATCTATC